>NC_077227.1:220997861-221597861 GCF_027887165.1 Monodelphis domestica | reverse complement strand
AACCTGGAGGAATGAATAAGGCTAGATATACAGAACTGGGAATCATCAGCATAGAAATGATATTTGAGATAGTAAAGCTGAAGAGATCACCAAATGAGATTTAGAGCAAAAAAAGAATGGATTTGAGGGTTAGGCTTTAGAATATTCCCACAATTAATGGGTATGACATGGAAGAAGATTCATCAAAGGAGACTGACAAAGATAAAGATATAGAAGAAGAACCAAGAGAGTAGTATCGTGGAAACCAAAAGAAAAATGGTATCCAGAAGGATATGGTGGTTTGGTTCAATATTGGAAATAGGTAAAAAAGAATGAGGACTGGAGAAAGTTTTTTTTTATTATATTTTGGCATTAACAAATAATTGGAAAATTTGGAGAAAGGCATTTCAGTTGATGGTTTAGGTCAGAAGCCAGATTACAGAGGGTCTAAAAGATAGTGATAAGAGAAAACAACATGGAGTATAGACAGCTAATTCAAGTGGTGTGTTTGAGAGCACAATGAAAGATATAGAACAATGGCCAGAACAGATGATTAATATGATCTCGTGATGGTCTTGTAAAACCTTTAGATTAGAAAAAATACCTGTCTTTCAGACAGTGAAAGAGGAGAGAGTGAGATATTAAATGAACAGAAGAAGGGAAGAGGGAGTTCTTGACAAATAGCCTTGATTTTCTTATAGAGTCATATTATAATTTATGGTGTGAGGCTTAGAGTACAGTGTTATAGTAGGCTGGAGGAGAGAAGAAAAGATCTGGAATATCCACTGGAGTGGGTGGAATGTATAGACAATTAAAGAGGAATAGAAGGGTTGCCTTGTTGCAATAAATTTTCAGTTGAGATTAGATGTAATGAATTTGTAGTGAACTCAGTGAATATTGTTATGTTACTTCCTCCATGTTTATTCAGTAGGACATGAACTAAAGCAAAGAAAGCAATGATGGTCTACAACCACCACTGTAGTTTTGCAAAATGGGAGCCATGATAGAAAAAGAGATTAGGGGATTCAAGAGTTGAATTCAAAGTTGAATTCAAAGTTGAACCAGTTCACTAAGTGGTCAGTTTTGGAAAGAGAGTAGACTATAGAAAAACAGAGAAAAGAATTGAAGATTGAAAAAATTAGAGGCCATTAGGAAGGTGTGAATCATAAGGAAAGACAATGATAAAAGCTTATGCTCAAAGAGATTAAGAAGTTCTTAAACATGGTAATAGAACACTTCTAGGTAACACCAAGTTCAGAGTATAATAGTGTATTTGTATATCCAAAGAAAACATAATTGCATAGAAGGTCACCTAGCTAGCCTGAGCTAGCTAGTCACCACATGTTCCCAAGGACCACACTTCCCATCCAGGAAAACCCAGTGACGATGCTACTTCCTAGTGAAGAGATAGCAAACTTCTCTGATCCATAACTTATACCCATGACGGCAGTCCTTTTTCTGGGTCTCCCTAGCTGAACAAAACACTCTTTCTGATGCCAGAAGTCCTATGAGATAAGAGGCAAACATCTTACTTATATAGATAAGCCTCAGGCCTTGCTCCCAATCCAATCAAAGAGTGGGGGTAAGACCAAAATGGATTTTCAAGATTTTCCTTTTAAGAAGGAAACAGGGGTACAGATTTATCTTGAATTCACACAATCCATCCTCTGATTCTATAGGTCAGGGATGCTATATAGATTGAGAAATTGGGAACTCAGGGTACTTAAGGGTAAAGGTACTTAAGGACTTGCCAAAGTTAAAAAGTCAAAGTTGGTATTTGAAAGAGGTCTTTTCTATAGACACAATCTTCATTTTACTGACCCATGCTGCTTCCTCTCCTAGATATTAAATCTCTTGAAAGAGCTATGCCAAGTGTTGTTTGCAATACTTTCTACTAGTGTTCACACACCTATTTTCATCTGCTATGCCATAAAGTTCAAATTGAACAAAATACTTTATTGCCCTCAGTTCACCCAATAAATTTAACAGAAGCTCTGTTACATCAATTTGTAGGAAAATGGAGATTGTTTTCAACTGTTCTCTCCTAAATGGGTTCTGAAGAAATTATAAACATAATAATGCTCAATTCACTGATTACATATATATTTAGGAAAATCCCTCCCCTCCAAAAAAAAGCATAATTTTCATTTATCAGAGGTAAATCACATTTGATCTTTCACTTTGTTTTCATGGAGTAAAAATCCCAGTCCTAGTTGTAAAAAAACAAAAGGAAAACTAAATTTCTTGTTCTCCAAACAAGGGATATGTCCATTCACTAACTGATTAATGTGAATACTCCATTGATGCAGCCTGTTACCCATTCGTATCCTCTCACTCTGTATAAACTCTCATCCATATCCTCCCATAAATGCTTTCAGAAGGTCATCCCATATGCACTGGGGACTTTGCTATGTTTTTCTTGGCATTACAAGGAACATCTAAGTTGTCCTAGAATTATTCCTCATCCCTGACATAACAATTTGTTCATCCACTTTTCCATTTATACATCTGATAATATGCTTTATGCATCTCTTACACAATTCCAGGTTGGAGATAGATTATAGTCTATCCATGACTAACATAACTTTATATTACTTTTTTGGTTATCTTCTATATAATTCTTTTGTAAACTATAGTATTCCATGAATTGCATCCATCCATCTACATCTGAGTAATAGAGTTGCAAAAACTGAGTTTCTCAGAGATCAAAAAGAGCCAATAGTATATCCTTTTCCCCTTCTTTTCTGTCATCACACAATAATTTATGTTCTTTGTCTTTGTTTTCCTAGACTCTCAGTGGAACATCACTGAAATAGATAACATAATAGCAAAACAGAGCTGAATTGGTTCACTAAAGGGCCAGTTTTAGGAAGGGAAGAAATGTTTGAAAAGGGAATATAGAAAAAGAGATGTTTGGATTTTCTTGTGTCAATGGAGGGAGAAGAAATATGGCCCTTCCCTTTTGGACATTCCCCTAGCAATTCTGAGGTGGGAAACTTACTTGAACTTCTAAGAGTTTGGTGACATTCATGAGATATGTAAAAGGAAAGTCCAACTCACTCCATCATTTTGAAGGAAAGCCATCACGTGTAAGCATGTGTGGATCTCTGTATTTATTTATAGGTATAACCCTACAGCACTGGATATGCTCTGATTAGTTTGCACTGTAGCATGCCATTTCTGTCTTGGGTACTGGTTTATTCCATTGTGACATTTGAAATAGCACTGATATATTTTCTCTTTTCTACTATTTCAACCAGCATCTTAGAGCTTTGCTATTTATGAAATAGGATATATGAGCTATTTTTTTCTATAACTTTTTAACCAAGCTTTATTCTCATGTCTGTAAATATTAATAGGTATTTCTGAACCCCATTTCTAATACTAGAAATCTTACTAATAGGTATTACATGCTATATGCATTATGCATAAATGAATAAAATATATTATATTAGAACCATGTCCTAGATGGAATAAGCAATTCTTTTTCTTCTCTTCCTTTCCTCAAAACACAGTAAATAAATTAGAAAAATAAAGCAGATAAACAAACTCCTGCACTTCTAAGGCTTCATATTATGAACATTTAGGTCATTCCTTCATGGTATCAATAAAACTAATTGACTCAGCAAAAATGAATGAATGGACAGAAGAAAGAGAAAGAAAAAGAAAAAAAGTTCCTTAATAGGGAAAGCAATTCATCAAATGTTTTACTTGGAAGAACTGATTGAAATGTTTACTTTTCCATCAATTATTTGAGCAACACCAACCAATCAATTGAAAAGTGAAGAAAATAGTAAATCTGTTATTTTTGTTTTTGTTTTGATCTACCTTATACTAAATAAAAATTTGTATATTCTCTACCACCTCTACTCCTCCCTAATCAATTGCTTGGAAATTGCATAAACTCATGACTTTGAGGCAGAGGGGATTTGAGAGAAGGGGAGACTGAAAGATATAACGGAAAGCTCCTGGTATAAAAACTCCCCTCACAGATGCTGATACGGGTGGCAACTCATTTGTAACCTAATGTCTGTAAATACTCCTTGGAGCAGAGGGGTTTAAGTGACTTATTGACTTGCCCATGGTCATGCAGCTGCTATGTAACTGAAGAAGAACTTGATTTCAGGTGTAACTGACTCCGAGGTGGTTCTCTACAGGATATTTCATGAATTCTTTATTTTTGTTTTTATTGCTTTAATCTTTTATATTTATTAAATATAACAAATATATTTAACATTTATTAATTATTATTAACATTTAATAAATATATTTAATATTTAACTTGATACTATGGGTCTTCTTTAATTTCCACTGGCATTATTAGTCTCTTCCATCTTTCATCTTCCATCTTCTACCTCCAACATGTTTTCTTACTTTAGCTCTTCTTTCTTTTCCCCAGACACTTTTCTACATATGGAAACAGACACATGTTTCCTTCTATATTTCCCATTATTATTAATTCTATTTCCTGTTCATGACAGTTTAAAACGGTTGCTCATCATCCTCTTCCTTTACCATTTCTAAAATCCCACTTTCTTCTATGAAATTTCCACAGACTAATGAGAGTGGATGATGGATTTTTTTGATGCCTGCAATGGATTAATGATTAAATCAAGATACTCTCCTGTCATACATTCCTCCTCAATCATCTATGTTTGGCTTTTTTGCATACAAAATGAAATGCTATTCCATCTCCTGCTCTTATAAAAATGATCCTTCATACCTGGAATGCACTCCTTTCTCACTCTTCCTTGAATGTTCTGTCCTGGAATAAGCTGCTAAATCCCTTGAAGTTATAAATTGTTTTTTGTCTTGGCATTACCAGGACCTATTCCACTGCTTAGTCATAATAAGTACTGAATAATTGTTTGCTAGATTGAATGTCTATTGAACTGATTAGTGATAGATATACATTAACTAGCTAACCAAAAAGCAACTATTAAAGATGCTGACACACTTTTTGGCTCATAAGCATATGTCCTGAAATATAAATGTTTTCTTACCTCTGACTAACAGGTTCTATGACAGGGATTGACTGAAGATAAGGTTTCAAGAGGGTGTCACCAAGGACACAAATTTAAGCTTGTAACAGTCAGTATTATGAACAAATTAGTAATGTTCCATTTCCTAAACCTAAGGAAGCATGCAATGTGGCTTAGCATAAACTTTCCCCCCAGGTCCAAGGTAAACTAAAGGTACACAGAGAAAACCATTAAAGATCACCAGATTTATATACCAAAATTGCCTCTTTAGAGGGAAAAATCATTGGGTTCACTATCTCCTCTTTCAAAGAAAATCAAATCTGCAATTACAACATATTGGACCAATATTTAAACAGAATGAAAAAAAAAACTCATGTTTCCCTACTTTTAGCTGATGCCTATATGTATTCCTAGTGCAAGAAAAAAACTAGTATACTACTCGGTGTAAGTGGACATAGTCAGGGATGCCTTTTTGTCCCCATTGTTTAACTGACCTGTCTCCCTGATTACAGTAATAAAAAATTATAGTGGCCTATGTCATTATAGAGCCTGCCTAACAGAGACCCATACAAAAGGTGGCAACAGGTAAGTGTTAGCAAGGTAGGTGATGAAAATGATGACTGGTAATAGTGGTGGGGACAGAGGTAGAAATGTTGATGAGGCATATGAAAAGTGTGGTTTGATTTTCAACATTATGTCTACATTAACAGAAAATCCTAGATCTACATCCTCCACATTTCCTATTCCATCCCATTTGATAAGACTTCACTTAAAATAGGAAATCCTTAGGATTGAATAGAAGCAAAGAGAGGGAAATACAATGTTAAATTGGAGTTAAGAACTTGCCCTACATAAATTTTTGAAGACCAAAGTCTTCAAGCCACACTTCCCCATTCAGCTCAATTCCTATCTTGTCAGTATGGATGCCACAATTCTTTCTCTTCTCATGCCAAATGGAATGGTCTCCCCCCTTGCCATGGGGAACTAGCTGAAATGTCCGCCGTCAGATCTTTTGATTCAAAGGAATCTCTGGATTTTCTGGGAAGCATCCCCTTAAAATGGTTCTTTTCAATAATATCTAGAACTTATTTGAGGGTATTTCGGAACATCTCATGATAAAACAGAATACTATTGCATGTAAAAGAATAGAAAGTCACAGTGGCAGCATGTGATTATGCTTGTTATCAATTTCTTTCTCTTAACTACTAAATGAAGCCATCCGCCAAGGCATTGTCTTTAACACCTTATTCTCTCCTCCATGTGCTTTTATAAAAACCTCATCTGTTTTTGCAGTCTTCAACTATAAACTTTAAGCAGAAAACATATAAGTCTATGATTCTAGCCCTACCTTTCTTCCTGAGTTCCTGATGTATATTTCCTATTGTCTTCAAGATATTTATTTCCACTAGGTGGAATATCTCAATATAGCCAAAATTAAACTTTTCCTTCCCCTCTGCTCAGTTTCTCCTTTTCTTATTTCTTTGTTTTCATTCTCACTTTTACCATGAAAATTTTAAAAATAGAACCCATTTTTTCCAATTTTGCCAATTAGGATAGTCTCCTAACTGGCACAAGTCTTCTTCATTATACATCTCTGAGAGAGAGAGAAAGAATAAAATATTATCTAAACATTTCCCAAATATACAGTGATTCTCATAACTACTTTTTCAAACAAATACATTAAAAACTTTTTAGAAATAAAATAAAACTAAAGATTAAAAACAAAATTAAGCATATTATGCTAATGTCTTCACAGTTCAAGAACAGTCATTTAAATTTGGCATCATGTAGCTTCAGATCACATCACTGAAGTTAGTAATTAGTTTTCAGCTTTTGTTTACACAGTCATAGTCATAACTAGAGCAGGGCAACTACAATTCCACATAGTACATGAGATTTAGAGAGTATGCTGGCAGCATCGTCAATTCAAATAAATAAATAAGTCAATAATGATGCCTAGTATCTACTTAATAGGAATAATTAGCAAAAGAAGGAAATTTCCACATGGAATAATAGGCTAAGCTCTCTCCTGCTTTCTCCTGTTCATCTATGTCCGGTCCCTTCTCCATACTCTCATACTAGTATCCTAGTGTCTCTCTCATCACTACTTCTAGCTGAAGGTTTTATATCATTTTTCCCAAGTATGGATTTTTGCATATGAATTAGCCCAAAAACTCCTATTTGAAATTCTATAGTCGATTCATTCAAATGACTTTGGATCTACACAAAAAATGATTATCTACAAAGTGAATAAAAGAACAGCAGTCATTATTGATTATATTGTTTAGTGCTTATATTACTATCTATTATTTTTTCTTTCATGTTTGCAAATCATATCTTCATCTCAATGGTAAGTTACTGGATATCAAGGTATCATTGAATAATGCATCATTAAATGTACCTATAGCTACTAGAGCAATGACTTAAATACAGGTGCTTTAAAAAATCTTAGTTTGACAGAATAAAATTTAAGCAAGAGAGAAATTCATTTGAAATATTCATTTGTTTTATTTTTCTTTGTTTACTTGCATAATTACTTAGTTTCTCCTTTGTTGCTCTTTATGTAAAGAAGGAGGGAAATAAGCATTTATTCATTGCCTACTAGGGCAAGGGCTTTGACAGGCTGGCTAAACTTCATGAGGGTAGCCATCGGGTAGTTGTGGATCCCTGGTGAACTAGGGCTTTGCTCACCTAGCATGTGAAGACTGCTTCGGCTGAACAGATGGAAGAAACCAACAAGAAGGTTCAACGGCTGAGATGGCGACGCAGCAAGGCACTGTGGAGTGCTTAGGGTGTGATGGAGCACAAAAGACGACACGGCCATCCAATGCAGCTGAGGAAGTCTCCAGATGTAACGACTTTTCGTACCACTGGACCCAGGCTTCCAATGCCAAGAGACTGTCTCTGTGCATCAATTTTTCCACTTAAATTTTCATGCACAAGTGTCTTTGTGCACAAAAACACACAAAGACAATAGTCATCCTCGGTTACTGAGAGACTACTACTACTACTACTACTACTACTACTACTACTACTACTACTATGTGTTAGACACTGTACTAAGCAATTAAAAAATAATAACAACAAATAAAAATTAACTCAACAAATATCTCATTTATTCCTCCCAACAACCCTGGGAGGAAAATGATAATATTATCCTCATTTTACAGTTGAGGGAAGTTAAATGACTTGCCCATGGTCACATAGCTAGAACGTGTCTGAGTTTGGATTGAAATCAGGTCTTCATGACTGCTTACAGTGCTCTATGTGGTGTGCCACCAAAACAAACACATAATAAGATATCTGTCTCAGGCACTTTATTTAGTCTGGCACTTTTATTCTATGGATGTGGAAACCAAGACATAGAGAATTTAAATAACCTGCTCAAGGTCACAGATTCACTTAGAAAGCAAAGTGGTTCATAAAAATTAAGGTTTCCTAATTTTTACTTTTGGAATTTTTTGACTCCATAATCACAAAAACCTCTTTGTTTTCCTCTGAAATCTGCATAATATCTTTCTGTGAAATCTGTCTATATCATTGGAATGGAAGGAGCATTTGGTAAGTAGCTACTATGTGCTAAGTACTATTATGTATTACACAAATATCATTTAATGCTTATAATAACCCTGGAAAATAGGCACTTTTATTATTTCCATTTTACGGGTGAGGAAACTGAGGTTGGCATACATTAAGTATCTTTCTCAGGGTCACATAGCTAGTACTTGGAGTATAGAAACTTTTCCCTGCAGATCTATAATTTCTTTTATTTAAAGTTTTAGATAGTTGACTTCCATTTTTTCAGTTGTGTCTGACTCTTTGTGATCCCATTTGATGTTTTCTAGGCAAAGGTACTAAAGTAATTTGCCATTACTATTTTTTCTTAATCTTCATCTTCTGTATTAAAATTGATACTGCTTATTGGTTCCCAGGCAGAAGAGTAGAAGAGCTAGACAATTAGAGTTAAGTGAGTTGTCCAAGGTCACAAAGCTAGGAGGTGTTTGAGGCCAGATTTGAAACCACGACCTCCAATCTCCAGATCTGGCTTTATATTCATTGAGCCACCTTGCTGCCTCACCATTTCCTTTTCTAGCTTACTTTACAGATGAGGAAACTGAGGCAAATAGGGTTAAGTGACTTGCTTGGTGTCATAGATAGTATCAGTTTGAATTTGAACTCAGGAAGATGAGTTATCCTGACTTTAGGTCTTGTACTCTATCCACTGTACCGCTTAGCTTCTCCTCTAACAACTAGTGGGCATTTAATAAATGTTAATTAACTAACTCTTGGTTTTCAATTTCCTCATTGTTACTCAACAGCACTTGAAATATCTTCTAATTACAGATCTATGATCCTATATGATCTTGGTCGCACCTCCTCCATCTCTGATCTCCTTCAATGATTTTCTTTTGTAATTGTTTTCCTCCTTAATTTTTTTTAGATTACCTTGTCAAGATTTTTCCTTTAGGCTAATGATATCCTATATCATATTGTACTTATTTGTAACTTTATTCATTGCATTATAGCTCTAGAGCAAGAAAAATATTTTAGAGGTTATCAAGACCCTATCCTTCATTTTACAGATGATGAATCAAAAACTCAGAAATTTTGAATGACTTACCTAAGGTTACACAAGAATTAAATGGTAAAATCAGGATGCAAACCCAGTTCTGATGGTTAAATTGAGTTCATTCTCTCCAATACTCTGTCTTTCTACCTGTTTACTATAAACACCTTGAGGGTAGGAAATATAAGTAATTAAGTGTTTGTATTTTGAGACTGGTACCTGGTAATTGTTATTTAATTAAAGCTGCCTTCGATTGGGTTTTTAATGCTTTACCTTGCCCCTCTCCTCTCATGTCTATGTGTATCTTCTCAAGTTTTAAGTCTTTCCTTGCATGAATTTAAATGTGCCATAATTATGGCCTATTACTTTTATCATCTTTGTCCAGTCTGCCTCTTTTGTAAAAATCAGTCAATCAACAAAGCATTTATTTGTGCCCGTTATATGCCAGGCATTGTGCTGAAAGCCTTTAAAGTTTCAAAGCAGCTACAGCAGATTGGGATCAGGAGATAATGATAAAGACAATATTTGGGAAATGTTTTAATTAATCAGGTGAGGAGAGGTCATGTAAACCTTAGGCATTCACTAACGGAGTATCTAATGGATTAGCTTAGATGGGTAGAGAGTAACTTTCTTTCCTATATAAACTAATCAGCTTTACAATCTACCATGAAGAGCAAAAATAGTCCTCACCCTGGGCATTTATCACAAAAGTGCTCTGTGTGTGTGTGTGTGTGTGTGTGTGTGTGTGTGTGTGTGTATCTAAAAAACCTGGGAGAACAACTGAAAATTTTGCCTGATCCACAATGAGTCAATAGGCATGTGGCATCATCCAGAGAGATTTGATTTGTAATATATACTGAATTATTACTATAATTGAGATTTTGAACTAGAGGCTCCAATCGGTCCATTGACTTTTACATTTCCTTTGTTCTTGAGAACTCCAAGGAAAGTTTCCCCTCAATAACACCTGATTAATAGTTAAGGGAGATAATGAAGCTCTTCTTTTTGACTATGTGACTGCAGTACTCACCACTATCTATGAAGTATTATGGTCAAACTAAAGCTGCTATGGGTGAAACTATTTTGTAGATGGTGGACAGAAAGCTGGAAGCATTTTGGTACACCATCAACAACTATTTATTATCAGAAGAGTAGGGATAGGAAATAGGAGGTAGGAAAATAGGATAGGAAATGTCTTAATCCTTATACTCTGCCTATAAATCTAAATCTTATAATAAAATCTATCTAATAAACCTCCAAAATCTAACTGCTTTCTTTTTAGTTTCTTCTTACCTGACAGAGTAGGCCTCCTTAAACTTATTCTCACTATCTAAAATAATATTTTCTATATAAATAAACTATGCCAATTAATAAAATCTTCTTTAACCAAGAATCAGAAATTCAAAGTCAGTCATGGAAACTGCCTGTCACAGTGACATAGACAGTCCTCCTGCACCCTCCAGTTGAGGAGAAGAGCCCTTAGGGTCAGGCCCTTCTTACTCAAGGTGCTGAGAAGAAAACCCCTCAGAGACAGATTTCTTTTTTCATCTAATATCATAGATCCAACTCCCCAAACCAAACCTGCCAGTTTCTCTTAAGAGAGAGAAAACTGACCCAGCACCTTCAAACTCCTCTCAGACCAAAGTCAGAGCTAAATGGAGTTTCCTTAACTGATGTTTTCCATGTTTTATGGTTTTCTCTTAAAGAAACAATTCAATTCTGTCTGCTACTGCAGAGGGAGAGAGCTGTCTGATGCTATCTCTTAAGGAGACAGTGTACAAATTAAAATCCTTCTTCTGACCTAAAACTTCTACTCCTAATGAGACAGAGTGAAATTATGAAATTCCTTATAAAATAAGTTAGGTGGGGGTTGAAAGTTTTGATGGAAGATCTCCCAGTTAGCTATTTACCATTTAGAGATATATTGGGATGTCTAAGGAGAATGTGAATAATGAAATCCTAAAACTGTATTTGAGGACCTGTGCCAGAGGACTTGGGTATATTTTGATTATCAAGAGAATATTTGGACCAAATTGATTTATCTTGACCAGTCAATTAATAAATTTATTTAATACCAGAATTACTGCCTCTTGAATCTTAACATATAGACAGATGTCAATGCACCTTGCATCTGACTATGAAAACTGCTTATCCTTCTCCTAGGAAATGGGTCTTTAGCATCCTCATGAATACATTGGTATCTAGGCGTTGCACACAGCAAGTTAAGAAGCCATGGTTCCTGCTCCTAAAAGATCTCATCCAGTGATATTATGATGTTTATTCTGCAGAATTATAAAGTTCCAGGTATGAGGTATGTATTTCAGAAGCTGGGATTCTTGACAAGCAGACAGATGTGCTCTCTCTCTTTCATTTCACCTGGCTTTATTCATAGAGATGGCTGCCAGAAGTTAAGTCATTAGAATCACAGTAGGATTGAGAAAATGACTGGGTAAATAATCGTTGGTCCAAATTTTGGAAAATGGTTATCTAGCTTTTGTTTTCTAATATTAGGATAGTCATATTCAACATATGAAACCTCTATTAAATTTCTAATAACAAACAGAAGAGAAAAACATACATATATACATATATATGGTCTCTTTAAAGAGGTGAAAATCTTTCTATATTTATTAACATGGTATATTACAAACCAGTATTGCCAGAGCCAACACATCCTGAACCTCTGCATAAGGATAATTAATAAAGCAACTAAAAATTCCAGCTACTGTTCACAGATGAATTCCCTGCACAGCTTTTGTTATTTTAGAATGGCAGTCATCATACTTTCAAATGAGCTGCAGCAAAAAGGGGGCAGGAACAATTAAATAATGTTAACTGATTATAAATGAGTGGAAAAGCATGCATAACTCCAGTTGAAACCACTTGTGCACTAACGATTTCCACTATGGGGTAAATCGCTTGCTAACGTCTTGCATGTGTACTGTGCATAAGTTACAGGAAATAGTTGTCAAGATGTCTCAACTGTTAAGATAAACAGATTTATAGTTCATGGAGCCAAATTTAGAAATGGAGTGTTAGAGGACCGATTGCCATAGAGACCCCCCAGTCTGGTGGGCAAACTCTCAAGTTTGAAAGCCTGCAGCTGCCTCATCTCAAGGTGACAGAAGAGAAGGCTTGATCTAGTAGTTAACACCAGACCCTGCATTGCTCCAGGTGCCCGAGACAAAGAGTCATTTATTGAAACCTCTGCAATATGAATGAGCTAAAATCTGAGAGTGAGGGGGGAGGGAAGAAAGGAGTAAATAAAGGGTGAAGCGTTGAAGAGACCATTAATGGAGTTCTCAAAATAAAGTTCTGATAGATGGCTGTGCTACAGAGGCTGGGGGACCATCACCCTTCTGCTACCAGGCCTACTTAGCATCCAAGTGCTGTTAACAGAATGGGGAGGGGAGAGGTTCGGAAATAATTCTCATTTTAAGTCCTGAATTAAATTAAAACCCAAAGTGCTCCAGGGAGAGGTGATGGAAATTTATTTTACAATTCAAGCAACTCTTAGGAAGCAAGAGTCTTTTGTAAAAATCAGAATTGAAATACCCGGAGTAAATGATTTCCCTTTCCCTGCTGATTTTTATTTGATGCCATTCATCTCCTGTAATTATCAGAATGTCACACTCACTGACTTACCTGCATGACAAGTTGGGACATTGTGACTGACTGATGACCTCCAATCAGCTGATAACAGCAAGGCATACATCCATCAGTAGATGCTACCTCACTGTTTACTGAATTAAGGCTAAGATAAACTGGGGATTTACCTTTATTAATGAATACATGGATGATTTTTAAATTGCATTCAAATATAGGGAGGAGATGAAAATTTTCTCTCCATTTTCAAACATTATAAATGTTTATATTATATTTCATATTGTAAGATAATGACTAGATAATATTGTGTTTCCTGTCTGAATTTCTGGCCAAAAACTCTATCACCTAATTTGTTTTTAATTATATACAATATGTGCAAGAACATTAATTATCTTTCTTTTATTACAGGGTCTTTCCCTGACTTTGTCTACATGAAGTCATTTGATTATTTGAACTCTACTGAGTTGGCATAAAGGGATTAGTAGTAGCAAGGAGTTACCCACAGACAATCACTACTTAATTCAGCTGTAAAATATATCCAGTGATCTCATCGCCCTCCATTCCTGGCCTGTTCAGAGTTGAGCACACTTCTGCTGCTTCTGATTAATTGATGTCTATAATCAACACTACTGAATCTATACTAGCTTAAATATATTAATGGATCTTCCTCTGAGTATATAGAAAATCTTAATAATAGCTAGAATGTATGTAGTACTTTAAGATTTGCAAAGCACTTTACAAATATCTCATTTGAGCCTCACAACCACTCTGGAAAGTAGTTGCTATTAATATTTCCATTTTGCAGTTGAAGAAATTGAAGCAGGTAGAGGGTAAGTGACTTGTTCAGGGTGACACTAGCTAGTAAGTGTATAGAGTAGGATTTGACCTCATTTGTGCTCTATATACCCTGCCACAAAAGCTTCTTTTAGGTAGGAAAATCTCTATTTCAACATATGTGTTTATTTCATTATGTTCTACTTATTAATGGCATCATTCATGCACCTATTGATTCAGTTAACATTTATTAAGCACCTACTTTGTCCCAGGCACTATACCAATAATGGGGGGGGCTACAAAGATAAATAATTTCTCCCTTCGTTCTCATAAGTTACAACAGAGTAATAATAAAAATCACTAACATTTATATAAATATTATGAGACAGACACTGAAATTATCTGCTTTGATCCTCACAGCAATCCTGGGAAGTAGTTGCTAGGGGCACACATCTAGAGTATATGTGAGTCAGGTCTCAAATCTAAATGATGATAACCCTAATATCTACCAGCTTTTCAGTGTTTCAGTATTTGTAACAAGAGGAAATCTCAGGACTGCCCTCTCTCTCTCCTACTTAAGAGAAAGAATTAGTAATCATGGGATTCAATGGATGACTTAGAATGATGTTATGATTTTTTAAATTTGCTTTTCTCAGTCTGATGCATGAACATAGGGATTTCCCATTGGTAATTCAGTAACTAATTTTAATCCCTGCCACCTTCACAGAAAGTCTTCCTGATCCTCCTTATTTGGTAATGACCATCCCTCTCAGATCTCCTCTAATATTTTATCTTGCTCCTCTTAAAAGCCGTGATCATATAATACTGTATATTATTGCTCCCTAGATTTGTGTCTTATGTCCAACCAGAGTCCAAGCTCTGAGAGCAGCAACTATTTGTTTTTTAGACTTTGTTTCTCCCTCCACAATTCCCTAAGTGCTCTGTGCAAAGTAGGTGCTTAATAAAACCACTTTAACTGGAGAAATGAATGAGTCTTGGTGAGGGATAGCCCTGAAGACATATAGATGAAGTAGATCAAGTTTCTCTTCAAGTTATTTTGGCCTCTTTAGTGCTATTCTCTATTTCTACAGAACTCAGTATGTTGCTGTCTTTACCACGATCAAAGTTTACTCTTAAGAAATTATCTAATTAACATTCATGATAAGATGTACTTTGAATTCAATTCACTTAAAGAACTAGTCATTAAATGCCTACTAAATACAGAATACTTGTGCTGGATTTGAGAGGAACTATAAAGATAGGAAACAATCCCTGTCTTCTTGGGAATGTGGAAGTCTTGTAAGGTCATATAATGCAAATAATATAAATATTTATAGAACAAAATAAATCATGTCAAGTACATAAGAGAATAGTATTAAACTTCCAATTTTAGTATGTGTGCTGCCAATGTGAGCACAGTATAAAACTTCTAAAAGACTGTATTTCAGCTTGGGACAAGAAGACTCAAGCCAAATGAATAAATCTTTATTTGTGGGAATTGAGGCTTTAGAGAGCACAGATACAGAAGATTCAAGGAGCAGAAAAAGCCTCAGTGTTACTAAAAATCTCTCCAAGCAGATGGTTGTCTATTCAGAGGGTCGGGACTGTTATTAACTACAGAGCTGGTAAAGGAGAGCTATGAGATACCCTAACAGTTGCCACACTCGAAAAACAATCTAGGTACTTCCAGTGAGAACTTTAATGTTCAGGAAGCTTTGATGGGGCCAACCACACAGCCATTCACTTGCTCTAAGCAATCTGGATGCTTGCCTATGTTGATGGATGAGAACTATCCAACTGTGACTGGAGCCTGCAATTTAGCTCTATTCCCCGGCATCCTGTTGACTCAACTACCCACATCTACTTCATCCAACCACCAGTAAACATACCCTGACAAATGCAGAAAGTAGGAAGCTAATCAGCCTATGTAACTAAATAAAATTTTATTCAGGAGCCTTTTCAAAGGTCTTTGGTCAAAAGCATTTGAATTCTAACCTGTGATGTGAATTTGGATTATATCCAATGAAACACTGTTTTCTAACTAGCAAACAAATATCAATAAAAACACCATGCTCTGCATCTTTCAAATATAAATCCAGCAGACTATTTTTATTCATTTTGTTGTTTTCAGAGTGGGCTACTCCAAGGCAGCTGGAATCTTCATATAGCCAGCTCTGTTCCGTTGGTCACACAAACCCATAATGTTTAAAAAACCTGGAGATGATTCCATCTGTACTCCTTTAGTGCCCTGGAGATCAAGCTGTTTATTGAGATGGCAATATGAACAGTCAATATGCCAGCTTCCTGCCAATAACCTGGCTCAGATGCTTGGTCATATTTTTTTATCCAAGCCAGATCATCAGGACTCATGCATGCCTTCCTCCCTCTTTTTCTACATCTCCAGTTTATTGTCAAAGAACAACTGGGGATTTTCTTTCCCTGGTAGTAAGCAAGGTGGGGAAAGCTGTGGGTCCTTATATTCAGAAGAGGCTCCTAACTCTCTCATTTATGAAGCTCTCATCTATGTTCTGTTGTTGCTG
The DNA here is from genome assembly GCF_027887165.1 of Monodelphis domestica. Taxonomy (NCBI): domain Eukaryota; kingdom Metazoa; phylum Chordata; class Mammalia; order Didelphimorphia; family Didelphidae; genus Monodelphis; species Monodelphis domestica. The sequence continues at coordinate 221,581,413 of NC_077227.1, read as the reverse complement.
AAAAAGGTAGCAGAAGGGCCAGCTGTGATCTCCTCCTGCCAGCTGCCTATCATCTCCTGGACAACATGTAGCCATAAGCACATATTACTTCTGCTTCTCTCCCTGGTGTGACTATTCTTTTCTGCCTTTGGTAAAGAACTATCGGAGATGGAATGGACAAGCCTACAAAACTTGTGAGTTTCTAGAGGTCAGGACAGTGAGCCATCAAAGGTCTAGAAGCTGGTATCCACCCCAGAGTTTGCAAATAGATGAGCCCAGGTGGTTAGCAATCCATACACAAACATTTATTGAGTAATTTATGTGCTAGGCATTGTGCAAAGTCAGCAAAACCCAAAGTAGGAACCAGGACTTAGCCCATTAGTGGACTGGTCCCAAGACAAGATGCTGGGTCCTAAAGCAAGGAAATAATTTTATTCATTTACTATATACTATTTGAAAGTAATTTGGTAGGGGCAAATGCTAATTAGTAGTCATATTAAGTTTGAATGCACTCTTCCTGGGAACTAGAGCTATTTGCAAACCCTGTTGTGGATACCACCTCCTAAACCTTTGATGGCTTAGTCTCCTGACTTTTGAATTCTTGTCCATTCCATTTCCAATATTGCTTTTTACCAAAGGCAGAGAAGAATAGTCACACCAGGGAGGGAATTAGTGTGTCCCAGGTGTTGGGAAAGGAATATTTCATATTTCTGTTTTTGCTTGATCTTCTCCACAAATATTCCTTTTGTAAAATCTTACTAATATGAATTGGTTAAATGATACTGTAGAATCAGTCAAGTGTGTGGATATGGAGAATATATTAATTGCTAATAGACAAGGATAGGGGCACCTAGGTGATGAAGTATAGAGAATGCAAAGCCATAAGGCTGGAAGACTCATTTTCCTGAGTATCTGACCTCAGACACGGACTTTGGGCAAGTTACTTAGCCTGTTTGCTTGAGTTTCCTCACCTCTAAAATGAACTGGAGAAGGAATAGTAAAGCACTCCAGGATCTTTGTTAAGAAAACCCAAATGAGATCACAGAGTGAGAGGCAATTGAAAAACTATTGAACAACAAGAGGAAATCCATGATATTGGGGAACGTTCACCGTAACCAAAGATTGAAACAACAGCATCAGAGAAAAATGTTTCAGCTCCTCAGGAGCACTCATAGAGCCCTTAGAGGGGGACATAGCCTTGTTTTGTGTGACCCAACTCATTGGTGTGAGAGAGAATTTGTGATGAGTCACTGTTTCCTACATGTGATACATCACATCACTTCTCAATTTCATAGGCTGTCACTTTCCCTTCCAGAATTATTGTAAAAAACACACACAAAGAAAGACATAGAGGCTGTTAAAGCTTAAAACTATACTATGACTTTTGGGACACCTAGATATATAAAAGTGCTTTATAAATCATAAAGCCAATACTCCTGTAAAGAATTAGAGTGAAGGGGTCATCTTTTCTATAACTTCAACAAGGGAACAGTAGTTTTGTCCCTACTTCATGTTGTTGTTTGTTCTTTGTTTTCAATGATATCATGGGGTTATATCTTTGTGAGTGAATTGAATTTAAGTGAAGTAGAATTGCATAAAGTTGTCAACCTCACTCTATCTTCCAGAGGCACAGATGAAGATTGGAAAGATCAGAATCAGGATGCCTGGTGATAGCTCAGGAGAGAGTGGATGATCTTGGAATCTCCAGTGTTTGTCATCTACAGTATTCCACAGAACCTGTGTTAGTCACTTACATGGCCATTGGAATAAATTATTCTCTTACCTCACTCCACCTGGGGAAGTCTTTATGTGCTTGAGGAAGACACTCCTTTAACTCACTAATGGGTTTGAGGTCTGTTGGTTACCTTCAACCTGATTTAGCCCATCTGCTGAAATGTTTTCTACTGGAGTATGGCTTCTGCACATGATACAGCTTCTTGGAGTCACCAGTAAGATCTGTATGCCAGGGAGCCACAAAATGTGGATGAGCAGCCCCGAAAAGACCCTCACATGAGAGGTGCTAGGCCTCTTTGAACGCTCATATATCCCAATTTCCCTACTTCTGATTATAGTGCAGTAAAAGTCTTGAACTTTGAATTTGAGGATCTTGTTAGTATATCCCTTCATACAGAGATCTATTTTTAAAAAGAAAAAGAAAATTAGCAAGACCTATAGCCTCAGATTTGTGGTGGGAACACAAGATCAGAGACTGTTTAATTTTTGTCTTTATTTAGGTATATACTTTGTTTTCCCTAATAGAATGTATGCTCTTTGAGGGCAGGAACTGTTTGATTTTTACTTTTCTATCTTTAGTGTCTAATACAGTGGTTGACATATGGGTGCTTAATAAATTCATGTTAATTACTCTAACTGATTTGGGCTTAGGGAAGCTTAACAAGTCTAATATCCCTCCCTCTATAGATGCTATCATAATATGTGTAATATTCCACATTGGCACTACTATTGTAGGCTACAGATAGAATTTTCCTTTGGGCAGGAAATTTCATATTCTATAATTTCCCAAGGAAAAATCTACTGACCAGGGTTCTGACCTGGCCTTTTGAATTAGCGAAGAGAGAAGAAATTCAAGGAATGCCCTTATGGTTAAAATACAGTAGATACTTTTTTTTTTAGGAAGTATGGTAGGGACTCATGATGGACATCCCAGAGACTGATAACCTCGAACTGAAAGAGTCTCATCAACTAAGACACAAAGACACACAAAAGCATGGGGAAAGGTTCAGAAATTATTGTCAGTGATGTAGCTGTCACTGACCTTATGGCAGTCAAAACCACCTAACCTTTTAGAGTTTTCTCTGCTGAAAATCCCAGATAACTTGCAACTCACAGCTCATAGTGTGACCTACAACAAAAGATTTCTTCAAGACACACACAGCTGAAGGTTATATGCAGGCATACATGGAAAGCCACTTGGAAATGCCACTATGGAAAGGTTTTACCTGCCTTTCCCTTTGGTATAAGGAAAAGAACATTGGGATGAGATATAGATCAAGACAGAATACTTGTTTTTGAAACTTACTGTGTGATACTCAGAAAGACACTTTTCTCTTCCTGGGCCTCAGATTCCTACTATAAAAAAATGGTAATAGTATTTATTGTACCAACCTCATGTGATCAGGGTAGGGAGGTTGGGGAGTGCTTTATAAAACTGTAAGAGGTGTAAATGTGAATTAATATCTTCCTCTGTAGTCAACCAGTCCTATCAGAAACAATTTCATAAGCCAGGCTAAAACATTAGCCCAGCTGAATTTTTTCCTGTTGTCTTTGAGAAGCTTCAGAATGAGTGAAAGGCTGCTGCAATTGTTGGGGTGTATAATAGCTCTGAAAGCATGTAGTATCTGGCTCTTTTTACTTTCTGCTCACATTTGAGAGATGGGGAGAGGAGACTTGAAAAGAGATAAGAGAGAAGTTCATTTTATAGTAATGCCATGTGTGAAAAGTTTGCATTTTTCCATGTGTGTTCATTTCTCAATGGTGACTGAGGACTGAGAACAAACTCTTCTGTTCATCCTCTTGGTGTAACTGGCAAAGAAGTCCAGCACCAACTAGCGCCAACAACAGGAAGATGGAGATTTAATAACAAAAGTTTTTTCAATAATTTGTGACCCAGAGGAGAAGGAGACCAGCTGAGTTAGCAGGGCAAAAATGATTATAGCTGGAAGCAAAGAAGATTGTCAGAGTTAAGCCAGGCTTGGACCTACCTTTTAGACCATGAACAGCCAAGAGAGCTGTGATCAACAGACAGCAGGAGCTACTGGCAGAAACACTTTTGAAACATTAAACCCAAGGCCATCTGTACTGAAGTTTCCTATCCCTGTCTAGCTGTAAATGGCCTTGACCAAGACTGTTTTTCTAACCAGGCCATGAGTCTTTTCAAGGAGTCAATTTCCCAGACCACTTTGGTGGAAAGTAGGAGATTGAATATGATAATATCACTTTTTGGTTGTCTGACCGTTTATTTCTATTCTAATTAAATGGTTTACTGTTCCAATACCAGCCCTCATCTGCAACTATTAGCATAGCAAATAATTAAATATCTACACTTAAATTAATTTCAGAACTTTCCTGTTGTCAAATTGGGCTTGGGGTAAATGAATAAAGATGGAAAAATACCATGAAAAGAAGTCATGATTTAATCTCAAACTCATAATGGTCTAGAGTTTATAAACTCCATAGACTATCTATTATAACAGGTTAGAAAAGGAAATTAAGCTTCAAGGAGCTATCAGGGCCCCTAAAAACCTGTGACTGGATTGTTCATTTTTCTGGAGCCAAAACTCAACAATTTAGAAAAGAAATTACTTTGGAAAGGTTTGGTTGGTTGGTTGTTTTTTAAACTTTTCCTATTTATGTTTTTTTTTTTACTTCCTTCAGGCTCTGTAAGGCAAAACAATTTGCCCTTTGAAGAGCACTGGGGAGAAAACTTTTCATCTATTATGTCTGTGACAGGAGATAGATAGAAGCAAAGACTCTTACCTCCATGTAAATTTATAGCAAGCTTCCCAGGCTGGATTTCAGCCTGCAGGTCAAAGAATCAGGCTGCATATTATCTTATTGTTATAAAGCAGATTAAATTTGGAGTTAACTTAGCATAACAGCATTGGTCTTCCTGGTCGAGTACATTATAATAATTTTATTGCTGGAAAACATAATATAAGTTGTGTGTGCTTATGTCTTCATGCACATGCTCGGATTGCATATACCACAATGAGATCAACATACACACATATATAGGTGCATGCCAACTCATGTAATTGACAACATATATGTGTTTTGGCATAAACACATATGTGTGTATTCCTATACATAAATAATATATGTTGTGTACATGCATGTTCATGTGTGTATATGTGGCTGTATATATAGATATATAGTATATATGAATGCATATATATTTATGTGCATATACATATATATTTTATATACATGGATACATATATAAGCACATACATGCATAAAACAAACAACTTAAAACTACATTAAAATTTTTGCATTACCCTATATGCAAAAGTACCACTATTTGAATTGACAGAGAAATAAGCTAATTCTTTTCAACCAGTCCACATGATACCACCCACTATTTTTTTAAGCCTTTACCTTCCGTCTTAGAATCAATACTGGATATCGATTCCAAAGCAGAAGAGGGGTAAAGGCTAGGCAATGAGGGTTAAGTGACTTGCCCAGGGTCACACAGCTTAGAAGTGTCTGAGGCCAGATTTGAACCCAGGATGTCCTGTTTCTTGGTCTGGCTCTCCATCTACTGAGCTACCCAGCTGCCCCTGATACCACCCACTTTTGACAGAAGGTATACCTTTGAAATTCTATTAGAATGGAAGGACCACTAACTTGGGGTCCTGGCTCTGACACTAACTTCTCTATGACCATGGGCAAATGCATTACTATTATTTAGGACCTCAGTTTCCTCATCATTAAAATGAGAAAAATAATCTTTGTACTGTCTACTTCCCAGAAGTTTTGTAAGAAGAGGACTTTATAAACCTGAATGTACCATATAAATGGGAGCTGTTATTATCATTATAACCATAATAATCCTCAGCACCCATGATTATTTTCGTTCTACTGGAAGAATCACATCAATTATCTTCTCTGCACATTATGGGGCTGCCTCTGCTGTTTAACCATCTTCTCAACAACTCTGTAGCCATATTGGTTTTTATCAGTTAGCAGATTCTCACGTCTGCTGGGCAGAATGAGATGCCAGTCTGTTACTATGGCAGTGTCACTGCAATTTGTAGCAGCTATTACTGAATCCAGATACGCGTCACCTCTTGCCTAGCCTACTGCAGAAATTCCCGTATTAGTCTCTTTACTTCCAACCTCTCTGCGTTCCAGATCTTAGTCCATATAGCTATCAATTTGCAATTTCTATAGCACAAGGCATGATCATGTTACTGTTAGTTTAAGGAACTTCCATGGCCTCCTCTTGCCTCTAGCATTATTTACAGACCTCCACTGTCTTCATAATTCGGTTCCAATTTATCTTTCCAGGCTGATCACATATTACTCCCCAGACAAAGCACTGTGGACCCTCCAGCCAACTGGCCTACTTGTGGTCCCATGTAAATGATATGCCATCTTGTAATTCAGCATTTACATATACTATCACCCTTTTCTGTTCTCACCTCCACCTCTTTGAATCCCCATTTACTCCTTGGGTTGATATCAAGGAATATCTTTACTATGATACCTTTACTCATTCTTCCAGGTTTCAATGCGCCCACCAAAAAATTCTTTAGATGTTTATTGTGTCTATGTCTTTTATTTCCTTATCTGTCTACATTCTATCTCTCATGTCCATTAGAATATAAGCTCCCTGAGAACTGTATTTTCTTTTTTAATTCGTCCCAAGGCCAGTGATAATGCTCATGATACATAATAGGTACTTAATAAATGTTTGACAAAGTCAATAAAATCTGACATTCTTAGGCTCATGCTCAGAGTACAGTACTTATTTCATTGTCCTTATGTTTGAGGATTGATAGGTGGCATAGAGATATTTCTGAAGACACCCTTTTATTTTATCTGACACCTCCCTTTATCTTCTTTAATAGTTTTTTTTTTTCCCAAAGAGACAAGGAACTTAATTTACAGAGATTCTTAGCACATCCATCTACCATCTTCCAAGTGCATAGTTATCTTTATATCATTCCTATGATCAAAAATCTTCAGTAGCTTCCTATTAGCTGTGAAATATTGCTGTCCAACTGCCATAAATAGGTATGTAGGCACAAAAGTTCTGGAAATGGCCACACCTTCAATTCACCAATTCTATTTCTAGTATAGCCATCATCCAGAGAAACAACTCCTATGATAAATGTCAACAACATTCCCTACCATCTGTTGACCAACTGCCACCTCCAGTGCAAGCAAGACAAGCCCAGTTGAAGAAGCGCAAGACCCTGGAATGGTAAGAGGCATTATGTGTCATTAATTCAAACTACTCACTGAACCTTGACCATCATCTCCCTCAGATCCTAATGAAGGCAGCCCAGGACTCTGAATCCAAGAACCTTGGGTATAGCAATGTTTCCATCCCAGTGCTCTCAGCCATCATCCTGGGAAGCAACCCCTGGAGAGATTTAGCCTGGCAACTGCTCCAATAGATGCTATGGCCAGAGCTACTAAAGATTCAGAAAATAAATTTCTCATCACTAAAATCTTTAGCACTGTCAAATGATTAAATATCAGAAATTAATATTATTTAATTAGTGAAAATGGAAAGAAGAGGTATTATTATATGCCTTGCCATTGCACCCTAAAGTCCAAAGGACCCTTCTATCAGACTTACAACTGAAATCTTTCAGGTGTTGTCTCCTACATCAGAATGTGATCTCCTTGAGAGCAGGAATTGTCCTACTTTATGTATATAGCCATCACTTAGTGTGATGATTTGTACATAGTAAATCTATTAAATGTTTTATTCATTTATTCAAACAAATACAAATCATCTGATACTAGTATTGAAGACTCTATACTTTTGGTTTAGCAGGCCCATCTAGTCTTTTACCTACCCTTCATATCCACTAGAATGAATCAAATTGGGCTACTTTTTATTTGTCACTCTTGCCCTGCCTTCTCCTATCTCTATTCACTCACTTCTGCCATTCTGCATTCCCATAATAGATTTAGCCTACACCTGGAAGGAAAAACAAACAAACAAAAAATTAAAAAAAAACACATTCAGTGACTCTTTCCTTTTTTTCTCTTCTTCATCCTCTATAACATGACTTCTAATCTCATCCCTCAATGAAACAACTCTTTCCAAAATTACCAAAGTGCTCCAAAATATAACATTAATGACTTTATCCATCCTTATTCTTTTTAACACCTTTCTGTTATTAGAGGTTACCTTTTCCTCGTGATAATCTCTACTTTTTGGATTTTTGGAAGTCTATTCTCTATGTCTTGACTCTTTTATTCTTTATTTGACTGCTTCTCGTTCTCCTTTGCTGGTTCATCATCCAGCAAACAAAATCATCCATTGGGTTGCTAGACAATTGGGGTGTTCTACTGGAGTAAATGCTCTACCTTAGACCCTCTCTTTTTTCTCTCACATGGTGAATTCATCAGCTCTCACAAGTTCAATTATTGTTTCTATGCAAATTCAATGTCTACAGATGCAAATTTATGGAGCTAGCCATATGTCACAAATTGATCTTCTCAAATTGGATGTTCTGTAGGCATCTCAAACACAACATATCCAAAGCAATTCACTGTCTTTTCTCTCTACCTCTCTATTTTTTCAACCAATCTATTATTGTTAAGGGTAGCACCATTCTTTCAGTTTCTTAGGTTCACAATTATGGTCTTGTGACTCTTCACTCTCACTCATCCCACATATGTATTCAGTTTCCAAATCTTGTCACTTCTGTCTCTATAACATCTCTTGCATAATTCATATTTCCATACCCACACAACTACCATCTTGGTTCAGGCTCTCATTTATCATCTGGGTTTGGAGAATAACATCAATTATCTTTCCAACATCAATTCTCTTCCCACACAAATCATACACATAACTACTGAAGCACAGATATGACCATGTCACTGCTTTACTAAAACAAAATAAAACAAAGAAAAAACCATAGTGTTTTCCTATTACCTATAGGATGAGACATAACTTCTCTCTCTCTGTTGCACATCTGAAGCCCTCCCTATCTTTCCAGCCTGATTCCTACTGATTCCTACTAGACATCTCCAAACATACTATGATAAACTGAGCTAACACTGATATCCCAAAAATAAAATGCTAGATGGGCTTCCTAATTGGAGACCTGTGCAAAGTTTTACATAGTCTTCATCAACAGCTGTGTTTTCCCTGACTTTCCAATACTTTTGTTTTGTCTTGTTTTTGTATAAATCTTTATTTTTGAATATATGTCACAAAACCTGGCAGAGACCCCCGAATTATATCATTAGTTTAAAAAGTTTATAGACCTTTGGTCAAGTTTGCCTTTGGAAAGTGATTCACTGATGCAAAGATTTGAATTTATTTAAGAAGGCATTTAGTTAGACAGTTCCAATTAAATGAATATGAAAAACCTTTCTTATCTCCAAGAAGTGAATACTTGAAAGATCAGTTTCTTTGCACAGTTTATTTAGAGTTGAACTGTGTCTGGTTCTATTACTTATTATAGGTTTGAAGTCAGGCCATTTGCTTAGGCTTATTGATTTTTTTTTAAGAGAATAAAATTCTGAGTGAACTTTCTCGTTCTTGAACGTCCAAAGGAACATGAAGGAAGTTCATTAATCCAAGATATTAAAAAAGGAAACTTTAGACCATTTCTGGTACTGACCCTGTCACAACTAGTAAGAAAATCTAGAATCATTGCATGTTCGATAAGGAAGGGCCCTTTGACTTCACCTAATCCAATGTCGTCAGAACACAGCTAAGAAAATAATATCCATAGAAGAAAATGATTTGTTAAGAGTTCTTAGAGTAGAATCAGAATCCCCTTTTCCTGATCCCAGATCAGTGATCATTTTATCATAGTATAATGACAGAGAAATTATCAATATACTCATAGCTTATAGGTAGTTTAATTCATCAATTCAGCAAACATTTATTAGGCATAATTATGTGAAGGCAATATGGAAGTTAAAAGAGGCTTTTATATTTGATCTTAACGGTAATAGGGACTCACTGGAGTTAACTTAATGGGTGTTGGAGGAAGGCTTGATCAGATCTATGCTTTAGGAACAACTGTGCTTTAACAAAGGGTAGACTTGGCTTTTGAGACTTAAGGCAGTGAGATGAACCAGTAAGTTATTGTAATAGACCAGGTGATGAGAAGGACCTACCAGGGTGACAGCAGTGGTCATCCAAGTCTTTACCTTGTGGGAAAAGGGGTGTCTAATCAGTGTAATGAATTACTTATGCATTTCATATTTTGTATATATTTTAAGGTTCCTCTATGTCATAATCACATAAACACACACAGACACATATATTCCTCCCACTATAAAAAATACATTAGAAAGACTTACATACATATACACATACCTTATGATTAAAACATGGCATATATATACATTATGGGCATTAACTTCTTTTCTTCAGTAAAACTAAATAGTTCTAGATGAAAATACCTTCAATAGGTCCCTGCATTATATATGGCAACCCAAGTGAAAGCTTTGGATGAAAATTTCTCCAGTTGAGCCCTGAAATACATATACAAAATCAAATGGAGGTTCATTCGATTCCTGATACACATGGAACACCCTCCACCTTCCCTCCTGCCCAGATATCTCCCACAGATCCCTGTAATATATAGGGAAATCCAAATGGAGTTTAGATTCAATATAATAAAACAAATGAAACAAAGTAAAAAATAAAATCAAATTCTAACTCAACAAGCAATTAAGAAAATGAGATCAATTAGAATTTAACCCGTTATATTCCTGAAGACCTCTTTTACCCACATGCCACATAAGACCCTGAGCTTAGTTGCCTGCTTCATACTTGACAGAAGCAAATGTCCATTTATTTCTATAAATCCTCCACAAGAGTTCTCTCCATTAATCAACTAGCTTTTATTTGTTAAGTCCTTAGTATTTATTTGTTTAGTGCTTAGTGGATTAAGTACCAGGCACTGTAGAAGTATCAAGTCTTCCTCTATTTCTTTGAATATATCAGATATCCTTATCTAGTCCTCTATCATTCCTCTCCATCACTACATGACTAACCTAGAATCTTTTCTAGTCTTGTTTATCTTTAAAGACATCTTTATGTAAATCATATACTCATGACATTCTGTGTATACCTGATGCTTTTTTAGTTCCTTGTAATTCTGATCTCCTTTATAGTGTTCCATGATGATTAGTCATATGATATCTCTAGGAGAATAATGCCATAAAAGTAATACTTTTGTGCCATAAAATAGAATAGGATTATTACAAGTACTGCATAATATAAGCCAATTTACTGTGTTCTTGCTAGTAAGCTCAAAATACCATAGATTTAAAGCTAGGAACACCTTAAAAATTATTGAGTCTAATACTTTCATTTTACAAATGAGAAAAGTTGAGGTCTAGAGAGATTAAAGGGGATTGAGTGCTGGGCCTAAAGGCAGTCTAAATTTTTTAAATTAATATTCAATACTCCAAGTATTATATTTAATAATATTTATTAATATTTAACTTGAAACAAAAGGAAAAGAAAAGGCTAGAGAAACAGATTTCACCAGCCTCCCAGGTAGAAAAAGAAAGTGAGGGAGGCCTTGCCCACAGCTTAAAAAGAACTATAAGTAAAAGATGCATCTAAACAGAAAGGGAAAAGGATTCTTTGGAGGAGGGAAGAATTCTGGGAGATGAAGTCCAAAGGATACAAAATTTCCACTTATACAGCAGAAAGACTCAATTTCCTGAGTTTAGTTCTGGCCTCAGGCACTTAACTATCTGTGTGACCCTGGACAAGCCATTTAATCCTTTTGGCCTCAGTTTCCTCATCTGTAAAAAGAACCAGAGAAGGAAAAGGGAAACCACTCTAATAGCTTTGCCAAGAAAACCCCAAACAGGGTCCATAAAGACTCAGACAACTGAGAAATGACTGAATAACAACAACTTCCTCATTCTAAACCTAGCATCGATCCACTCTATTCTTGCTCCCTCTGTATTCTGGGTCCTCACTAGCTTCCGGGTTCATTTACGACTTCATAATTATGCGTAATACAACAATGCAATATTTATATACCAAAGTCAAACCCTGAGAAAGTCATATAATTTGTGCTTATCTCTTGGTTTTATGAGGATTGGAAACAATATACTAGCACAAGGAGACGCGTCTTATTAGTCTCCAAATAGACTGCTATAAAGTAGAATCCAACTTTCCTCCCGGAGTAAGACCACCTTCTCTAACATGGATCAGATCACAGCCTTCGTTTCTGAGTCTGCGCAGAGACTACTGCGAAAACGCATTACGGCATCCTTCTCCCAGATTGCCGCATTCCCTCAGCCCCGGGAATGTATCACAGTCTGGTAGCACTCAGCACTTTCAGCTTGTTAGTGCAAATCAACTTTTATGGCTCGGCTTATGTGAGAAAGGACAGTGAAATACCACGTCCATACATTTATTTGGCTGTTTGGACAAGGTTAGAATAAGAGCAGGGCAAAAATTGCAGCCCTTTCTGTGAGAGTCAAGAAAACCATTAGTTTGAAACCAAATCACGTGCAGGCACACGCACACACACCGAGATACGCACACACACAAACATGCACACACCCGCAGCTGCTGCTAGCGGTGCTTGATAGGACCCTGAAGAAAATGAGAATGTTAGCTAAATGATTTACTGCGAGCATAAGAGGACATTTTGACATACACCGTTTTTATGTTTTCCCATTTCCTATATAAAATGTGTAGAACTTTTGAAGCCCTTGGACTCCAGTGGTCGGCTGAGCCGCTCTGACCACTTCAAACCCCGCAGACAGTAAGTGGCAAGGGAGGGTAAAGAATTGCCAACAGATTGGGAGTTGAGAAGTAAGAATGATGAGGAAGGCAAGTGTTGATATTAGAAACTTTGATTTGGGAGTTTATAAAGGTAACGGAATGTGACAGCCAGTCATCGGGATTCTGAAATGGGAAAGTGCAGGATTACAGATGATAGCTTTTAGTGAAGGGCAAAATCTTTTAAATCTTTTATAGCTGAAGTTTCAAGGTAAAGTCAAAACTAGATTAGAACATAATCAATACTCTTAAGATTTACCAGGAGTTTTAGAACATTTTTCCTCAGAAGGCGTGTCTTAGGAAATGGTCTTAGAAAACCTTTTGAAATACTATGGAGAGAAAAGGTCTTTGGCGATGGTGTTAAAAACAAAGAAGACTTTGGGATTAGAAAGGATATAGGATACGTATAGATGAACTGCTGACGTACATGTTCTAAAGGAAATGGATAATTATGGGTAATTTGGATATTTTGTATGTGTTTAATTCAAGATCATCAAAGACCCCAAATTTTACCCCTCCACTCAATTGGGGAGCTCTTATTTAGCATCTGCTAGGTTCAAGTGCTCTGCTAGGTGGTAGGCATATAGAGACATAAAGGAAACAATGTCTGTCTTCGAGGAGCAAGAGGAGTCAGCATGTCCATAAAAATATAAATATAAGCATGAAATATAAATATAAAATATGAAATATAAAATAAATATGATGAAACTGAAGCCAATAAATCAATAAATATATAATTATGCATATATTATGGAATATATGCATATCGAAATGCATGTGTATATGTACCTATATACTATTTTTGTATAATATACAGGCATGCACAAATGTTCATGCATATATATGCTTGCACACATGTAAAAACATGTACATATGTCTATGCATATTTTTGCTTGTTTTTCCTTCTCTTTGAAGACAGGCAATGTTTCTTTTTTTCTCTTCTAAGTCTCTATATTTGATATGTTGTGTTTTTTTTTAAGTTTTGTTCATTATAGCTTGGAAATGTGACTATCTGGAATGACAACATTTATATCGTTATTAAGGTCTAATGGATGGGGGGGGAGGGAGACTTAGACAATTATGGGCCAAAATTTTGGCCTGGAATAATAGTAAAGGTTATTGGCTGACTACTCTCCCTAGCACTTAGCACAAAGAATGTGTATAGGTGTATGTATGTATGTATGTATGTACAAGATAATTTTAGCAGGAGAAGCAAAAAAAAAAAGTTGGGAAAAATCAAGGAAGGTCTCAGGTAGAAGAGAGTGACTGAGCAAATTTTTGAAGGTTTCCTAAGAAGTGGAAGTAAGAAAAGAGTATCTTCCAGGCAAAGGGGACTGTCTGGGCAAAGGAAGGTTCGGTTTAACTTGACGAGACAGAATATGAAGAGGAATAATGTGTAATATATCTAGAAAGGCCGACTGGAGCCAAGTTGTAAAAGGGCTTTAAATAATAAATAATTAAATATAGTCTTCATAAGTTGCTGTGACCAAAACACACACACACACACACACACACACACACACACACACACAGAGTAAAACAAAGGAACCTTCATATCTGGTGGCTAGCTTTCCAGTAATGACTTTCTGCCACTTTATTGAGGCTGTTCCTCAGATGACAGAACCGCACATTCAGTTGATAAAGCACACTTTGGCCATTCCTGGCACGGTGAACATGTTGCTAGCCTAGCTTTTCAACAACCTAAAATCACAGTACTTCATGATGATGTATCAAAATAGCATTGTGATGAAATTGTCTGACACATAGAGCAGCCAAAGCTTTCAATTGACAAAATTCACTGACATTCTCCTGATTGTCACTCAAAATAGAGAATTTTATTTTTTTAACAAAACTAAAAGAATCTTCTTGTTTTCTTCTAGTCTACGCACCCACGTATTGTATCAGAAACTAATTTCCACCTCTTATTGTTGATCCTCTTTAAAATTTGTACAAAAAAAAAAGAAATAATTTCACAAAGCTGAGACACCGAGATGTTTCAGTAGAAGCAGCAAATCTGGAATTGGGCAAACCTGAGTTCAAATGGAACCTTAGTCCCTTACTAGCTACATGGACCTGGACTAGGTATTTCTCCTAACTTCTTCAATTTACTCATCTGTAAAATGGAAATGATAGTAATAGCATCTACCCCACAAAGTTGTTTTAAAGACAAAATGATATAATATATGTAAACCACTTACCACAGCCTTTCAGAAATCAGTCCATCAATAAATTTCTACTGAGTGCATTCCAGGTGCCAGCCACTGTTCTAAGCATGGTGCCCATCTGCTTAGATAATGTTTACAAAGCAATGATCCTAGGCTAAAACTCTGTCTTGCTCTTAATGAACATTCTATGAACCATTTCCCAGGTGGAAAAAACAATTACTTTTTGTAGTTGATTAAATATATTAGTATTTAAGCTCATTCTCTGTAAGTTCACTGTAGACATTTTTAGCACAACTCTAATAGCATATATAATAATGATGATGACATTTATTCGAGCCTGACCCATACGATTTTAAACTTCTTTGCTAGGTCTCTATATTTGATATGGTTTTTGTTGTTGTTCATTATAATTTGGAGACTATGAATATCTGGTATACAACATCTATTTTAAAAACATTGTTCTCAAATTTTTATGGCTCCATATGACACCTAGACCATTTTAACACAAATTTTGATCCAGTATAGTTTATTGAATGAGTTCTCCAGAATATTTTCAAGTCTGTTTTTGTATTATGGTGATTGTCAGTCTATAAAAGATAGCAAGCTTTTGACATATAATTCCAGACAAAAGACGATGTCTTGCTAAGTGTTCAGAAAGTGCTAAGCCTTGATAGCTTTCATTGATGTATTGTCATGTTTCTACCATTTCCTTGAATGACTTACATTGATCACTAAGTCCATACTCCTTAAAGATAACCCTACTCTAATGTCTAGTGGTAATGACATGGTCCTTAATTGCAATCATAAAATCCTTCTTTCCACAAACAGATCCACACGACTCAGCCATTTGTTCAAGGATTCTTTGTCAACAAACTGAGCTGAGTTCGTGCAGATGTTATCCGTAAAGGGTCTTTTCATTCTTGGATCTTAGATATTTTATAGGCTTCATCTAGAAGTAAATCACTTAGGGCAATATTTGACAAATCCAGAGTTTAATATAACTTTTAACAGCTGGACTAATGCTTAGAGAAGTGATGTGTACATTTAAAAAATACTGTTTTTTGTAGGTTTTTTACTTGTTTCTCATTTAATCTAAGAATTTATGTATATATATTTATATCTAAGTATATCTATATCCATCTTCCTCTGATTCAGCAAAGGAAGTGCCACTAATCTTTCTATTCCTACCTTAGAGTGATGGATTGTATATTAGTATATTATACAAGTTTTTAATTAGAACATTTTCCAAATATATTGGGACTCATTTATAGTTCCAACATAGATGTTAATTGCTTTAAGTGTGTTGTTCCCATTAGTCTTTGATGTCAGGTTGTCAACAAATAGCTTAGCATGTTCAACTAAAGTCGTCTCTTTTATATCATTTTACTAAATAAATCTTCCAAAGGACCAAGGAATTTGTGGGAATTGCCTTTATTCATTGGTTCAATGAGAATTCCAGATTCAAGTTCAAACCCTTCAGTCTTTATCTTTCCTGGAAAAAGAAGTTGAAATTTTTATACTTATTAAGTCCAGATGACATTTTGATATCATTGGATATTCATTGAGATGAGGAAGCTTTTAAATGTGTATGTCTTTTCTCACCCCTCTCCCTCCAGTGGAACTCTATAACAAAATATCATCCAGGTGTTACAAGTGATTTATAAAATATTTTGGATTGATGTTTTGTGTTTATTTGGAAGCTATACTTAAGTTATATTTAGAAGAGATGATAATGATTTGAGGATAGACAACTATAATAAGCTTAAGCTCCCTAAAAGATGTTATATCAACTTCTATCAGTAGTTTTTGAAATTATAAAGTAGTATATTTTCAGGAAAAATCAGTTTTCCATATGGATATCAAATACTAAAGCATTCTCACTATACTAGAGCTTTTTGTATATATTCATAGTATATAAATAAGCCATTCTTGCAGAACTAAACCAAAGACTGTAATAATGAACAAAGGAAGTAAAAATAATATGATGCTTTGGGGCAATTTGTTCAATAACTATTAAATAAGTTGTTTTTCATACTAGTGGGACTTCTATTTAGTTTTGGGTGTACATCAAATATTACATATGATGAAATAATTTCATAAATTATTTCCTTTTGAAATGGTAGTATTTTTCTATAGATAGTGATAAGGATAAAAAATATAATTTAAATAGCATGGGGAGCTCCTAGATGAGAAATACTTCAATACAAACTGACATTATCTAAGTAATATAATATGGGTCTAAGTAATCTAATTTTGGAGAGTTACTTCATTTGCTAAGAGATTACATAAATTGCTGGAGGTCACACAAGCCAGTATGTATGAGAGATGGGAATTGAACCAAGTCAGTCATCATACATTTGTTCACTTGTTCCATGCCAGGCACTATACTAAGAGCTGAAGATATATAGAAAGAAAGACAAAAACTACTCTGCTCTTGAGAAGTTTATGTTCTAATAGAGGGAAGAATGTGAATTATATATAGGGAGAGACAGACAGACATACTGACAGAGAGAGACAGAGAGAGAGAGAGAGAGAGAGAGAGAGAGAGAGAGAGAGAGAGAGAGAGAGAGAGAGAGAGAGAGGGAGAGAGAGAGAGAGAGAGAGAGAGAGGGAGAGAGAGAGGGAGAGAGAGAGGGAGAGAGAGAGAGAGAGAGAGAGAGAGAGAGAGAGAGAGAGAGAGAGAGAGAGAGAGAGAGAGAGAGACAGAGAAAGAGGGAATCTGTTCTGGAAGCTTTTGGTGGCCTGAGATAGACTTCTTGTAGTCTATGGGATCTAATCTAAGTCTTGAAGAGAAATTAAGGGGGCAGAGCACTACAGGCAGATTGGAGAGTAGGTACAAGGCTACTGAGATAGAAGACTGACTATAGTGTTCAAGGAAACAGAATTAAGACAGTATGGCTAGCATGCAAGAATGAGAAAAGAGGGGTTGAGTGTTAGAATATTGGAACGGTGAGGAGACAGGTTATGAAGAGCTTTATATGTCAAACACAGGATCCTGTGCCTGACTCTGGACTATGCTTTGTGGACTATTTCCATAGCAATCTCAAAATTAATATGGCATACTTAGCATAAAAAGAGTAGGAAGGGCTGAACTGAAACACAAGTTCCTTGATCAGCTCACAATCAGCCCCTTTGGGCAAGGAAATTTCATTAAATATTAACTGGATTTTGAAGGAGTCTCCTATTAAATAAGCTGGAGGAACATTCAGTTCTCAGTGAGGTTCACACTTTTTGTGTTATCTATATCAGCCAAGAAACTACTGCAGTGGTTCAAAGGCTCTAGGCCAAAAGAAAGTTTTAGCTGACTTAATGAGAATTAGTCAGGGGGTATAACCAGAAACTTAATGCCCTCTTCCTTTGTTCCTGTTCTTATTTTATTGGAATTTCTTGAAGTTGCTACTGGGCAACCCTGAGGCCATGTTGATATGTGACTTCCTATTTCATTAGAGTACAGTTTGTTTGTTTGTTTTTGCTTGTTTTAAATGGATACTATCTGTAGATAGGACAATATCTACAGGAGGAGCTGAAACATGAGCTAATAGAATTTAGAACTATAAGGGATACCAGCAATTACCTAGTCTGACAACTCATTTTATAAATGAGGAAACTAAGGGTCTCAGAGTTGAAGAGATTTTTATAAGGTCACATAGGTTGTAAGAAGAACCAAGATTTTAGCCCTGGTTCTTTTACTCTAAATCTAATGTTTCTTAGGTTACACCATGTTGTTTCAAAATCAATGAAATCTGATGACTCAGGCAGTCAAAATCCACTTGATCAATGGATCTTTTATTTTGCTGTCATTTTATCATATAAATGTGACCCATATTTTTTAAGTAAATGCTTATGTTGCCTTTTCTTGTCAATATTTGAAGCAAGAAAAAAATGGCTAAGTAAACAACATTGATTGTCTAGCTTTGCACTCATCTGCCGAACAAAGGGAATGAAATCAATCTAGTCTTAATTGTAAACCCTAAAAAAAATTAATAATATGATCTAAACTTTTGTTTGCTGGTTTTTATGTGGAGAAATCTATCTTCTCAATTTCAAAAAATTAGCACCCAATTTGCTCATCTTCAATTCTACCAAGCTTTCACTCTATACAGTTAGTAATTCATAGTTCTTTCTGTGAATGAGCAAAACAAATATAGCCACCCCAAAGGAAGGAGCCCTTCAAGCACATGAAGGTATCTATTTTATACTCCAATAAATCTTGTCTTCTAATTGCAAAATCCACTTCTCTTTGAAAAAAAAAAATCTCACATAATATATTCTCATCCATTCACTATCTGGCCTTTTTATAGCTAATATTCATCTATGTGTAAGTGTGTATATGTGCATCTACCTAAATTTAGGTATATTTATATATGTGCATATATGCATTATACACCTATACCCATATACAACATACCTAAATACATATGTGTAACTATTTTTATATGTCATGTTTCCTTTGGAAGTTGATGTATTTTATTTTATACTTTTAAAAATATTCTGCTAATGGCTCCCTAGTCTTCACCAGAGTACCAAAAAGGGGTTTATGACACAAAAAGGCTGACATTCTCCAATTCATAATTCATCTATGACCTTCCTAAAATATGATACTCACAGCTAAATACAGTACTCCAGATGGGAGCTTACCAGGGCAAAAAATGGTATATATAGCAGAACTATCATTGCCTTCAGTTTAGACACTGTACTTTTTTAATGTAGCCTAGGATAATCTTTGCTCTGGAGTTTTTGATTTCACTTTCTCATGTTGAGTTACATTAATTCATACTGAGTCCAATAAAATTGCTTTATCTTTTTCTATAACTGTTGTCTATCCACATCTCTTTCCAGTTCTGTATTTTTAAGTTTATTTTTTCAAATTTCATTTTTATAATTCTTCATTTTTTTTCTTCTTTTGTTTGGCTCAAGTTATCACATATCAACATCCATTTTGGAGCCTGACTCTGTCATCCAACTCATTAGTTCTGCTTACCAAGTTCAACAAATTTGACAAATGGCTTTTCCATGCCTTTTTAAAGAGACTGATTAATATATTGAACAGAGAATATTGAAAAACAGGGACCCTCTGTAAATTGACAATGATTCATTAATGACAACCCTATGGAACCAGAAGTTTAACTGCAGTAGGTGAGATTCATTTCTTAATCCACCTTACTGTACTATTTATCTTACTGAGATGTTTCCATTTTCTCCACAAAGCTGGAAGGAAAGAATCTTTAAAGTGCTTTGATAAAACATAGGTAAACTATATCTACAGCATTCTTCTCATTTAGCAGCTAAGGTCCCCTATTAAAAAAGAAAATGAGGCTAGTCTGACATGACCTTTTCTTCATCAAGACATCATTGCTTCCCTTTCTAAGTGCTTACAAACCATCCCTTTAATAATATCTTTCAGAATTTCCAGGAATACAAGTTAAACAATGACCCCTACTAATAAGTCTCTATTTTCTTTAATTTATTAAAAATGGGGCATGTGCCATTTTCAAATGATTTTCACTCTCTTGAATGTCAATATTATTCAAAGAGCATCATTAGTTTATAAACAATCATACCTACTATTTCTTTCAAAACCCTTGAATGTAGTTCACGAAGAACTCATAACTGAATTAATTTAGGACAGCTATATGTTGCCCTATTTCCTCTGCATTTGTTTTTTGTTTCCCTTCCCTATGAACAATTTAAAAATTTTCTCTCTGTAGTCCAAAAAATTTTTCCTTATTTAAGAAACCAAAGCAAACTAAGAACAATAAGCTCAGTATTCTTACCATCATTCTTTATCATCATTGCCCTTATTCTTCAGAGGTGTTCTATCCCTAATTTGATCCTTCCCTTTTCCCTGACACATCGAATTTTATCTTTTAGTGGTCCTTAGCCATCATTTTAGTTTATTCTCTGTTTTGGTGCTTCTGACACTATTCTTAAAGGTCTATTCTCTTCTATTGTATTCATCTCTGTTACTTGCTCTTGGTTCCCTCTTCTATGCATGACTATTAAAAAATGAATTGGTTGTTGGATTTCCATTTCAATAATATAATTCTATTTCCTCCTCATCCTGACCATTTGAATGTGTCCTTAACATTTCATTCTTTGAGAGTTTCACATTCCTCTCGGGCTGAATATTTATGGAAAAGTCTAACTTTTTATTTTAAGCCTTTAATTTTTTAAATTTCTGAATCACTTGAAATCTGCTCTCCCCAAATCTAGGACAAATGTCAGAAAATGCCCTCCTCGTTGATCAAAATTGGGATCAAAGTAGTGATCCCCTCTGCTTTCTTTCTCTACCTTTTAAAGCATAAAACTATTCCTAAGACAAGTCGAGTATTTGTTATTTACTTTGATTTGGGGAAGGAACGGATTGCAAAAAATCTCCAGGTAGTTTAAGAACCTATCAAATAGCATTCTTCTATTTTTAGATATGTGATGTGTTTTTTGAGTTCCTCCTCATCTGAATTAGTTTCTCTGCCGATACTCTTTAGTATACTCTCATGAAAATATCATTTCTACTTCCCTAGTCATTGATCTTAATTCAAATGATTTCTATCAAGTTCATTTTTACTTATTTTTCCTATCAGGTTCCTAGCTTACCTCACATTAGTTTATTTTCTAAATTGCAGTATGGGGTTTAGCACCAGATTTAAACACTATGCAGGATTGTATATATTATACAATACTACTTTAATACCCTCTTATCTATTACATTGCTTTTGAATAAGGGACAGTATTCCAAACCCATATTATAATCATGATTACCTATCACCTTATCTCCATAATGCTGACAAGGTCAAATCTGCCACCTTTTATCTTAATATTTCTGATTCACCCTCTTTATTACCAATGAATTATCCATCCTTCAGTAGTCATTTAAGGCTGGTATTATTATTGTCCTTCTTCTTAAACATTGTTTTTCATGAATTACTGGTAATACTTACCAGACTCACTAGATATTGGTGGACATTATTTTCTCTTTTCAGTTTAAAGTCCTCATGATCACAATTGCAGAAAATCAGGAAGGAAACAAAAAAAAATTATAATTTATGAAGTGTACACTATTGATAGATACTATGCTGAACACTATTGAAATTTTATTTCATTTTATCTTCAAAACAAGTCTGGAAGGTAGATGACATAATCTTCATTTTGTAGTTGAAAAAACTGAGGCAGAATGCAACTAAGTGACTTTTCAGGATCATGAAAGTAATATGTTTCTAAGGTTGAATTTTAACTCAAGTTTTCCTGACTACAGGCCCAGTGCTCTATCTATTGCATCTCCTAGCTGTCTTTAGACAAATGTGTTTCTTAACCACTTATTTAGTTGCATTCCACCTCTGTCCAAATATCACAATCCATGTATTTTATGACATTGTTCCAATATCAAAATCTTATTCTCAGACACCATATCAGCTCTGCATTCAACTTATATTGTTAAGGTCTTACTATGCCCAGGATATTGTGATAAGATTTTTGTATACAAACAATAGAAAAGTATGTCCAAGGTAATTTGAGGGGAGAGAAAGAAAGAGCAATAACACTTAGGGGTGGGTGATTGTGGGAATGTGGAGTCAAGGGAAGTTTCCCAGAGCATATATTGCCTAAGCAACATTTGATGGAAGATAAATTATTGCAGATTAAGTAGCAGTCTCTCTACTAATTTCTGTTGCTTGGGGAGATTTGATAAAAAGTAAATGACCTTCAGTTAGGGTGCTATCATTCAGCTTATTCAGATATTGTTATACATTCTCTCAGGGAGGACATCAGGTAGGAACATTTCTAGGTGGAGCAAATGGTAGCAAGCAATCTAATCTGAATTAGTTTCATGGCACATTTTCTTAGCTAGAAGGGCTCATCATTTTCCCCTAACCTTGGACATATTAAACTATCAGGATCTTACAAAAAAAAATCAACATATTCCAAGGATAAAAAAGGCCTATATTCTTTCAGTTTGAAGAAGTGAATGCACACACCTGGGCCTCTTTGCATTTTGTGCTACATTTAAAGCAGTGGAACGCATATAAACATGTCCAGACTCATCTACTCATAATGAATCTAAGTTTGAGGTCTGGGTGCCAAAAAAAAAAATTAAGAAAATATCTGACAGTAATATAGTCTAATTGATTAGGTTAGAAGTAAAACACAGTTAATTCATATTGGGTCAAGATATTCCTTAGAGATTTGCCATGAAATTCTAATAATTTCACATGAAGATAATTAGAGGAGAAGTGAGTATTCTCATAGTCAACTGAGAAAATTAACTATGAGTCTATTTAAGACTAGGAAGGGTGAGACAGAGAAGCAAAAACAGTGACTCTCCTGGGTACTCTCAAATTCCCACCTAAACAAGTTTAAAATAATTCCTCAAAATGAATTCTTGAGTAGAAGAACCAACAAAAAGGATATAGTGAACAATTTTCCACCCAAGGCAATGTAGAAGTTAGCCTGAAAATTCTGTATCAGTGGCATGAGAATAGAACATAGTCCAGCAGAGGCAAGTCACGGAATCTTTGGGAGCAAATGAATCAGCAAGAGAGGCTTCTTTCGCTATCAGAAGCAATAGAAATGATGATCTTGTAAGAACTGAAATATTATTTCTACCCAGATATATATTTTACAAAGTTTATTAGAAAGGGTAGACAATCAGCTTAAATCTCATCATTCCTATAAGTAACCTGACCTGTCTAGTCCCTAGACTGCAAGTCTCTTCCTCCTTCCCCCTTACCCTCCTGCTCTGTTCCTACATCTCTTCTCTGTTCCCTTGTTGCTTCTCTCTGCTCTCAAGCCCAAATCCTTGACTTTTATTGATGTACAACATGCACAGGGATGCAAACCTGGCGCAACTGTGTTATGTCAGGAATGTTTGATGGACAGACAGTCAAGCTACTCAGGAGGGGGAGGGAATGAACTTCCTTGACACAATCCTAAAGAGACTATGAAATGGGAAGATGGGTCATCTCTACTCTGAAGCAAGCATCACACATCTGTAGGAACACCTTAAACAGTGGACTACTCATATTTGTCTACATGTTATTCTCTTGTCCTTTAGAGAGCTCACTGTGAAATCTGCACTGTCCAAACATGGGACCTTGGTTGCCAAGGGTACTAGTGCATCAACTGTAAGCTACTTATTCATAATAAGTACCACACGTTTATCACTGAGTGTGAGAAAAATTCTCTGCCCCTGGTAAGACACTATTGCTCCATACTTCTTGCTTGGGGATGAGATATGCCTAAAAGGGGCACTTCTGGGAAAGAAAACTAAGAGAACAAGGTGGTCTTGAACTGAAACTGGGTGTGTTAGTGTGGAATAGATGGGTAGGACTTTGTGTTTGTGTGTGTGTGAAAACATATAAATATATGTATATCTGTATACTTATAAATACACATTAAGGTGCCACTGATTCTAGGTTTGAATGTCCATAGTAATGGATTCTGAGAGGAATTTAGTTTTTCATAAAATCTTGAATTTCCAGGAATATTTTTATAACTAGTGATTTTCTTTAATTTTTGAGAGGCTAGACCTATAATCTGATTAGAATGCTGAAATTTCACATGGAAATTCCTTTAGAGTCTCAGGAATTTCCCACAAAGGGTAAGAGGGTCAGAAAATTGGTCAGGTCAAGAAGACGGGATACTTTTGCTGGCACTGGATGCAGGAATCCTTTGTATTGCCCATACTAGGTTTGAGGTCACATCCCAGTCCCAAGGTGAGGAGGAGCACTAGCAAACAAGATCATAGGACTACAAGGGAATAGGGACTCTGATCATAGTTCAGGGGTGGAAAAGAGTGCTTATGATCACTCTCAGAACAGAGCACAGGACAAGAGGGCAGTGGCCACACCTCAATTTAGATCATACCACTTTGGAAGAACTTAAACATTGGAGATATCCATAATTAGCTCTCAAAAGAGCAACCTAAAAAAATGGAAAATTGAGATAGAGTCCCCCTCCATCTCTGAAATAGCAATCAATTTTAACAAAAAGTTAAAAGTTTAGAAATAGGTTAGAAAAAAATGAGTAAAAATGAACCTGTCCATAGATAGTTACTATGGTAACAGATAAGATCAAAACAAATTAGAAAGAAGACAACAGAGTCAAAATAGCTATATACAAAACTTCAAATAAAAATGTGAATTGATCTTAGCATGCCCCCCCAAAATTTCTAGAACTCAAGAACTCTAGAACTAAAAAAAAAACTCAAAAAATAAATAATAAAAAAGAGGAAAATTTGAGAAAAGAAATTAGAGTGATGTAAGAAAATAATGAAAAAGAATGAACAGTTTGGTAAAAAAGGTACAAAAAAATGAATAAAATAATACTCTTAAAAAAAAAAGAATAGACCAGATGGTAAAAAAGAAAAGAAAAGAAAAAAGATACAAAAATTCACTAAAGAGAAAAATTTCTTAAAAGTAGAATTGGTCAAGTGGATAAAGGTGTACAAAAATTCAATTTAAAAAAGGATTTCTTGAAAAAGCAAGATGGGCCAAGTGGAAAAGGAAATACAAAAGCTCACTGAAGAAAATAATTTCTAAAAAATTAGAATTGGGCAAGTGGAAAGTAATGATTCATGAGACATCAAGAAATAATAAAAGTCAAAAGAATGAAAAAATAGATCTTATTGGAAAAACCATTTAACTGGAAAACAGATCAAAGGGCGATTATTTAAGAATTGGTGGATTATCTGAAAGCCATGATCCCCCAAAAAGAATCTAGATATCATATTTTAGGAAATTATCAAAGAAAAGTGCCCTAATATCCTAGAACCTGAGGATAAAATAGAAATAATCCACCAATCATCTCCTAAAAAAAAAAAAAGATGACAAAATGGAAGTGCACAATAATATTATAACCAAATTCCATTACCTCCAATTCAATAAGAAAATATTGCAAGCAGCCAAAAAGAAGAAATTCAAATTATATATGGAGCCATAGTCAGTCACATAGGGTGAGGGAAACTGAAAATTGATCAGAAGGAGATTAAAGTCACTGTCACTGGGTGAAGGAATTCTTTGTATTACCCACACTTTGTTCCAGGTCACACAGTCCCAGTGTGAGGAGCATCACTAACGAAGGAGACCATGGGGCTCCAAAGGATTAGGGACTCTGATGATAGTTACAGGGCAGAAAAGAGTGCTTGTGGTCACTCATAGATCAGAGCTTAGGACAAGAAGGCACAAGATCTAGCAACTTCTACATTAAAAAATCAGGGGGATTGAAATGTGATATTCTGGAGGGCAAAGGAGCTAGGATTACAACCAGAATAATCTACCAAGAAAAACAAAATATAATTCTTCAGGAAGAAAAGTAAAGTAAATATTTAATGATAGGATTTTAAAGCTTTCCTGATTAAAAAAAAAGACCAGAGCTGAAAAGATAATGTGATATTAAAATACAAGACTCAGAAGAAAAGTAAAAAAGATAAACATGAAAGAAATCTTATAGAATTCAATAAAGTTAAACTGTTTACATTCCAACATGTGAAAATAATACCTATAACTTCTTCATTGGATATAATTTTGCCCTTTTTCATTTTTAATATTGGTAATTTGGTTTCTTTTCTTTTTTAATCAAATTAATCAATGCTTTATTTTATTGATTTTTCATAAAACCAACTCATTGTCTTCTTTATTAGTTTATTGATTTTCCTACTTTTAATTTTATTAATCTCTCTTCTGATTTTCAGGATTTCTAATTTTATGTTTAAGTGAGGTTTTTCATTCATCCTTTTTCTATTTTTCCAGTTGCATATCTAATTAACTGATTTACTCCATATCTACTTTATTGATATAGATTTTAGACACATAAATTTCTTCCTATGTGTTCTTAATTTTTAGTATACTGTCTCCTTGTTTTCATTCTCTTTAATGAAATTGTTAATTGTTTCTTATTTGTTCTTTTTATCCCCATTTCATTTTCTCCAAAAGACTATAAAGTCTATAAAATTCTATTCACCATCTTAATTTCATTGTTATTTATTTTGGGGTTTGATTTATATAATTCTGAGAGGGGGGGGTTATGTCCCCTACTAATAGTTTTTTTTGTTTATTAGTTTGTTTTCTCTTGTATTTCATATAGTTTCATATAGTATTAATATTACCTAATTATTTATGTTTCCTTTTATCAATATGTAATTTCCTTCTTTATCTCTTTTAGTTAAATCAGTTTTCACTTTTGCTTGGTCTGAGATCATAATTACTACCCCTACTTTTTTAACAATAGCTGAAGCTTAGTACATTTTGCTCCAGCCCTTCATTTTCTGTGTCTCTACCTGCTTTAAATGAATTTCTTCTAGATAGTATATTGTGGGGTTCTGGCTTTTAATCTACTTTGCTATCCTCTCTTATTTTATGGGTAAGTTTATCTCACTCACATTCAGAACTATGAGTACTGTGTGTTTCCCTCCATCTTATCCCCCCACCCCCATTTATCCTTCTCTTTCTCTCCTTAAAGTTTTTCACTGTTCAATTTTTTGCTTCTGTTTACCCACTTTGCTCAGTTCTCTGTCCCTTTTGTTTTCCTCTATTTCATCATATATATACATATATACATACATATATATATATATATACATATATATATACATATTTCTTCCACTAAGGTATTATGTTCAGTTTTCCTGGGTAGGTGATTTTTGCTTGTAGGCCTAAATCCTTGTCTTGTAGAATGTCAAATTCCTCCTACACAAATTAATCTACTTATTTAGTGCCATACCTATCAAACTACCAAAAAAACTTTTTACTGAATTAGAAAAAATTATAACAAAGTTCATCTGGAAGAATAAAAGATCAAGAATATCAAGAGAACTAATGAAAAAAAAATGTGAGGAACAGGGCCTAGCAGTACCAGATCTTAAACTGTGCTATAAAGCATCAAAACATCATGGTCATCAAAACAATATGGTACTGGCTAAGAAACAGAAGGGAGGATCAATTGAATAGACAGGGTAAATGACCTCAGCAAGACAGTATACAATAAACCCAAAGATTCCAGGTTTGGGGACAAAAACCCACTATTTGACAAAAACTGCTGGGAAAATTAGAAAACAGTATGGGAGATTATGTTTAGATCAACATCTCATATTCTACACCAAGATAAATTCAGAATGAGTGAATGACTTAAATATAAAGAAGGAAATTTTACATAAATTAGGTGAACATAGAATAGTAAACCTGTTAGATCTATGGGAAAGGAAAGGAAAGATTTTAAGACCAAACAAGAGATAGAGAATATTACAAAAATATTCACTGCCACTCTTTTTTTGTTAGCCAGGAATTTGAAATTGAGGGGTTGTCCATCAATTAGGGAATGGACAAACAAGTTGTGGTATATGATAGTAATGAAATACTATTGTGCTATAAGAAATGATAAGCAGGACGATTTCAGAAAAATCTTGAAAGAATTACATGAACTAATGCAAAATGAAGAGAACAGAACCTAAAGAACAAATTTTTTTCTTTTTTTCTTTCTTCCTTTCTTTGTTTCTTTCTTTTTCCTTTTATTTTTTTGCCAATTACATGTAAAAATGGTTTCCAACATTTTAAAAAGAATTTTGAGTCTCAAATTCTTCTCCTCCCTCCCCAAACTCCCAACATGGTAAGCATTCACATATTGATTTTACATATGCAATCATGTTAAACTTTTTTCACATTAATTCTTTTGTGGAAGGAAACTCAAACAAAAAAATATGAAAGTGAAAAATGTTTGCTTGATTCCAGATAAAGACTCAAAATTAGTTCCTTCTCTGGAAACAGAAGGCATTTTTCATGATGAGTCCTTTGGGATTGTTTTAGATCATTACTTTGTTGACAATAGCTAAGTCATTCACACTTGTTCATTGTACACCATTCCTATCATTGTGTTCTACTGTTTCTGCTTGTTTTGTTCTGCTTTGATTCTTGTCTTTCCAGGTTTATCTAAGCTTCTCCTGCTCATCATTTCTTATAGCACAATAGTACTTCATTACAACCATATACTATACATGACTCTGAATTCCCAAGACAATGCCTATGCTCTCAATTCCTGATTCTTTGCCTCCACGAAGAAAGTTGCTTTAAATATTTTTGTACATTTAGGTCCTTCCTCTTTTTGTTTTATCTCTTAAGGATACAAATGTAGTAATGGTATTGCTGGGTCAAAGGCTATGTACTGTTTTATAGTCCTTTGGGCATTGGAACAAATTGTTCCCTGGAATGGTTGTATCAGTTCCCAACTTTCCCAACAGTGTACTAGTGACTCATTTTTGTAAATCCCCTCCAAGTTTTGTCATTTTCCTTTTCTGTCATGGTAACTAATCTGATGGGACTAGGGTGGTACCTCAGTGTTGTTTCAACTTGCATTTTTCTAATTAATAGTGATTTAAAACATTTCTTTGCATGATTATAAAGTACTTTGTCGGAGAACTGACTTTTCATATACTTTGACTATTTATCAATTGGGGAATTACTTGTATTCTCATATTCAACTCATTTCTCTATGTATTTAAGAAATAAGGCCTTTATTAGAAAGACTAGTAAATTTTTTTGCACCAACATGATTACTATGTATTACTCTCCATCATATTTCCCATTATTTAGTTTCTGATCACCATTTTCCCCCAATTTGCCCTCTTTTCCTTCCAGGTCCATCTCCATTTTCCCCTTCCTTTCCTTCTTTTCTATAAAGCAACATTGATATCAATACTCACTTGATTTTATATGTTCTTCACTCACTGAACCAATTCTGATGAGAGCAAAGTTCATATGTTCCCCTCCACTGTAAAAGCTCTTTTTTGCTTCTTCTATGTTTAATAATTTGTTCCATTCTATTATTCCCTTCTCCCTCCTCCCAATGCATTCCTCATTCTCATGCCTTGATTTTATTTTTATTATAACATCTCATAATATTTAACTCATACCATTGCCTTCTGTCTATATATACATACTCTTTCTAAATGTCCTAATAATGATTAAGTTCTTAAGAGTTATAAAAATTATCTTCTCATGTATGTATATAGTTTAACCTTATTGAATATCTTTGATTTTTCTTTCTTGTTTTCCGTTTTATGCTTCTTTTGAGTTTTGTATGTGAGAAGTCAGTTTTCTATTCAGCTCTGGTCTTTTTATGAGGGAAGTTTGAAAATCCTCAATTTCATTGAATATTCATTTTCCACCCTGAAATTTTATACACAGTTGTTCTGGTATGTGATTTTTTTAAAGTCCTAGCTCCTTTGCCCTCTGGAACAGTATATTTGAGGCCCTCTAGTCTTTTAATATAAAAACTGCTTAATTTTGTGTTATTCTTACTGTAGCTTCAAAATATGTGAATTGTTTCATTTTTGGGTACTTAAAATATTTTCTCATTGACCTGGGAGTTCTGGATTTGGCCATAATATTCCTGGAGGTTATCCTTTTGGGATCTTTTTCAGGAGGTAATGGGTAGATTCTGTCAATTTCTGTTTTACCCTCTGGTAAACCTAGAGTAACAGGGAAGTTTTCCTTGATAATTTCTTTTTCTTTTTTTAAACCCTCACCTTCCATCTTGGAATCAATACTGTGTATTGGATCCAAGGCAGAAGAGTGGTAAGGGATAGGAAATGAAGGTTAAGTTACTTGCTGAGGGTCACATAGCTAAGAAGTGTCTGAGGCCATATTTGAATACAGGACCTCCCATCTCTGGGCCATCCAGCTGCCACCTCCTTGATTATTGCTTGAAGGACCATGTCTAAGCTTTTTTTTTTTTTTTTATCATGGCTTTCGGGTACTGCAATAATTCTTAGATTATCTCTCCTAGATTTGTTTTCCAATTTAGGTATTATTCCAATGAGATATATCACATTTTCTTCTATTCTTTTTTTCATTCTTTTCACTTTGACTATCTCTTGATGTCTTGTGGAGTCATTAGCTTCCACTTGCCCAATTTGAATTTAAAACATGATTTTCTTGAATGAGTTTTTGTGTCTCTTTTTCTTTTTTTTAAATATTGTTTATTTATTTAGACTATTTTTTTCATGATTACAAATTTCATGATTTTTCCTACCCTTTGTCCATCCCTCTTCCCAGAACTGGCAAGCAATTCCATTGGGCTCTACCTGTATCATTATTCAAAACCTATTTACATATTATTCATATTTGCAATAGAGTGATCATTTAAAGTCAATATCCCCAATCATATCTTCATCAAACCTTGTGATCAAGCAAATGCTTTTCTTTTGTGTTTCTACTCCCACTGTTCTTTCTTCTCCGGATGTGGATGGCATTCTTTCTATTAAGTCCCAGTATCTTGGATCATTGCACCACTGCCAGTAGAGAAGTCCATCATGTTTGATTGTGCCACAGTGTATCAGTTTCTGTGTACAATGTCCTCCAAGTTCTATTACTTTCACTCTGCATCAATTCCAGTTCACATGGAATTCCTCAAGTTCATTATTCTTTTTAGCACAATAGTATTCCATCACCATCAGATACTGAGATTTATTTAGCCATTTCCCAAATGATGGACATTTTTCAATTTTGTGTCACTGCAAAGAACGTGGCTATAAATTATTCATGATTTCATTCCAGGTATTTAAATAATTTTGAATTTATCTTGGTACAGTGTGTGAGATATTGATCTCAATCTGATTTTTCTCAAATTGTTTTAAAATTTTCCCAACAGTTTTGGTCAAATAGTGAATTCTTGCCACAAAAGCAGGGATCTTTGGTTTTATTGAACACTAACCTGCTGAGATAATTTATTCCTAGTCTTTTCCATTTATCCACCCTTCTGTCTCTTAGCCAGTACCATATTATTTTGATGACCACTTCTTTATAGTTTTGTTTAAGATCTGGTACTGCTTGGCCTTGTGGAAAGGAAAACTGAATCAAGCTCTGGACTTTCTGCCACTGAGTGAAGCAAACAGCAGTTGGAAGGTTAGAGTAAAATTGATGAAAAGCCATACAGTTGGGGAAGGGGGACTGGGAGAGTGACAGTTGGTCTCAAAGGCTCTCTCTTTCCTGGCCCTTGGACTGGAAGGAGCACTCTCTCCCTGCCTCAGGATAGAAGTTCCTCTATTCCTGAATCTTTCCCCAACTGTGTGCTCTACCTGGATTCCTATGATTGTATAATACAACAAAAGGATTTAAGGGGAGCCATTTGAACTATAAGGGTGGTCTTTAGGGCTTTAGCCTAAAGAGACAAGCCCAACCAGCTCTGAAAGTCAGAACCTTTTCTTCCTCTTGCTATCTATTGCTAAAGATTTTGAATTTAAGAAAACTAGCATAGATTAGCATAGACAGGAATAAAAGAAACCCTCCACCATTCTGCTAGGCCTGGCCTCAGCTCAAAAGCTGAGAGAGACTCAAACCCAATCTAGGGAAATCCCAATTCTCTCTTCCCTGATATCTTCCCAATCCAAACTTATTATTAAATTCATCTTGAGTTTAATAATCCACAGTCAGATAAGAGGACTCTCATTTCAGGGGGACATAAAGGGAGCTGAACCTAAGGACAACCATTCAACCATAAAGGGTCCTTTACTGAATTTTGTACCTCTTTTCCAGTATATCTAATTTTGCCTTGTAAGAAGTTCTTTTCAAAAAGGAAAGAAGAAAGGCAAATTAACAGCATCAAGGATGAAAAGGGGGACCTCACCTCCGATGAAGAGGAAATTAAGGCAATCATTAAAAATTACTTTGCCCAACTATATGGCAATAAATATATCAACCTAGGTGATATGGATGAATATTTACAAAAATATAAATTGCCTAGACTAACAGAAGAAGAAATCAAAACTATTACTAGGCACATGAGAAAGTGTTCTCAATCTCTTATAATCAGAGAGATGCAAATTAAAACAACTCTGAGGTATCACCTCACACCTAGCAGATTGGCTAACATAACAGCAAAGGAAGGTAATGAATGCTGGAGGGGATGTGGCAAAGTAGGGACACTACTTCACTGCTGGTGGGGTTGTGAATTGATCCAGCCATTCTGAAGGGCAATTTGGAACTATGCCCAAAGGGCAATAAAAGACTTTCTGCCCTATGATCCAGCCATAGCACTGCTGGGCTTGTACCTCAAAGAGATATTAAGGAAAAAGACGTGTACAAGAATATTCATAGCTGTGCTCTTTGTGGTGGCCAAAAATTGGAAAATGAGGGGATGCCCTTCAATTGGAGAATGGCTGAACAAATTGTGGTATATGTTGGTGATGGAATACTATTGTGCTAAAAGGAATAACAAAGTGGAGAAATTCCAT
Organism: Monodelphis domestica; assembly: GCF_027887165.1. NCBI lineage: Eukaryota > Metazoa > Chordata > Mammalia > Didelphimorphia > Didelphidae > Monodelphis > Monodelphis domestica. The sequence continues at coordinate 221,548,571 of NC_077227.1, read as the reverse complement.
GGAGACTGGAACAACCTCCAGGAAGTGATGCAGAGCGAAAGGAGCAGAACCAGGAAAACATTGTACACAGAGACTGACACAATGTGGTACAATCGAACGTAATGGACTTCTCCATTAGTGTCAATGCAATGTCCCTGAACAATCTGCAGGGATCTAGGAGAAAAAACACTATCCACAAGCAGAGGACAAACTGTGGGAGTAAAAACACCAAGGAAAACCAACTGCTAGACTACAGGGGTTGAGGGGATATGACTGAGGAGAGACTCTAAAAGAACACTCTGGTGCAAATACCAACAACATGGAAATGGGTTCGAATCAAGAACACTTGTGATACCCAGTGGAATCGCGCGTCGGCTGTGGGATAGGTGGGGGGTGGGGGGAAGGAGAAAAAGGATCTTTGTCTCCAATGAATAATGCTTGGAAATGACCAAATAAAATAATGTTTAAAAAAAAAAAGTTCTCTTCAGTGCATTTTTGTATATCTTTTTTTTCCCATTTAATCAATTCTGCTTTTTAAGAACCTCTTCTCTTCTTTGGATTTTTGTTCTTCTACCAAAGTGTTGACTCTTTTTTTACTGTATCACTTACATTTCTTTTTTCCAATTCTTCTTCTACCTCTCTTATTTGATTTTAAAACTCTTTTTTGAGCCTCCATTAATTCTTTCTATGCTTGAGAGCAATTTACATTTTTTGCTTGGAGGCTTTGGATAAAACAGTATTCCTGTTATTGTCTTCTGAATTCGTGTTTTGGTCTTCTTTGTCACCAATATAACTTTCTATGTTGAGTTGCTTTTTTTATTGTTTGCTCAGTTTTAAACTTTTTCCTTTCATTTTAATTTTTAAAAATTAATGTTGGACTTTTTATCTGTGGTAAAGAAAGCACTATTCCAAGCTTCAGGGTCTTTGTACAGCTGTCTTCAGAGTTAGCTCTGGGGATCTTTTTTTCAATTCTTCCAAGGTGGTATGAATTAAGGTGAGATATGTTTAATACTCTCCTGGTCTGTGCTCTTGTCTTTGAGTAGCCACATGTACTCCTTTCCATCTTAGAACTGTTAACAAGGTCCCTTGCTCTCCTGCGGTTGCAAATGCTGATGGGCGCTTGGGTTCCTCCTCACTCTGAGAGCATCCCCTCCCTAATTGCTAACTAGTTCTGCATATGAGGAATGTAAAGAGAGTCTTGCAACCAGAGCTAGGAAAGGGATCCCTCTAATCTTCTGAGCAGTTGTCTAATTCCTACTTACCATCTTGGGATGAGAGTTCCAGAAGCTTTTTGCTATTGTTTCAGCTGCCCCAAAGCCTGTCACTTGGGCCTGCCTCAACATGCTGCCTTGTGCTCTATTTCCAACCTGATGTACTAAATCTTTCATGCTGTACTTCTAAGTTGTTTTAGACTGAAACATTATTGAATTCCTATCTCTTATAGGTTATGCTGCAACAGAATTCATTTTGAGTCACTATATCATAGTTCTTTAGAGTGTAGTTTGATAGAGATTAGGTGGGTCTTGTGTACCTTCTCCATCTTGGCTCCAGCTCTTACTTTTCTTTTTAACTCTAATTTGTTTGGGGTTTTTTTTGGTCTGTGTTTTTTCCCCCACAACATAACTAATATAGAAATATGTTTTACATGACTCTACATGTATAACCTATATCAAATTATTTGCCTTCTCAGTAAGGGAAGAGAAAAAGAAAATTTGGAGCTCAAATTTTTTTTAAAAAATGTTAAAATTTTTTACTAATAATTAGAAAAGTAAAATATTTAAAGATGAGTAAAAAAAAGAAAGACATAATAGGCGTTTTTGTTTCCTTTTATATAATAACCAGAATAAAATATGTATTACCATATGCCCTCCCTTAACCTAACCAACTGAGGTTGTCGACTAAGTTTAAACCAATTAGGTAATTGTAAAAATTCCTTGTAATTTTGTCTTGCATAAACCAGTGATTTCACCTAATTAAAGGATTCTGAACTTTGGAGTTTAAAGACTCTCTAGTTTGATCCTCAGCTTCAACATTTCCTGGCAATGTGACTATGGGAATTCTATTCTCTGAGCCTTAGTTTCCTTATCTATGTAACCTATAATAGAGGTCTTAGGATAGTTGTCTTAATTCTCATTCATACTAATAATACTAATGGGTCTGCTCCAGCTAACTAAATTTTCCCCATCAGAGTCCTAAGGGTATTTCTGAGTCTACCCACTTGTAGTAAGAATGAAAACCTATGATTCTACAGAGAATGTAAACTACCTTAAGTAAATGTAAAATATAAAACTTATCTCATGGGAAAACTTGTATATAGCTCTGGGTCATCTCTTGATCTTACATTTTTTGTTCTGTTTCTATATAATTTCTGACATAGCTTTGAGATTATGTCTGGATCCACCATGTTACTTTATCCTTTTGCCTCTGTACACATGGCCTCTGGTAAATAAACTACCCCCCATTAAACTAATTAACTCTAATTAAATCTATTAATACCAATCTGGCATGGACTACTCTTTTTTTTTTTTGTATCTTGGTATTCTCTCAGAGCATTAACTACCCTACAATTTGAATAATTAGGGCAGAACAGATATGCCCACTTGCACTGAGGTGGTTATCAAATGCCACTGATTTAAGCCTTTAAAGATGAACTCCTCCTCAAAAGTAAGAGTTGAGAATTATTTTTTGTCAACAAATATAAATAATTTTGAAAAGGTATATTTGCTGAGGTAAAACAGTAAAAGTTGGTTTTTTTTAAATGTATTCTAAAAACAGTGACATGCTGTCTCACAAGAAGAGTCTGGAGAAAATAGGTTCACATTTAGAGAATACCTTTGACAAAGAGTTAACTTAAATTTCTTGATTGTTGGAAATACTTTTTTCTCATTTATGTTATATTCCAAAAGTCCTCCTTAGGTTTGCTATTGTTTCTTTTTGGAGCTATGAATATAGACCTAGTCTGTTGTTGGCTCCAAACGTACACAATGTTTTTGGATGATCCAGAAATGTCACTAGTACATCATTGTAAAGATTAGAAGTCAATATCTCCTTGAAAGTCCATCCTTCAGTCAAAGGAAGGAGAGAAAGGATACCTAGACTAAGATCAAACCCAAGATCTTGCTCATATATTCCTCCCACCCCAAGGCATGCAAATACTTCTTAAAAAATTATCTATTAGAACTTTCCTTACTGTGCAGCTGTCAGTCTACCTCCAAATATTTTTCAGACTTATTTTAATGTCTATCACTTATTGATTGATCCTTTGCATTTGGTTAGGGTATCAGGGCATCTTACCATTTATGTTAAGAAGAGCTGGATGATTTGATGGAATAATTCAATCAACCCCATGCTTATATCCAGGACATGAGGATAACTATAATCACTCTTCCTATCTCAGAGATATTTTATGAAAAATGTTCAAAAAAATTTCAAAATCTATATATGAACACTGTCACCTTATTCTTATGGACAAAAACAAACAATTTTAAAATGGCCCTGCCTTATTTATAGAATAGGATAAAAACTTCTTTGGTCAGCATTCAAGGATTTTCAAAATCTAGTACCAAACTAGAAAGTGGAAAGTAATGAGATCACTTTTAGAGTACCACAGTGCTTAAAATCACCAACCTAGGGAGAGGACTCCCTTTTCCAGAAGTGATTACTCTTATCAAGAAATAATGTCAAGAAACAAGTTTGAGACTGGTCTCAGATAATTCTTAAGGATCCAGTTTCCAGCATGTCATTTGAAGCCAAAATAGCCCATTTGAGAAGGTTTGAAAATAACATGTGTGCTTAATCCTCCTGTTCTTGCCTTCTAAAAAAACCCAGGGAAGAACTTCTTTGGTGCTTTTCCCTTCACTGTGTTCTACTCTGATTGAAAGCAAGTAATTTATAATGAATGATGCCTTCAAGGTAGAGTGAGATTGCTACCTACTTTTACAGCTGGCAATGGAAAAAACTACCCGACATGGTGGTAATAACTTACCTCATTAATTTTCTTAGACAAGTTTTAGAAACTAAACTCAATACCTGACAGGAAACTTTTTTGGGTGGAACAGAGCCCCTTGGCCTTTAATGAAAGACATCAGTTCTCACAGCACCATGAAGTATAAGATCCCAAACTTTTTTTTCCTCATTGGGTGGATAAGGGCACTTAGAGACTCTGCCTACTGCAAGATAATGTATATGAATTACTCTGACTTGCTCTCTTTGTGGAACAGAATATAATGAGAAAATGCATCTGCTTGGATGGTGAATGAGACATGAAGGTAATTTCAGTCCATTTCTCTGTAACTGTAGGGGCTCTGCCCACACAGACTCAAAAACTAGGTGACCTCGGCAGACTCTTGCTTCGTAAAGTTTCTAAAGCATTCCTGTTTAGTGACTGACTGTCAATATGTGGAAATTTGCTCTCTAGGGTCACTCAGAGAAAAGCAATAATAATAATGACAATGATGATGATAATAAAAGCCAGTATATTGTCAGAAAACAATGACCGTCTTTGTTTGAAAGCAACAGAAAAGAGACACCAGGGGAGTTTGCCTGGCATAGAAAATAGCCACAAAGAGATATTCACTACTGCAGCCCTCTTCAACCACCCCAGAGACTCTCTCAAGCTCACAATCCCTAGACCCATTGCTCCCATGTAGATTCTTTGAAAAGACCTATGCTACTTCTGCTATTTACATTCTCTTACTGTTGAGAGAGAGAGAGAAAGAGAGAGAGAAAGAGAGAAGAGAGAGAGAGAGAGAGAGAGAGAGAGAGAGAGAGAGAGAGAGAGAGAGAGAGAGAGAGAGAGAGAGAGAGAGAGAGAGAGAGAAGCACAGGCAGCTTCATCCATTCAAGTAGCAAAGGGAATGGGCCTGATAGGGGATGCATGTGGTATCCACTTCTGGCTCTGTCTTGACATTCCTTTCTTTGTTCCTATTGAACCCTCACTCTAGTTCCCAGGAGGATATAGACTTACTTATTGCCCTGTAACATCTACTTGTTCCAAGGAAGGAAATTTTCAACACAAAGCAGGTAATGGTATATTCTTAGATGAAGCAATGGCGTTTAAGCTGACTGATCAAGAACACAGCCTAGGAAAGAAATAGCTGATATATTCTTGAGTGGGTTGTAGATGGACTGAAAGGGGCTTCATTCATCCTGGGCAGCTACTTCCTGTATGCAGGAGTGTGCTGATAAGTGTTTAGCAGCTAGCTATCAGAAAGAAGAGAAGGGAAGGGAAGGGAAGGGAAGGGAAGGGAAGGGAAGGGAAGGGAAGGGAAGGGAAGGGAAGGGAAGGGAACTACATCACACTTTTTAATCTAATCTTCATTAATATCATTTTCTCCATCTTTTTCTTGTCTAGACAGTCAACAAAACAATAAATCAAGTCCTGAATTGTAGTGTTTATCAATTTCCCAGGTGTCAATGCTCACTCTAAAAATTTAAGAATAGGTTCTCACAGGCTACCTGTAGTATATCTCTAGCCAAGTGATACTAAATAACTCTCTTCAACAATCCTCTTCTCACTTCTTTCTGATAGTGACCGCTGGCCTTCTAACCCCACCCAGACTTGTTTTGTATCCCACTCTACATGACTTTACTCTCAATGGACTGCCATTATTAGAAAATTAAGGTATTAGGTGATAATGGCATCACATATTTATAGGAAATTGTATTAGTTCCTTGGAGCAGAAGGTGAATCCCATGAATCTATTATTGATATAATATCCACTGAGTCCTTCTGGAATTAATTGGTCAGGATCCAGACCAGAGAGCTATAAAAGGGAATTGACCTGGGTCTCTCCAGATATTCTACTAATAAGGCAGGAGTTTTGATCTGAAGATTATAATACAATGTACTTATAGAGAAAAATACCCTTAAATTTTTCAAACCAATCAGCCTACATTAGAAATAATAGTTGAGCAAAACCAACCTAGACAGGGACCACATACATGTGACTGCCTTTAGTTGCCTTTTCAATAAAACAAAGGTGATATTTTCTTCATCTTTTCTCTATTGTTAGCTAACCATGGCAATAATAGTTATTCTTTTCCTTGACATTTTAGTCTTCTTTTCACTTAAATTATTGTAATCATTGAATATATATTTTTCTTCCTGGTTCTGTTTACTTTGTGGTACATCGATTTATGTGTCCACATATTTCTTTGAATTTCATATTTTTGTAATATCTTATGGTTCAGTGACATTCAGTTATATCCAAACATCACCATCTGCTTAGCCATGATCCAAGAGATGGTCAAACACACTTTATACACACACACATACACACACAATGTTGATATACATATATACTTTACCACACATAAAGAACTTTCTAAAAAAAGGTTAGGTTACCAAGGGCCTAAAATGTCAGGCCAACAAAATTAAATTTCTTCCTTCTGAACAATATGGGGTCACAGTATATTTTGATCAAATTATTGCCAGGCTGAAAGTAGTATTTTAGGATATTTTAATCTGGCAACAATTTACAAAAAGTATGAGCAGAGTCAGAAATTACATACCCCTCTGGAATAGGCCAACTCTATCTAGCCCTCCATATTTTCTTCATTCCATATAGAAAGATGAAATCTTCATTTTTTTTCCTTTCCTGGTTTAAATTCTTACTTGTTCTGAAAGGATTTGGGACCCTCTACTTATAAGGCTAGTTTTAAACAACCTTGAGAGTTTGTAGGTTACTAAAGAACAATGCTGCTCGGTTTTTTTTATACTTAAGCCCCAACTTTTACTTGAGATTTATAAATGTGAGGTTTAACACTTCTCTCTAGCTCTCTTAGGTAGTAACCACATTCCCTATTACTGACAATATCTCTGCATCAGTGGAAAATATACGAGGCTGCTAGCTCTTTCTGTCTTTGATCATTGCTCCTCTAAATAATATAAGAGATTGCCAGGATTTGGCTTTAGTGTCAGTTTATCACAAAGGAACTACTGTTGCTTGTTATTGGCTCATGCAGGCTTCCTATGGAGGCCTATTTTTATATCAAAATTATTACCATTCTAGTTAATGATCAGGTTTCAGTTGGTTCCTTCGTATGCCTCATCCACTGGAAAAAAGATCCATGGAAGAATACATTCAGTTATTAATTCTTTGAAAGTTCCCTCAGCTAAGCAATCCCCAATTTCCCACCTCCAAAATGAATGAGAACAAAGTCCTTTAATTTGAGCTTTAAAGTTTCTCTATTCAGTTCCCTAAGGCGTAAGACAGAGAGTAAGGAAAAAGAGAAGCTTGCCTTGAGAGCGCCTTCTCTTTTACATATGATGAACCCACCAGAGGTATTAGTTTCAATTGCAGCAGCCTCACAATTGAACTGCTTTTCAAGGTGTGTCTTAGCTTAACCTCAATTGACACTAAACTACCCAGTAGCTCACTGAAACTTCCAAAGCTTGTATTATTAACATAAAATGGTAAAAGACGATAAAATAGAGCAGTTCTCCACAAGTTAATGGTTTAAGCTAACAACCTCATTCTTTGGAGGAGGTTACAAGTGAATAATAGTACATCAAAGAACTGAAGATTGCCAATGAGTCTGCCTTCCAGTGTATTAAGGCTGGTGTAGGAAAGACAGAGAGAAGACATAAGAGCTTCTTTTCAGTGTTGAAGGATTGTCAATGATAAAGTGTCTTCACTAGTGCTGCCTGGCCTCTGAGGGCAGAACTAGGAGCAATGAGGGGAAATTAAAAAATATACATTTGAACTTAATGCAAGGGTAAAATGTTCTAATTTGGGGGGGGAGAAAAGAGAAGGTAGTCTGTGATTTTATCAATTAAAAGGCTTTTTAGGGATAAAAAGAAATTCAGAGATTATAGAGTCTGACCCTAAAAATTTGGACTACAGATGATGAGGATGAGGAAATCAAGACCCAAAAAGGTAGAATGACTTGACTAAAGTCAACCTCACAATGTATATTATCATTTTTTCTGAAATTTATACTCTTGAAGAGTTATATAACATTTAGAACTTTCTATATGGAGTCCCTTTGGAGGTAATCACTACCCTTTATTAGAGCTTTTCAAACAAAGTCTAATCATCACTTATCAGTGATGTGGAAGGTATTTTTGGTCATGCCAAGTTTATACTAGATAGTCTCTGAGTTCCATTTAGAATAAGAGGCTATAGTTCTACTACATTCTGTTCTGGAATCTGAACTGGGAATATTTTGTTGAGCTCTGAGTACCTTATACTAGGAAGTCCATTGATGATATGAAGATTGTTCATAGGAGAGCATCAGACTGGTGAAGGACTATTTGAGAGTAGGTTAAAGGAAATAGAAATGTTTAGCCTAATCGGGAAGGGGAAACTTCCTAACAAAGTAAAAGGGGCTGCTGCTTTAGGAGGGGGTGAGTTCTTCATAGGAGGACTTCAAAGAAAGGCTGGATCATGTAGCAGATATTTTTTATTCATGTATGGATTAGATAAGATTGTGATGTCCCATTCAACTCTGAAATTCTCTAGGATGATTCACATATAAATATGAATCTATAATAATCAAAGGGATCTCTAGATATAGGTAAATGGATGCAGTTATGGATATAAATAAAAATAGACATTGACATAGATATAGATATGGATATAGATAGATATAGATATAAAATAAATGTGGTTAGTGTGAAGATTAAATTTAACTCTCCCCTGATTATAACAATTAAATTAATTAACTCTCCCCTGATTGTGAAGATTAAATTGTAACCCCTGACTCTTTTTAGAATACCCTACTTAAAGTTGAGTATGGAGATGTGCCCATTTTTAGATCTAATCACAAAAAATGTAAACATCCCACTTAATCATTCAGTGGGAGGTCTGTGACCCATGTGTGCAATAGTGTGTGATGAATCAGAATCGACGGCAGTCCTAGAGCAGAGCATCAACTGTGATTGGTAGATGTAAAATTAGGAGAAGACACAGGAAGCGACATAAGAGAAAATGTCTTTAAAAGGGAGTGACAACTTCCTGAAGAAATTCAATTCTTCATGCTTTCAAGTTGAGGCTGGTGAAGAAGGGCAGAAGGATCTGCTGACTGGACCTGAGACACTGTTCCTTAGACTGACACATGGTGAGTGAAAAGCTGACTCTTAACTGCTGGATTTTTCTGAAGAGACTTCCCCAGGTCTTGGGCTACAAGGGCCAATGCCTCTCCAGTTGAGGACTAAACTCCCCTGCCTGGGTTGAGCCAGGGGGCCAGAGATAAATTACTTAGTGTTTAGGCTAGATACTTACCTTATCCTCTCTCTGATTTCTTACTTCACTCTTTCTACAATTTGTAAATAAATTGTAAATAAATCTCTTTGGAATTAATTAAATTCCTGGCAACCACACACTCTTAAATAATCCAGTCCAACCCCTTTATAAAATAACCCCCTTTTCATCCTTGCATCAGGCTAAAATTGCGATAAGAGCTCAAGAGCCAATGGCAGGATCTGAAGACTAATTTTTCTTTAAATAGATTAAATGGGATATAGACATGGGCCTCTTGTTGAGTAGCCATCTTGAAGAAAGAGGACTCTCTGAGGAATCTATAGGACCCCAAAAAGTTATTATTCATTTACTTCAGCTGTAATGTAACCTCTAGTTCTAAGTAGGTCCACTTATATTTACTATGTATCTTTGCATAGGCAGTCAAATTAAACAATTATTTAATCCTCTACCAAAATACTGTGTTTTATAGTATTTATCCTAGAAAGTATCAGTACTACTGGTAGACTCTAGTGAAATCACTTAGAATTCATGGTAGGCAAAAGGGTAAAACAACTAAATGCATGGACAATGTAGTAGGATTCTAGATTATGGCAATGACATAAAAGCAGAGAGGGTAAGGGTTCCACATTCAGACTTGTTGGTAGGTAAAAACAGCTGAAACAGCACTGTTGTAATTTTCCAATCATGATTATCGTTTCTGACCTGGAGTTAGCTACTAATGCATCTTCACATTGCCTTCAACATAGTGCCTTGTGTTTAAAAACATAATTCTTCTCTAATTCAGGAAAGGACTAAAGGGGGGGGGGGTGAGGATGTGAGGTTCTTTAGAATGAAGGGTAGAAGAGGATACTCTAGATCAATATCCATCTACCTTAATGAAACTAGAGGTCAATGTTCCTTGGTCAAAAGATTAATGTTTTTCTTCCTAGTTAGAGGTGCCATTTATGATAGTTATTGGCCCAGATCATTGGGGGGGGGGGGAGCAGAGGGAATTGATTGTAGTAGGACAGAATAGAAATGAAAATAATTCAGTTACTGGGAAATCAAGAGGAACTTATTATCCCTTATATGGATGATTAATGGTGTTAGGAGCAGGCTTCTGAATGTGTGGACACATGGAGTTACTACAGTTTATCTGAGAAGATCTGCCTGTTTATCTCAGGTATCTCAGACCTGACAGACTGGATGCCTGCAGTTAGCCTCCATTCTGTGCATTTTTGGTGCAATTGCTTAAGGAAAGTAAATATTTAAATACAAACTTAGATTGAGCTTTATTCTATAGCACAGGACAGATTTTAATCTCTACCCTAGACATCAGATCATCTCCTTAGCCTATAGTTCCTATAACATGTCCCTAATAAAATATTTTACTATTCATCTTTTTTTTTTCAAAACTCCTCATTGGTGCTATATTTCAGTCTGGTCATGTATCCATTTAATATACTTTGTGTGTTTGCCAATGTGAAAAAGGAGATCTTTTATATAATCTAAGTTGATGAAGGATTCTCTATAGATGATGAAGTCCTCCAGATATCCTCCTTCCCAAAGATGACAAGGATTGGACTGCTGCTTTTATCATAATAGGGAATATTAAAGAATCTCCTGGAAAAGTTCCATATCCATTCAAAAGATTCCCCTGATAATTCATAGAGAGAAAAACCAAGTGTATACAGAACAGCTACCGCAGAGATTATGACATGAAATTGAATGGAACACCTATAGACCTGTTAATCAGTTTGTACATCAAGAAGAGACAGAACAAGTGGATAATGAATTGGATAAAAGGAGGAGAATAGATCAAATTGCCTTTGGGATATTGCTAAGGTCCTTAAATTATGTCAATTTTGTTTATGAAAAATCTACCAACTCAAATAGGCAAATCTGCAATTTATAACAATGAGTTGCTTGGGCCACATAGGCTGGCTTTCTTTCCACTATATTACATGTATATGCAGAGCAAAGGCTAGAGAATAAGTTTGCATTCTCAAATATGACCAAAATATTGATTTGGTTCTCTTGTATTATTCATATTTTTTCCAAAAGAGAACTTTTTCTAGGAAGGGGAATGGTTAGTGGGTAATGGTAGACAAAATTTAGAAAGAATGCCATAAGGGGTCAGAAATAGGAATTTTGTTACTACTTTCTTTGAACTTTGTTACAACTTAAAAACAAACTAAATAATAATTCTCAATTTCTAAGCAAGCCTTTTTCTTATTCATCTTTACATATTAAAATATCTGTGTTGGTTGATGATTTTTTGCAAGAAAAAATAAATTTTAATAAAAGAAAGGCTTTGAAAATAGTTGTAGGGATAACAAATTGTTTCTACCTCTTGAGGAAAGAGACTATCCACTTGATCATTAATTCTTTTAGCAAGTAGTCTACAAAATTAAAAGTAAAACTATATATTACATATACATGTATAAGTGTATATATGTACAGTACATATGTCCATATGTCTAGTTATATATCTAGAGGCGTGTACATATTTATACAAAGATTTGGAAAAACTGTGCTTATGCCTTGCATTATATACATGCACACATATTAATTCTATTCATTATATCACCTAAGGAAATCTAATCTTTATTCAGGATGGGTTCATATGGTTTAAAATGTTTATTTTGGCTCATGTTGCTTTCTTACCTAATAAATAAGAACTACAAAATATATACATGTATGGATCTACTTATATTTTTGTGAGCTAATTAAAAACTCACAATTCTCAACAATTCTGTGGAAGGAAGAAATATTGCAGAGGTTAACAAACCACTATTTTGTACTCTTTGTCTTTGTAAAATGCTCAAAAACTGTTTGCCCTCCTAATTACTAATCACTCAATTACCATTCAGTTTTAATCGCATTGTCTATTAAAAACGTTTTAGACCTGGGGAGTCAGCAACTGCATTATTTAAACCATTTAATGATGTACTATTTGCAAAGGGTCAAGGCTTATTAATGTACCATTTCTCATTCACCAGAAAGTTTGAATGCTATGAATCTGAAGCATTCTTCTCAGTAAAAGGACAAAAATATCACTTTTTCCCTTCTGTGGGAGTTTTTGAGAGGTAAAAAATTAATGGATTTTGTTTGAAAGTCATGGATGTTGATATATATGTTGGAGGGAGATTAAACAATATTTTTTTCTGAATTTAATTGGAGATCTTAATAAATGGAGGAGTCCAGTTTTGGCTTCTAATCAGTATGTAATTCATACTTTAGATATCTTCCTAGCTGATCCCTGGCAGACTTAATATCTTTGAATGAGAATTCTGAATGGCTCATTAGAGTTTCTCCTGACTGAATACTTTCCCTGGATGTGAGATTAGCAACAGAAGGAATACTTTTTTGGCAGCCTACAACCATGTTTTTCTTTTTCCCTTCCTCAAAAGAAATTTTGGTACTCCATATCTCACATTAATATGGTTTCCATTGCCAAAAACTCTTACCCCTAAGTTATACAGATTCAAAAATAAGAACTCAGTCTATATACAGTGACCTGACATGACCAGTTGAAAAATATGAAAAGTATAGACAACATTTTTGTTGTTGTTTTTAGTTTACATGATGCTAAATAATTGTTTTGAGTGATTTTCTCCTTCTGAACTGACCAAGATTTGCATTGATTGCATCATATTTCTGATACATAAACATTACCTCAGGCAATATAAAAAAAAGGAACACCCCTGTTCCACAGAACATCAGGAAATGTAATGAGGAGGGAGTGGAGGGAAGATGTTGCCTCCCAAAGAAGAAGAGATGTTTGGAGGGCTTGATGGTATCCTATTTGATGTAAAAAAAGAAGTTATATCAATTGACACAATAATTGCGGGACATGCTCTCTTTCTTAGAACTAATATTTAAGATATATGGAAACATTGCTAAGGTAGGTCCATGGATAGCTATTCAATTCTACAAACTCATACAAGAATAAATGTGTACACAATTGGAACAAATTTAGGTGGTATTTGAAGTTCTGCAAAGAAAACTGAAGGCCTTAGGGCCATATGTCATTGTTTTATCTCTTCTTCCAATGATTTGATTCATTTAAATTAAATTCAACATCAAATTACTTTTTTCTTTTTTTTCTTTTTTTCTTACTTTTTTCAGTGTTACCAAGATGTAATCTTGAACTGTTTTTTCATGTTTCTTTTTTATCCCCAGTGCCTCAGACATACCTTCTATAGAATAATTTCTCCATGAACACTTGTGGGATTGGCTTTGAATAAGATATAGTCTGTCTTCAAGAAATTTACAGGCTATGAAATTATTATAATTTTGTAAGGAAAAGTGGATATAAGAAATAAATATTTGGTGATTACAAGTGTCAGTAAACAAGGATTTTCTATATCATAGTTGATGACATCAAAACAACATGTTCCTATTTAAGCAATGTGGAATATAGTAGGGAAGAATACTAAATTTGGACTCTGAAACATGGGTTTGAACCTTAGCTATGCCTAGGTGAATTGATATAGTCACTTCTCTTGTTGCAACCAATACAATCAATAGACTGATAGGATAGGCTTGACCACATATTCTTACTATGAAGCCTGTGAACTTAAAAAAAAAAAAACTATTTCAATATGATTGTTTTCCTTTGTAATCCTAGTTATTTTTCCTTAAAATTGAAAAACATTCTTCTGAGAAGGGATTCATAGGCTTCGCCATTTCTGCATCAATGATTTCTCATTTGACATTTCAAACTGAATGTTCTAGAGGCATGTCTTAATTCAACATTTAAAAAACTAGAATTTAGTATATCCATCCTGCCCACACACACACATAGAGTTGTTTGACCTTCATTTTTTAAAAGAACCAATGACATCACAGGGCAATGTCTTAACTTGTGAATGAATTGAATTTAAATGGGGCAAGATTACACAAAGTCATTAGCCTCACTATCCCAGAATCATATAAGTCCAATGGCAAGACAAAAGACATGAAAACTGGAAATGACCCAAAATTCATATTTTGGTCATATGGAGGATGACCTTCATATCTGCAATGTCTGACCAAACTCTAATTACTCCACAGTGCCTATTTCAGCTGCCTTCATGGCCATGGGACTTGACTGTTCTCATTTGCTCTTTCTACCAGGAAAGTCTTCACATACTTGAGAGGGACATCTACCTAACAGTGAGTTAGTTAACTGGTCCATTGGCTATCCTCATTCTGGTTTATCCCATCTGTCTAGGTATTTTAACAGGGTGGCTATTGACCATGCTAGAGTGACTTGGAGTCACAAGTGAGAGTTGAGAGCCAAGTGGACACCAAAAGTGAATAAGGAGCACTGAAAAATACTAACTAAGCTCTCATACCAAAGTTGCTAGTACTCCTCCAACATCCATCCATAATATATTTATATCCCTTTTTCAAGCCTTGCTATTGCTGTCAATGACACTCCAGTTGTCAAGTTCTCTAGATTCTTGGTGATCTTATAAGCTTTCATGAATTCAATTATCAACTCTATGCCATTGTTTCTCAAGTCATTTTACCCAACCCTAACTTCTTTCCTGACTTTTAGTATTACAGTTCTAAATGCTTATTAGATATCTTGAAATGGACGTCCCATAGACATCTTAAATTCAAAATGTATAAAATTGAACTCATATATTTTCCCCCAAACCTTGTCTTGCTCTGAACTTCTCTTTTACTGATGACATCACTCTCTTGACAGTAATGTGGGCTCTCAACTTGAGCACCATCCTAGACTCCTCTTTTACCCTTATCACACTTCTTGTCAAGTCCTTTTGATTCTTCCTTTATAATATCTCTCTTATATGCCCCTTTCCCTCCTCTGACACAAGCCACCACTCTGGTATAGACCATTATTATCTCATGCCTATACTATTTCATTAATTTTCCCTGTCTCAAGTCTTTCCCCAAATTAGGTATCATCCATTAAGCTGTCAAAGCAATATTCTTAAAGTTCAAGTCTGATCATGTCACTTTAGTAATTCTCTGTTACCACCAGTATCAAATATAAACCCCTCTGCTGGACTTAAAAAAGAAAAGAAAAGAAAATCCTACTTTCTGTCCCAGGAACAACTCTAAGACAGAAGGGGCAGGGCTAGGCAATCAGAATTAAGTGACTTGCCCAGATTTACATAGTTTGGAAGTGTCTGAGATCAGATTTAAACCCAGAGCCTCCCAACCCTAGGCCTGGTAATCTAGCCAACTATCTGCCCCTTGTTTGATTTTTTAAAGCCCTTAATAATTTGGCCTTTTCCTTCCTTTTCTATGTCTTAAACTTTACTCTTCATCTTTATTCTTCATCACAGCTGCAAAATGATATTTCTAAAGTCTAGGTCTAACAACTACACCCCCTGTTCAACACACTCTTATGGCTCTCTATTACTTCTCAGATCTAAGCTCCTTTGTTGCAGATTTGAATGAATGAATGAAAGACAGTTTGTGAAGTGCTTACTGTGTGCATGGTAAGATAAGTGCTGACAATAATCACATATACATACATCCATGTATTGAGTGACAGAGATAAAGACAAACCCAGAGAGACAGAGAGAAGGGAGAAAGTAGCAAAAAGAGGAGAGACACAGAAACAGAGACATAAAGACACAAAGAGATAGAGAAATAGAAAGACAGAGACAGATTCTCTTTCCTAAAAGTCAGTTATATTCTAATAGGAGAAAACAAAATAATGAGTGCTCTTGTCTGAAGATGTAGAGAAAAAAGGAGGGATGAGGAGGGGGAACAAGTGTAGTGACAAGCAGAAAGTGTGATGACCTGGATGGATAATATGTAAGACTAAATAAAAAGAACATTCTTGTGTCTAGAAACAGCCAGTATTTAGAATGAACTAGTTTACAGAAACTCAGAGACTAATCCACAATCTTGAGATCCAAAGGTGAATGGATTAACTTTCCCAGGACTCATCACAACTTGTCATCTACTCTGTGTTTCAGTCATATTGCCCTAATTGCTGTTTTTCACATAAAAGACCCAATCTGGCTTTCTTTAAGGACCCAATTCAGGTACTGCTTTCAGAAGCAGATCTTTCTTGACCCACCCTTACCCTTACTTGCTAATGCCTTCCCATCTAAGGCTACCTCTCATCTATTCTGAATATAATTGCATTATCAATGTGTAATTGCCCCACAACCACCATTAGAAGGTAAGTTACTTAAGGGCAGAGACTTTTTTCCCTTTATTTAAATTTTGCCATCCTCAAGCAAAATTCTTGGAACATAGCACACAATGAATAAACTTTTTGACCATCAGTCCCCAAAAAGCTAGAAAGGCTTTGAAAATAGTTCTAGTCCAAGCCTGTGGGGAAAAAATATCTCTCTCTATCTATCTATCTATCTATCTATCTATCTATCTATCTATCTATCTATCAGTCTGTCTGTCTATCATCTGATGGTGTAATTATAGCAAGACTCCAGTGTGGAGTCACTTATATTAATTGATCCAAATGTCCATAAAATATATGAGATGACAGATAGTTTGTACTTTTCTACTGTCCTGACTCTTGACTATTTGTCAAATAGCTTTTGACCAAATAGGTCTCTTGGACCACCACAGGGATTTGTAAGTAATAACTCTCTGAAAGCTAACTCATTCCCTCATACAATTTTTGGTTGGAAATTTCCCCATTAGAGCCTGGTATCAATAAGTGACTTCCTTAGTTTTCCCATCACATCTGGGTCTGATAAGAATGTCTTTTTGGCATTAATTACCTATTCTTAACAAACTCTGTTTTTAAGGTATAAAACTTTCCTTCCCACACCTTTACTCTGAGCATGTACTCCCACTTGGATCTTTGCAAAAGTATGTCTCCCTCCCCTCTGAACTAATTGAGTTTCTTCACATCAGTAAAGCCTAACAAACTCCTTCTTTTCTGTATCATGCCATATTGTGTGTGTGTGAGAGCATGTGTGTATATTTGGTATATTTCTTATATCACATAATAATAAACATATTCACAGCAGCTTATCAAGTACTAATATCCTATGAATCCCTCCCCTAAAGTTACCTAACTAAGGTTAGATCTTAATTCAAGTCTCTATTTCAAACCAAGTTTTCTTTTATCTTTCAAATGTGGCTTTCCAACAGACATATATAGTCTGTCAGGGGACTTATACTCAAAGGTTTCCAGCTTGCTAGTACCTGGTATGGTTTAAACTCCTTTGGAATATAGCATTCAGAAATACAAAATCACCTCCACACCACAAGAAGGAAATAGGATAGGATCTTAGTGGAAAAATGGATTAATATTTACAATAATTGAACAAATAGACCACAAGACATTGGGCCATAGAACTGGAGAAAGTACAATCTTAGATATAGGATGTGGATTATTTTATCAGGCAAAGCAATTTTGCTAAGGCTATAAATCAATAATGCACTCCCATTTGGGCTAGTAAATTGATTAACACTATATATAAGTTTGAAAAGGTTTGGGAAATAGCCATTATGAGATACACAGAGACAAAGCAAAGATAACAGATCAACTAATTTTGTGCAAGAGAATAGATATTATGGTTTGGGATAGATTGAATAAAACAGCATAGCATTTACTGATTTTTCTGTTCCCTTAGCTTCCAGGAATATACCCAAAAAGGCAAAGTAATATTGTCTGGTTAAGGTTTTAGAGCAAATATGAAAATTGAGGGGCATCAAGGTAAAACTAATTATTTGGCTGGTGTTAATTACTACATGTGAGATAATTAAATATTTACAATTGCCAAGGAGTCTTTATGGTCACTAACATCCTCTTCCATTTCTTTATCATAGCTTTGTAGTGATGAACTTGACCTCTAGAAAGCTATGTCAGTGGACAGCATAATCTGATAGAGCCCATCAATCTCCAAATATTTACAAAGCTAGAAAAACTTGGTTTATAAACAAGGGATTTAAATGTAGAGGAAAGTTTTGAGTTAAAGTGGTACATCAAAGAATGTGGATGGGGAAGGAGGACTTTTCACCATCGTAGGAATGATGAATTAGGAAAGAACTGAAACATGGGAGGGATAGAACTCTTGTTAAAGATTAAGAGTAGGTTCAGTGGATTCATGGATTAAGACCATGCCTAAAAATTAAGATTAAGATCCAGGCCTAAAAGCAGGAGGTCCTAGGTTCAAATTTGGTCTCAGGAACTTCCTAGCTGTGTGACTCTGGGCAAGTCACTTAACCCCCTTTAGCTAGCCATTACCATTTTTCTGCCTTGGAATCAATATGCAGTATTGCATCCATGGCAGAAGGTAAAGGTTTTTTTGTTTGTTTGTTTGTTTGTTTTAAGTGTAACTCTACAGATTATAAGGCACAGGAGACAATAGGATAATAAAAGATAATGATTAGATAAAGATATTTCAGAGTCCATATATCTATCACTAGAGTCCCTAGGAAACATCAGAGAATCTTGCCAATGGAAATTTGGTCATAAAGAATATCTACTAAGGTCAGGTGAGAGCTCATGGTCTATTCTGAGAGAAAAAGTAATAAAACCATAATCATCAAATAAATAGTGTATTGGGCCAACATATTAGAGTTAGGATTTGATATAGCCTACTAGACTGAAATAACTGAAATAAAGGAAGCATATAGTATAGTATAGTATAGTATAGTAGTAGTCTCTCGGTGACCGAGAATGATGATTGTCTTTGTGCAGTTTCATCTACGGTGTACCCTCATGTGGCTTTGGAGTCCAAAGGCTGAGGCGCAGAGTTTGTGGCACACGGGGCATGGGACGTCAGTTGTTACGGGAGGTGCGGTGGTGGCCTGGTGACGGCGTTCACGCGCAGCGGCAAGATGTCGACGTCGCTCATCTTCAAAGGTGGTGGCAGCATGGTGAATGTGGGTTCGCCAACTGCTTCTGTCAGAGGCAGCGAGTTCTAGTTGCTTTGGTGTAATGCCAGCCCACTTCACGTTGGACTTTAGCTGATCCTTGAATCTTTTCTTTGGTCGGCCTTGTTTCCTGAGTCCAGCTGACAGCTCACCATAGAATACCTGTCTTGGTATTCGCTGTGGGTCCATGCGGATGACGTGTCCAGACCATCGTAGCTGGGCTTTGAGGACCAGGACTTCGATGCTGGTGGAGTTGGCTCTGTCGAGGACTTCCTGGTTGGTGATTTGGTCCTGCCATCGGATCCTCATGATTGACCGGAGGGAGCGTTGGTGGAACTGTTCCAGCTGTTTCATGTGCTTCTGGTACAGTGTCCATGTCTCACAACCGTACAGGAGCGAGCTGGGGACCACTGTGTTGTACACTTTGAGCTTCGTCACAGTAATTACACCTCTGTGTTGGAGGACTTTGCAGCGCAGCCGCCCAAGTGCCTGGCTGGCCTTTTGGATCCTAGCATTGATCTCGTGGTCTAGGGACCCGTCCTTGGCGATGGTGCTGCCCAGGTACTTGAAAGTGTTGATGTTAGAAAGCTGCATGCCGTTGATTGTAATACACGGCTGGTTCGTTGGCCTCCCTGGTGCAGGTTGGAACAGCCCCTCTGTTTTGCTGAGGCTGATAGTCAGGCCAAACAGTTTTGTTGTGGTAGAGAACCTGTCCACAATGGTTTGGAGATGATTTTCTTGGTGGGCCATGAGAGCACAGTCATCTGCAAAGAGAGCTTCCAGGATGAGTCTCTCTGTTGTCTTTGTTTTTGCAGTCAGGAGGTGAAGGTCAATTAGTGAGCCATCCAGTTGGTATTTGATGTAGATGCCCAGGTCTAGATCTATCACAGCATGTCGTAATACCTGGGTGAAAAATAGGTTGAATAGCACCAGAGCGAGGACACAGCCTTGTTTCACGCCATTGGAGAAGTTGAAGCGATCGGAAGTCTCTCCACCAGATAGGACTTCCCCTGTCATGTAGACATGAAAGAGTTGGATCAGTTTGACGAATTTTGCTGGGCAACCGAGCTTGCTGAGGATCACCCACAATGTGTCCCTGTTCACTGTGTCGAACGCCTTTGTCAGGTCTATTAAGACAATGTAGAGACTCAGGTTCTGATCAAGGCATTTTTCCTGCATTTGCCTCACCGTGAAGACCATGACGATGGTGCTGCGATCTGGTTGGAAGCCACATTGTGATTCAGGCAGGTTTTGCTCTGAAACAGATGACAGGAGTCTGTTGAGTATAACAGGGGTGAGGATCTTTCCAGCAGTGGAGAGTACTGAGATGCCTCTGTAGTTGTCACAGGCTGCTCGTGAGCCTTTGTTCTTGTATAGGGCTACAATGGAGGCATCTCTGAGTTCTGGGGGCATGTCTTCCTCTTCCCATATGCTGGCCAGCACTATGTGGAATGCCTGAAGTGCCTTTCCATTTAAGGCCTTGTACACCTCGGTTGGGATCCCATCTTTACTGGGTGCCTTGCCTGCACTCATTTGTTTGATGGCTTTTTGGACTTCCTCTATTGAAGGAAGGATGCCAAGTTGTTCAATGGTGTGGTTTGGGGGGATCTGGTCAAGGGCGCTTTGGTCGACTGAAGAAGGTTGGTTGAGAAGCTGACTGAAGTGTTCTTTCCACCTGTTGCTGATACCTTTTTTATCTTTTATGAGAGTGTCACCGTCAGAGGATAGCAAGGGAGTGGTGGTGGGTTTTAATGGCCTATAGACAGTCTTGAGGGCACTGAAAAATTGTTTGTAGTTTTTCGTATCAGCAAACTGCTGGATTTCTTCTGCCTTTTTTTCCCACCATCGGTCTTGCATCTTCCTGATCTCACGCTGAGTCGTGGCTTGGAGAGACTTGAATCTGTCCTTTTTAGGAGCAGAGTTTGGGTTATTTTGCCACTCCATAAAGGCTTTGTTCTTCTTGCTCAATAGGTCTTCAATAGCAGCGTTGTTCTCGTCGAACCAGTCCTGGTGGTTGTGTTGTTTTGGGCCTAGGACTGCCTTTAATGTTTCCTTCACTGTATCTCTGAGCTGGTTCCATTTCTTGGTTGAGCTTCCAGTGAGTGGTCCCTTGTCAGACAGCTTGTCGTCCAGGCAGGACTAGAATGTATGCAAATAAGATGGATCTCTAAGACGACTCACGTTGTAAAATGTGCGAACTGTCTGGGTGCGTTTTGGATAGTGAGGCACAATGCGCATTTGAAGAGTCGCTCTAACCAATTGGTGGTCTGTCCAGCATTCAGCTCCTCTCATGGCTCTGGTGATCTTTACATCCTGGATGTCTCACCGGCGTACAATGATGGAGTCAATGTGATGCCACTGTTTTGATCTTGGGTGCATCCACGTTGTTTTATATTTGTTTGCCATTCTGAACACAGTGTTCGTGATGGTGAGTTCAAACTCTGAGCATTTGCTGAGTAGCAGTAGGCCGTTGTTGTTCATTTTGCCCACGCCGTGTTTGCTGAGCACTCCTTTCCATCTTTCATGGTCCTGTCCAACACGGGCGTTGAAGTCTCCTAGTAGTATCAGCTTGTCATTTGTGGGCACTGAGTGCAGGACGGCACTCAGGTCAGAGTAGAACTGCTCGATGGTCTCCTCTGTGCTGGTCAGTGTTGGCGCATATGCACCGATGATTGTGGCATACCGGTCTTTGCTGAGAGGCAAACGGATCTTCATGAGCCTCTCGCTGATGCCCACAGACAAGTCTGGCAGCTGTTTGAGCACCTGTCTTGATGGCCAGGCCAACATCGTGGATTCTGTCTTCATTTGTGGCTCTACCTTTCCAGAAGAAGATGTATCCAGTGGTGGGTTCGCTGAGTGATCCCTCTTCTGGTAAGCGTGTTTCGCTTAATGCTACAATGTCGATGTTATATCGCGCCAGTTCTTTACCGATTAGAGCTGTTCTTCTCTCAGGTCTTGGGGTATTCTCTCTGTCAAATAATGTCCTGATGTTCCATGCTCCTAGTAGGAGTTTCTTTGTATTTTTTCTTTGATATTGACCACTTAAAGGGATGACCCGCCAGCTGCGGTGTGCTGACCAGGTGTTTGTAGGGCAGGCAATGTTTGGGACACCTTTTCTAGTCCCCTCCCTTGATTAGGGTGAGCAGTGCTGTCCTAGAGAGGGCTGTTCAGTCGCCCAGGATGCTGCCAAATGTCCCTGCTGCCCACAGGGCCGAGCGACCACTGGTCCGTGGGCCGGCTATGTGCAGGATCGTGACTACAACTGCCAGTGGTCACCTCCACCTGTTACATCGCCACTCCCCCATCGCCTCAGGTCTTGAAGAGGGTGGACGGGGTCAGGATAGATGAGTGTGCACAAAGATACTTGTGCGTGAAGGAGATTTAAGTGGAAAAGTCGATGCACAGAGACAGTCCCACTCTCTCGGCGTTGGAAGCCTGGGTCCAGTGGCATGAAAAAATTGTTACACCTGGAGACTTCCTCAGCTGCATTGGGTGGCCGTGTTGTCTTTTGTGCTCCAACACGCCCTGAGCACTCCACAGTGCTTTGCTGCGTCGCCCTCTCAGCCATTGAACCTTCTTATTGGTTTCTTCTGTCTGTTCAGCCAAAGCAGTCTTCACATGCTGGGTGAGCAAAGCCCTAGTTCACCAGGGGTTGACGACCCGATGGCTACCCTTACAAGGTTTAGCCGGCCTGTCGAAGCCGTTGTCCGGGGTGTGGCCGCTGCCGCATGCTAGCAGCCACTGGAAGCCACAAGTGAGAGCTGGGTGTCAGGTGGGGGTCAGAGGCTAGAAAGCTGCCCTAGGAGGGCACGACAAGCCCTCCATACCAGAGATACTAGCCCTCCCTGAGCACCCCATACACCCCTTTGAAGCATATTAGTACCAAATGATAATGCTCAAATCCAGGGGTTTTTAATCAGGGGACTACTCTCCTAGAGAGATCCATGGGTAGATTTCAGAGGGTTGGTGTGCTCAGATCAGAAAGAATTGTATCCACTTTTGATGTCATTGATTTCTTTTATAATCCTATGTTTTGATTTTTTGCATTTAAAAATATTTTTCTGTGAAGGGACATAGGCTTCACCAGACTGCCAAAGGGGTTCATATCACCCAAAAGGAGAAAAAGTAAGAACCCCTGTTCTAAGGTAACAAGTCAGATTTCTACAACTTTATCCACCCTACCCCCACCCATATTATTAGTAACATCAAAGAGAATGCTTCAGAGACCTAAAATATGATCATATGTGTTTTCTACATAGCAGGGCAAAAGGTCCACCTAATGTTTAGATTTCTCCCCTCTCAACCATTTTCCCAGTAAACTAAATGGATTTTCTCCTCTCTACCTCTTTATTCTTGCTCTTGTCTTCTCTGTGCCCTGATCGCTAGTGATGCTTCTTAGCAGGGGTTCCCAACTTTCTACCAAATGCCAGAAGTACCTAGCTGCAAAACTGAAGACATGTTACAAAATCTTTTGAACAATTTTATTGGTT
Source organism: Monodelphis domestica (assembly GCF_027887165.1). NCBI lineage: Eukaryota > Metazoa > Chordata > Mammalia > Didelphimorphia > Didelphidae > Monodelphis > Monodelphis domestica. The sequence goes on along the minus strand of NC_077227.1, from coordinate 221,525,089 downwards.
TCCTGTCCCCTTCAGAAAGCATTACTACGCATCTCTTCTATCTCCTGTCAGCTCAGCTTCAATTTCTTTTTCCTTAATTTCATCCCCTGACAAAGGCAGAACATGATCTAATGGTTAGAGCACCAGGTGTGGCAGGAGTTCATTTAGTGGTCCTATTCCCAGCTCAGGGATGAATTCACCAGGTGACCTTAGGCAAGTCAGTTAGCCTCCATTTCCCCACCTGTGGCAGAGCCTTAATAACACCTACTTCACCAGGGGTTATGCAAATTCATTAATAAAACATCATTATCAGTCATCATTATGCACCTGAGTGCCACCCAAAACAATTCCTCTTGCACTAATTGAGTAGCATAGTGTGTGTATGTGTGTGTGTGTGTGTGTGATATTTCCTGTGGTTTTATTTTTTATGCACGGGGAGGGACCATGGTGTTATCTCTCCTCCTGTTCTAGACAGCTATTAGGACTGGCTGCTTTATTTTGGATAATTTTGCTTATGGGGGGAAAATTAAGCCATATAGCAACCTAGATGTTGACACTGAGAAATTAAAATGATGATTATTAGGCTGGGCTCCCATCCATTGTAAAGTGTTGGGCTCATTTTTCTCTTTTCAAAACTGCAACCAGCTAACCCCTTGCCTCTAAAAACAGCAAAGTTTTAAGGAAGCAAAGAACATTACCCCAGCCACAGTGCAATAACTCTAATAAACTGCACCTGTGGATGACTCCCTGGTTTATTTATATACTGTATCACAGGTCATTAACAGAAAATAACCCACTGAGATACAACATTCTTGTTTACAGTGAGGGTCTGGTGGTGACAGCAGGAATATAAAACACAAAATCAACAGGGAACAGTGAACTAATAAAAAGACAAGGGTCTATAAAGCATAGAAAAAAAAAACAAAGCCAACTGTGTAGGCAAAAATAAAATAAAATAAACTTCCATCATAAAACAATCAAAAGCTACGGTATATTTATAGAGACCAGGGAACCCAAAGACCTGCTGAGCTGAGATATTTATGGGTGTCAGATTGAAAGTCAGGAAATATGTGAGCTGTTGAGAATCAAGCTTGATCAGTAGCCTGTATACCTAGAAAAGTAGTATTGGTGCTCCCCTCCTATTTCCAGTCATCAAAGTCTTCCCTAAGCCAGTGGAATTCCTCAGCTAGAAGATTCTGACAATGACTTTTTGAGCTATAGAGACAGGTTTAGAGCATATATGGTGGCCAAGAAAATGTGTAATAAGAGTAGCACGGTGTAGCAGAGTAACAGATTACAATTCAGATGAATTGGCTTATATTTTTGGCTCTGCTGCTTCCTATTTTTGTAACTTTTTGTGACTTTGAACAAGCCCCTTAACCTTTCTGCGACTCAGCTTTAAAATAAGGGAGTAGGGAAAATGATTTCTGGGATTCAATCAAATCTAATATGCTATGAGAGCTAAACTTGTACATCTCACTCTACATTTGCTATTCTGTTGCTCTGGTGATCAGGGACTTCCTTACAAGTAGCCAACTGCCTGTGCAGTATCATTTGTAGGGTAATACTTTAGACCCTTTGGGGTTAGTGTTGTATTCAAACTGGCAGGTTGGGATCCAGGTAGAGGTTGGCTGTCATCTCAGGTTCTAGAGGTGACCTAGTAGATCTCTACTTCTCACATTATAACTCATAAATCCCTAGCAGCATGCTTCTCATTAATAGTCACACCAGGAGAAAAATTTAGCTGTTAAAAACTGCCTAACTGGCATAGCAAAAACAGAAGTTAAAAAACATTTATCTTTTATATAAAACTGAGGTATACTCTCCCAAAAATATAGATAGCATCTGTGGGAAGAGTGGGCTCAAACTTTGAGTATAATGGTAATGAGTCACAGGTATGAGAAACATGTATGGTAAGGTAGTTAGTTCACAACTAAATCCTTAAGTCTTTGTCTCTTCACGAAGTCCTCATACATCTCTGCAGGAGATATTATTCATCTGGGAACTGAGGGCCTATTTTTGTCTCCAAAACCAACTCTTTTCTTTGTTTCTAGGACCTTTCACATGCCTTAGAACTGCTTTCTTCCTTAATTATCCCTCTATATTTGTGTGTATATATATATATATATATATATATATATATATATATATATATAATGTCTTTGCTTCCCACTCAACACAGTCAGTTTCTCTTATTTCTCCAATAATTTTCCTACATGATCAATGAGTTTACTTTGGTAGGAGTGGGAGAGAGAGAAAGAAAAGGGCTCTCCTTTGCCCCTGAAGCAGTCTCCTCCACAGTCAGTTCCCCAATTGAAATTGCCACTCCTAAACTGTCTCCCTACCTTCTTTTTCTGGGCAAATTTCTGCTTATCTCATGATCTAAGGGGAAAAAGAAGGAGAGAAAAAAGTCTCCTCCTTCTGAAGGGGTCTTCCTCCACACATGCTCTGAGAATTGACTTCTCTGGACTTCACCATTTAAAATTCCTAAATCCTCCAGAAGTTTGACTGTTGAGATTCAGCAAGGGTCATGGAATAGATGTATCATTACTGCTTGTGTTTGTGTATGTGTTTGACACTTTGTGAATTTATTTGGTGATGGTGGGGAGGAATGGGAAAGGGAAAATCACATCCTCCTCCCTTTCCACGTCAATAATTCTTTACCATCTCCTTGTCGTTGCTCCTACTCAGTTTCAGTTGTGTTGAACTCTTCATGATCACATTTAGGATTTTTTGGCAAAGAATGGTTTGTCCTTTTCTTCTCCAGCTCATTTTACAGATGGGGAAACTGAAGCAAACAGGGTTACTTGATAGATTCACACAGCTTATAAAGTGTTGGAGGCCAAATTTGAAGTCAGAAAGATGAGCCTTCCTATTTGCCCATGCCATTTCCTTTGGCATGTCAAAGTACCGGAAATTCCATGATTATATCGTCATTCCTTTGGGCCATTTTATTTTGACCTCTTTTAGAATGTAAATGCCTCAACTTCTGGGAAGGTTCATAGAATCATATATTTAAAGCTCGAAGGGCCATTTAGTCTAGCAGCCATCTAGTCTAACTCCATTTACAAAGAATGAATCTATAACCCACAGAAGTTGGGATGGGACCAATCATTCAGGTAATAACTAACAAATGACATTAGAACTCAAATCCAATATTCTTCCCTTATATCTCATTGCATCATTCATATATTGATTCACATTAATCTATATGTGAATTAAATGCTTTCTTCTGATAAGAGGGATCTATTATTTAACCTCTGAATGACTAGAATAAGGAGGAGGAAAAGAAGAGTACATTGAAATTGAGAAGGGGACATAGAAAGGAGAGATAGAGAGTACAAAAACCCTCTCCAAAATTCACTTTTCAGAGAATCATAAATTTAGAAAGATGAAGGACCTTAGAAATCTTGGTTAGCTCTTCATTTTTGCTAAGCTGGTGGATTCTAGGCACAATCTTTCATTGTAATGTGATGAATGAATAAATGAATGAATGAAAATGAATTTATTTAGTGTTTATTCTGTGCTCAGTATTTAGAATACAAATCAAAACATGAAATAAGTGTGTATGAACTATTCTAGCTTTGCCTTAACTCAGCTTTTGTGCCACAAACTGGCTTTGCTAGTATCATATTTCTGTTTTCTTTCCATTTTCTCAAAATCAGTTAGGTATTTATGAGGAAATGAGGCACACAGTAGAAGAGGATAGAACACCAGACCTGGAGTCAGAAAGAAATTCAAATCCAACCTCAATTTCTAGTTGTGTGGAACTGGAATAATTATAATAACACTGTCCTCCTAGCATTGTTGTGAGGATCAAATGAGGTCATTGTAAAGCACTTAGCATAGGGTCTGACCCATAGTAAGCACTTTATAAATATGAGCTATTATTAGTATTAGTATTATTAGATATTTGTTCAATTATATTTATTTACTTTATACATTTTTGGCAAGAATTAGAGGTTGGTAAAGTGAATAGAACAGTGTTCCCTAAATCAAAGGGATTATCTACTAGGGGGAGCTGACATATATACAATAATAACTATATCATAAGGCAGGCTGGGTATTTTACAATAATTGGCAAAATTCAGCTGCATTTTCTGTTATTCAGGCAGTAAATTAAGATATTTATTAGGAGTCTGCAATGCACAAGACCCTGGAAATATAAAGAAAGACAAAAATAATGTCTCTCTGTCCTCAAAGAGCATACATTCCAAAGGGGAATACAAGTTAGTTACTAGATATATGTTATGTGTGTGTGTATAGATGTACTATATATACTGTCTTATATATGTCTATTTGTATGTGTGGGTGCCCATGTATATGTACACATAACATGTATATGTTTGTGTGTATATATGTATAACATACATGATATACACATATATGATAGACACAGAATTGATAAAATATCATCTTAGAGAAGAGTTTTTGCAGAGACAAGCAAAGGCCTTCTGCACAAGGTAAGACTTGAACTGAGTCTTAAAAGGGAAGCAAGAGGCAGAAATGAGGGCACAGAGCATTCTAGGTATGGACTTTAATCAGTGAAGAGGCACAACATGGAAATTGGAGCTCAAGAAATGGCAAACAGGCCAGAGAATCTGGATCCTAAAGTGTGTGGAAGAGAATGAACTATAAGAAAATTGGAAATGTAGGAAGAGGCCAGGTAAAGGACAAACAAATCATAGAATTTTAGAGCTGGTTGTGTCAAGGGGATGTTAGTTTAAAGGAGGGGAGTTTATCTAGAAAAATCAAATCTGTTTAATGCTACACATTTTACAGATGGAGAAACCAAGGCCAGGGTTGTTAAGTGACTTATCCTAGACTACTTAGTGATATACCCAAGTCAACAGTCAACAGTTTAGGTGTTTTGACTATTAAATGGGATAATATGGCAAGCATATTACAATCTTTAAATCATTATATAAATGCTAGCTATAATTATTGTTATTATTATTACTTATAACAATAATAATAGCTAACCTCTTAGTGCTTTTTTTATTTACCAAGTTGATTTTCTTTGCTAATGATCCTAATGCATGGCAGTAATAGATTTTTATTTTTTTATGTTTGAAGGAAATATAATTGCTTCTGACCCCACCTTCTCAGGAACAAGGTATTACATTTTCCACACACAGAAGTTCTCCAATGTTTTAAAGGTGCTGGAATGCCTCTTTTTTTCCTGCCATCAGCTCAAGTCTTCACCAGCTGTACTATTCACATTTTTAGAGCTCAGTGGACACTATCCAAACCACTTACCATTAGATAAACTTGTTCAATAAGATATTTACTTCCCATATGTAGCAGGAAAAATAAAAATAGTTTCCCTAATACCTTAAGGGTATAATCCTCCCCCTTATACTATCTCAGTGGGGTGGTGAGAGATTCAACTCATTGCTTGGCCTGATTCCTAGATAACATTAATCTGACCAAGTTCAAAGCCATAATCAGGCAGTCCAAGCTTCTGCTGTGCTGGAGTGCCCTCAGAATGTTGCTGTTAGTCTGCCTCCAACACCTGGCCTGCCTTCCTGGACTCCCAAATACTTGTGGCTGATGCTCCCAGACCATATGGGAGACCCCACACCTCATATTTAGAATTGAAAAGAATGAATGGAAAGACCAAAGTAACAGGTTCATTTCTCTGCACCATATGCCCTAAGTGGGGTCAGAGGAGGGCAATCCTCAGGTCTCCATTCCCACCCCTTTCCATATGGTGTGAGAAAAGGAGTCCTTTACTCTTAAACAGGAATTCTGTAAAACTCATGACTTGCTGAATCAGGCCATTTTAATGTTGCCAAGAGTTTTGGATAAGTAGCTAGCGTAAAAAGGCTACTCTCAACCATGAGGAAGGCCAACAGACAATGTCCAAATGTGCTCGAGTCTTCCAACCTCCTAAAAGTTCCCCTAGACTCTTTCATGAGAGTGATGTCATCCTAGGTGATCTAGGCATGTGCCAAAACCTTATTATATAAATATTAGGACAGGTTGGATCTTTGGATATGTCTACATCTCCAGCTCCTGCTCATTATGAGCTGGCATATTTACTCTTGCTTCAGAGAAGAAAATAATTTTGTTCTGTAGCACAATCAGACTAAAGAGGTCCCACTGAGTCTGAAGAAAGTTTACTCATCCTTTACAAATATTTTGGGAGGAAAAGCCACTTTCTTAGCTCTTTGAATAGTTATAGATAGTAAAATGGTGGCCAAGGACTCACTAGATTATTTTCTATGCACCTGTTTGTAAATAATTGGAATGAATCTGATTAGCATTTAAATTATAAGCAACTGAAGATAGAAGATGAAATTGATTAAATTTACTTGATTTGGTGCTAGTGTGGTAAATAACTTCATGTTTTCAACAAACTGAATTGGAAATTGTATATGATTTTGAAAACTCTGTTTTCCCTTTATTCCCAAATATTCTCTTCATTTAAGTTAAGCAGGTTTTAAAGTTGATCTTTTAAATCCTGGACTTTATGGGAGATAGTTTGCTTTGTGGTTGGTTTCTGATGAGATATTTCTGAGTTAAATTACTTTTTTGTCATTTAAAGAAAGTGAATGCCTTTGGGTACTACTCAGGCTTGGAGAATATGTAAACGATGGCTTTTTTCTGTGAGCCTGGGAGTGGCAACTGAGTAAGCCCTTCATCCACATCATCTATAGTAGTATAATAGCATTTTAATTTAGAGACTTTTTTTTTTTTTGCTTAGCTCATATGGATCTTGTGAATTTAAAAGGGAACCTATTTACAAAAGTCTCTGGAGATGCAACATCTCATTTTCAATTCAGTTGGCAGGAATACTAATTATTTTATCACATATTCAGCAAAGTTATTTATTCACTCATCCTTTAGACCTAGGATGTCTACCAGGTCAGTTTCAATAAGCACTACCTTGAGAATATTGGCTGATGGTATACACAGATAATTAGATGTAGAGTTATGTAAAATATATCACCCCAACAGCTAAACCTTAGAGATTTATGTGATCCCTAGTTCTTAGACGGAACACAAAAAGAAAATTCACTTTTGATATTAAAAAGAGCACTTTAAACCTCCAGCTTTCTCACCTATTATATGTCCCCCTATCCCACCTATCCCAAACCCCCAACAGTTACTTTTTGCCATTTTGTCTTTGAACTCATTGGAAAAGAAAGGTAATTGATAATGGTCCATATGGAAATCAAGTGGAATAGTCTTCAGGGAAGTTAGCCTCTGTTTTACCACAGCCTGGCATTTGAAGCTCTTCCACAACACAGCTTCAGTCTACCATTCCAGACAATTCAAATTATTCCTTTTCACACACTCTAATTCCAGCAAAATGCACAAATGGCTGTACTGAATTCACTTGCTAGTATCTACCTCTGTGCATTCATTCCAACAGGCCATCTCATATAATTAGATAGCTTTCCTTCCTTATGTCTATCTCTCTAAGGCTCAAATGAAATCTTAACTTCTCCATGAAATCTTTCCTAATCCTGTTCATCAACTCATCAGTTTGACTAAGTGACTATACTTGGGCCATCATCTTCATCTCTATTTCCACTTGTACTCTTTATAATACCTTGAACTTCACCTTTGAGTCCCTGGATCTTGATAGGTGAGTTTTTGCCTTATCTGGCAGGATGCCACTTATGGTATATATTCATGCATATTATCTTTGTTCTGTTCTTACTTCCCCCTTCTCCCAACTTTCTTTATATGTTGTTTAATCTTTGGTTATTCATGTGTAAATTCTTTGAGAGAAGGGACAGTGCATTTATATCTTCATTGCTAGACAAATAAATATTTAATGAACAGGCTCTCTCTCTCTCTCTCACTTTCTCTCTCTCACTTTCTCTCTGTCTCTGTCTGTCTCTGTCTCTCTGTCTATCTCTCTCTCTGTCTCTCTCTGTCTCTGTCTCTCTGTCTCTGTCTCTCTCTCTCTGTCTCTCTCTCTCTGTCTCTCTCTCTCTCTCACCATTTGTCCCCCTACCTCAATGTAATCACTTAGACCTCAAACAAACATCTGTAGAGCATTTAGCATAGATCTTTCTTTTATGCCTATCATATTTTAAATTTCATGGTGCTTATTCCTGAAAATACCATATAGTGCTCATCGTGCACTGTGAGCATTTTGAGGGTAGGGTCAGTTTTATTGTTTGGTCTTTGCATTTCTGAGACTTAGTACCTTTCTTGTTGATTGGATTGTACTGGAGAAAGTAAAAATATTCAGGTATAGCAATGTATCCACTATCTGATATTGATGTAGAGTGTACTTTGTATAATACAAAACATCTTTGCAATATTTAATCAGTATTGGATAATGGTTTCTGAACATACCAGTGCTTGATTATGTCACTAGTATAAACCTGATGAAAGAACTAGAGAAATGATTTTTTAAAAATCCTTTTAAAGCACTCCTCTAATGCCTCATTTAGTTGTGGAGGTGACCTTGAGCTCTCAAATGCCAGCAAAGTACAACCCCTAGGAATTCCAATCAAGCAGGAAAATCTTAAAATATCAAGCAATTGATGATTGTCATCCGAGGACCAACCTAGGTAAGTTCAAAAAGGTTCATCATTGAAAAGTTGGATGATAGATAACTATGGGAGGAAGTGGACAAGTTTTGTTATAGAAACACATTAAATCTGTCTACTAAGCTGAAGAAGGAAAAGAGAAGAAAATAAGCATTCAAATAGTGTTTATTTTGTGATAGACTCTGTGCTAAACACTAACAAAGTTTTCATTTCATCCTCAAAATAACCTGTGTGGTAGATGCCATTATTATCCTCATTTTGAAAAAAATGAGTTGGGGAGATGTTTCAGTATGTGTCAGTGATTGACTGTATCTATTAATCAAAAAATCATTAAAATATATTTATGCATTCCTATATCAACATGTATATATATTTGATATATATCAATATGTAAACATAACATTTTAGAATTCTAAGAGAACATGTGTTGAAAACCTAAAATAGCATTATAGAATTTTAAAGAATTTTAAAATGCTGAATACTAGTAACCTCCTCTAACAGATCATGAGAAGACTTTCCTTTGAGTTAGCTATATTAGTTTGCACATATGGTTAGCAAAATGCTTTTATATACATTATCTCATTTGATACTCTCAATAATCATGATATAGGGGGCAGCTTGGTGACAGTGCATAGAGAGCCAGGTCTAGAAAAGGGAGGTCCTGGGTTCAAATTTGTCTTCAGAAACTTCCTAGCTGTGTGACCCTGAGCAAGTCACTTAACCCCCATTGCTTAATCCTTACTGTATTACATAGAATTGTTTCTAAGGTAGAAGGTAAGGGTTTTTATTATATTAATAATAATTCTGTGAATACTGTAAATAGGGCAGACATTATTATTATGCCCTTTAAATAGATGAGGAAACATATTCAGAGAAATTAACTAAATTATCCAAGGTAACTTTGCTACTGGGTGGCAGAGCCAGGAGTTGAATTTGAATCTTCTGATTCTAAGTTAGCACCCTTTCTGCAACACAATGTCCTTGCTATTCTGCTCCTAACGGAAAACTGTGTCTGTCCTCAGAGGGATAGTGAAGAAATAATTCAAGTAGTGGAAAGATGTGAAGGTGCAAAGCATGTTTCATTATTTAGCTTTACAAACAAATAAAGATAGGATTAGCTGTGGAGGAGCCTGAAATAAGAGCACACTTCTCAGGTTTAGTGACCTAACCCTTAACCAAAATTGTTTATTTTTTTCTGAAAAGTTTGAATAAATAAGTTAATGAAAGGGAAAAAAAGTTCTTTCTTTGTGTCAGTAATTATGCTCTACATAATCTATCATTACTATTAGCTCTCATTCTATATCTATATTTCCTTTTGTGGCTAAAATCCAAGACAAAGTCAGGCACAAACAATGCCTCCATTCCTCCCCTCAGTCACTTATAAATCCCTTGCAATCTATCTTCTGACCTCATCATCTAAAGGGAACAGGCCTCTCCCAATTTTACCAATGATCTCTCAATTGCCAAATCTAACCTCTCTATGATATTTGACACTAGTGATAACTTCTCCTCATTGATATTCTCCCTTCTCTGGGTTCTCATGACACTATTCTGTCATTTGTCTGATTGCTTGTCAATTTACTTTGGTAATTCTTATCCAAGTCATGTCCACAAACTGTGGGTGTCCTCCAAAGTTCTGCCCCCTTTGGTGTGTGTGCCATATGTTCACCAACACAGACCAAGAGTATGAATTCGGGAGGTACGAGAAATAAAAATTGGTTCAGGATTGTTAATAACTATTCTAAAAAGTCAGGGACTATATATGTAGATCACAGAGGGAGGAAAAAATCTTCCATTTCCTGATTGCCCTTTCTTAATGGCATATCATTTTCAAAAGGATCCAGGGATCATTAAGTCAAACAGTCAGCCCTTTCTTAATGAAACATTAAGCTGACCTTAGAAAAGGCTAGCAGGATAAAAGTTTTGCTTAGATTTTCACCCCTCTTTCTTCCCTGGAGCTACTAAATAGACATTTTATTTGTAAGAAGGGCTTCTAGAGAAAGGGGCAATTAGCATAACTAGCCCAATTAATCATTCAAAGACTCCTCTCAACCCCCTAAGACTGATCATTCTCAATTATATTAGGGAAACTGAGACACTTTATTTTCTGGTACTAGATGCCCTTGGATACCTTGTACTATGTGATAAAAATGGGAGTGTTTGTTCTAAAATATCCATATTGATTTTTCTGGAAGAAGAATTTTCCTTGAAATCCTAGGCCTCTAGGGATCAGAATGAAAAGGGTTAGAACCTTATAGAAATACCTTGGTTATTCCAAGTGAGTGAATGAGAATGCAAATCATTGAAATAAGGAGTTACAGAATTGGTCTGAGAAGGGAACCTTCTAGTTAAAGCATGAATCCAAATTTCAGCAACCTAAAGTAGAATTGGTTGCATCTACAAGTAATAAGTACCCCTCATTGGAGTCCCTGAAGGGAAAAGAAAAGAAAAAAAAAGCTAGTTGACCAACTGTTGTCTTGTGTTGCACTGGAGAAACTTTTTCATGTATGTATTGGGCTAGTAGGCTATGAACTCTCCTTCCAACTCAGAAATTCTACAGTACCCTGGAAGTAGACTTCTACTCAAAGACCTCCAAGGACAAGGAACGCACTACCTACAGTGATAAGGCAATTGCTGGCCTATAATTTAGCACACTTGCATACCAGTCTACATCATTGTAATAACTGGATCACATTTGGGACACTATGCAGGACATTCAAAATTGCTTTTTGGCAACTATATTTTGGTACATTGGAAAAAAGCAATGACTTGAATCAGAGGATGTAGGTTTAAATCTTATCTCTGATTATATTATATTATATATTTCATATATAACCTTAGGAAAATTACTTAACACACGGGGCTTCAGTTTCCTTATCTGTAAAATAAAGAGGTTAGATTCTGAGTTCTCTTCCAGTTTTAGGACTATTATCCTAAAATGCTATGACCCACTAATCTTCAGTGATTTTATACAGATACAATTACCCTTTATGTTGGATCAGAGAATTCTAGAACTAGAAGATAACTGCCATGTTTTCACCTTAACTCCACTTCAAATCTTCCTTTGTTCTCTCATAGAATTATTCTCTTGTCCATCTACATAATATTCAATCTGGTCCTGGGGTTGTTTTTTCTCTTCTCATTTCCCAACAAATCATTCTAGTGGTAACCTGATTAAGTCTGAAGGTATAGTAAATATATACAGTTGGCAGAGTGTTCAAGTAATCCAAGTCCCAGATGGACTTTTTGATTAATAGGAGAATATTATCTTTGAATTTAGATTTATATATTGTTTAGCAGGGAGCACTGCTGATCCCCTGGGAGTCCTGCACAAATAGTGAGATTGATCCCTTTTTCCCTTAACTTAACTCAGGGCTGAGAACAGCTGAATAGCAGGCCATCACCTTGCTGCTGCCAGATCTTTTAGCAATAATCAGCTGGCCCTGGCTCCCTGCCTCCTGGTGAGGCTACAACCCTCTCTTCCCCCCATCCCCACACAGCAAGGTGGAGACAAGCTGGCAGGGAGGGGGAGAGGATTCTATCTACAAAATAGCTAAATCTATCATGCTGATTATTCCACAATATTACTATTACTATGTACAATGTTTTCCTGGTTCTGCTTATTTCACTCTGCATCAGTCCATGTAAGTCTTTTCACGTCTTTCCAAAATCATCTTGTACATCACTCCTTACAGCACAATAGTATTCCATCACCATCATGCACCACAATTTGTTCAGCCATTCCCCAACTGATGGACATCACTTTAGTTTCCAATTGCTTGCCACTACAAAAAGAGAAGCTATAAATACTTCTGTATGAATACATCCTTTCCCCCTTTTTAAAAATCTTTCCAGGGTACAGACATGGTAGTGGTATTACTGGATCAAAGTGTATGCATTGTTTTATATCCCTTTGGTATTAATTCCAAATTGCCCTCCAACCAGAGTCATGATTTTAACCCAGACTTCTTAATTTCATATCATGGTCCTTTCCATTAGACCATATTAGCTCATGGTGATATCCACAGCAACTTTGGTGTGAGTCCTCTGCTCTAGTATGTATGTATATATATATATATATATATATGTGTGTGTGTGTGTGTGTGTATACATAAACACATATGTATACACATATATTTTTATCTATATATAAAGTTATTTAAACCAAATATATATATATATGATGACATATTCTATTTCTGTGAATATTTTTTGCCATTATCAATTTTCTTTTATCCTTGAAAATCATATGAAAAACTTTTCCATAATCTTCCTTTTTTATTTACATTCAAATATAAAAGCGATCATGGTTGATTTACATTTTCTTATCCTCTGGTTCAGAATGGGGAAGAGAAATGAGTTGTCAATCATATTTGAGATGAGAATCTGGAGATTTGAGAATTTCTGTTGAAAACTTCCTTAAAAATGAATGGAAGATTGTTGATATTTTAATTCAAGAAATGCAAAATTGTATGATATGCCAGTGTGCTTTTGAGATCTCTTATTGGAATTTGAAATATCTTATCCATGTGAAATGTTTTCATACTATGTGATCAATATTTCCTATTCAGAAATTAAGCCATATATCCTTTTGTTAGCCATAACCAACTTTAGCAAATAATTCATAAAATGTTCTTTTTAAAAGGTCTCTCCTTTATATGGGCTTCTCAATAATATTTCAGAGTTCTCTAGCTCATTAGTATTTATAAATTATTCCTCACATAAAATTCTTACAGAGTAGATATCCTTATTCCTATTTTGCCAATTTATTTCCCAGATCATAGTCAGTCAACCACAAGCATTTGTTGATTACTTCTAGGTACCATGCACAGTTTTAAGTGCTGGTTATACAAAGAAAGGGAAAGCTAGCTGTTACATTAGATGAAATGCAGGGCCAGGAGTCAGGAATACTCATCTTACTGAGTTTAAATCTGACCTCAGTTGGGCAAGTCACTTAACTCTATTTTCCTCAGTTTCCTCATCTGTGAAATGAAGTGGAAAAGAAAACGATAAACCAGTTAAACATCTGCCAAGAAAACATCAAATGAGGTCATGAAAAGTTACACAAAAATTGAAAAAAACAACTGAACAACAATAAAAAAAAAGCACAAATATAATCCCTACCCTCAAGAAGCAGAGAGATTTTGAACTCAGGTCCCTTGACTCTCTTACCCCAAAAAATGAGATATCTCAAGGCATCTAATGGCACTGTACTTCTGAACACATCTGACCCATGTGCCAGTTTATTTAAACTCTTTAGACACACCAGTCACTAAGCTGACCTTTCTGTCTAAAACAGCATCTAGAGATTTTTTCTTTTCTGTATTAGAATAGAAAAGAAAGAGAAACTATGCAATTTTTACATTTGTCACATGGGTTTCACTTCCAGATAAGCTACAGTCCAGCCCTTGTGACAAGACTGTTTGTGTGACTGTGGACTGTTTGGTCTGGTAACTCCTTTGCCTTCATCATGAGACCTAATCCCTTTTGTTACTAGTAAGTCACACTTCAGAGTTCTTTCTGACAGAGGAAAAGAGTGACAGGTTGGGCTGTAATGTTCAGCAGATCCATTGGAGACATCAATTCAAATTGCTCACATTAAAACTCTCCATCATGTTTTGGTTGTTACAAATAATTGAATTGATCTGTGGGAAGGTCAACAGAGGGAAAAGTATGCTGGAGCTAGCTCTAACTGACTCCTAAGAACCAATTATTCAATTTTAGGGTAAACATTTATACTTCAGAAATCAGCAAATACTACAAATTAGAGGGGTTTTTTTGTTAATTTCTTGGACTTGAGAAAATGATGAATAAGTAAAAATGTAGATTAAAAGGGGCAGCTATGTGGTACAGTAGGTGCATAGAGTCAGCAAGGTCTCAGTTCCAGCCTGAGACACTTATTAGCTATGTGATCCTGGTCAAGTCACTTAACCCCTTTTTGCCTTAGTTCCTCATCTGCAAAACACTCCAGGATCTTTGTCAAGAAAACAATATGGACAAGTGGAGAGCATTGAACTCTTTTGAACAACAACAATGATGGTCACATGATTTTTTTTCCAGAGTCAGTTGTTAAACATTTACCAGCACACCCCTGGTGAGATGCCAGCAAGAACCAGTATTGCTTAGAGAAAACCTGCTATCTTTCCTTATAGAAGCATGTATTGAGTCTTTACCACATAGCGGTTTAATTTTTGTTTATTTGTTTTGTTCTGCCTTCTGCATTTCTAAAAGACAATATCATACAGTTGCAAGCAATTGATTTAAAATCAGAAGACCTTGATCTTTACACATGTAAAACACAGAGGAATTACATGTCGGCTATTGGGGGGGGGTTGAGGAAGGGCAGGGAAAGAACATGAATCTTGTAACCATGGGAAAATATTCTAAATTAATTAATTAAATAAAAATTTCCATGAAATGAAAAAAAAATTAGAAGACCTGGGTTTGAATCCTGGCTTTGCCACTTATGAGCTATGTGTTCTTGGGTAAGTCAGGTTTCATTTTAAGTCTAAAGATGAGCTATCATTTACAAATGACCATCCTATTGCCTATTTCTGAAACAGGTCCAGAGGCTACACTGAACTCATGGGTCTGACCCCCTTAATTCAGTAAAGGTCTTAACAAAATCCTAGTTTTTTGTACAGAAGCAATGGTAACATTCCTGGTGCTATGATTTCCCCCTTTAGGTATCTATGTGTATTTTAAATAACTGATGCTTGAATCCTTAGCTTTTAATTTTCTGCATCTCAGACAGCCAGGCTATTTATAAAGTCCAAACCACCTATCCTCTAGCTGACTCATTATCAGCAAAAAGAGAATTAATAATAACATATTTACATATTGGCTGTAAGGTTGAAAAAATGTTCTCCTTATAAAAATTCTTACAGCTAGATAGTATAAGAATTATTACTCCCATTTTATAGATGAGAAAATTGAAGTTCAGGGAAGCTAGATTTCCTTCTGGTAATTGGGCCAGTCAGTTGAAACTAAGATGTGAAGCCATGTTGCTACATTCTGAACCCAACTGTTTCTCACCATGAATGGCAATAACTTTCTTTCATCAGATATACTAATCTCTATACAAGCAGAAAACTAGAACACTTGCAAAGACTTCTGACTATGGAGTCCAAGCCCCTGAATTTGAATCTCAGCTCTGTCACTGGCTCTTTAGATAAACTTGGGTAAGGTCCTTAACCTCAGTTTTTTTTCATCAGTAAAATGAGGAGGTTGAATTAGACAAGAGGCCCCTTCCAGGGTTATATCTATGTTCTTGCAATGTTGCCCAACTTCTGTTTGTTTTTTTAAAAATCTGCCTGGTGATGATGACCATAATTATCCTTCTCTGAGTAAAGAATATTAATTTCATATTTTATAAATCCCACTTCTCAATTTCAATCCATGAATGGTCTTTCCAATCAAATGTCCAATAAGGATGTTCCACATTTTCTAGGGGATGCTACTAAAATGAAGTTCTGTTAATTTGCTGTGCAAAAGAGACAGACAGAAAGAGAGAAAGAGAGAGAAGAAAGAGAGAGAAAGAGATAAAGTGAGATATAGAGAACAAAGAGAGTTAGAGAGAGGCAAAGATTAACAGAGAAAGAAGAGGAAGCAAGAGAGAGAAAGTGGCAGCTTGACAGAGACAGAGTGACCATGATGTCTGGATGTGTATTAGGAACTAACTACTTTTCACTGAATTGACTTTAATCCATTTTAATGACCAACTTAAAAAAAAATAATGAGGTGTGTTACATCTGTTACTCATTCATTAAAAAAAAAAAAGACATTTATTATATACCTAAAATACAAGAACTGCAATAGATGTCCTGGGAATATAAAGACAAAAAAGAAAAAAATAAAATAGCTTCTGCCCTCCAGAAGCTTACACCTAGTGGGAAAGATATAACTTATATACAGTTAATTCAGTAGAAATCTATATAATATAATTTCAAGGAATGGGAGAAAATGTTAAACTTGAGGAAGCAGAGGCCTCTTTCAACAGGGGTTACCTGATTTGACTTTAGCAGAGCTCTTAGAAGCTAGATTTCAAAAGTTGGAGGTAGAGAAAGAAAGTGCCTAGAAGCATGGGGGTTATATAGCGTGGAAGGGAGGTTGGGAAGTAGATAATAGATGATTATTCATGGGCCACACCTAAGTACTGTAGTTGGGTTCCTTTAGATCCAAGACCTGGCCTAAAACCCTGAACCTTTTGTCATTGCTGTTGTTCTGGTGTTTTTCACCTCACAAACAAGAACCATACCAGGTGAGATGCCATACATAGTGGGGAAAAAATCCCCAAGATCTCTAAGGTTTTCTCCCACAGTTAAGGAGAAGAGAGAATAAAGATTTCCACTTACCTCCAGCAGCCCCCATTGTCTCTCCTGCTGAGATTCAAGTATACACCAGTGAATCCTTCAAATGTTTTTTGTTGTTGTTGTTGTTTTCACTGCTGGTAGATGGTTCTTCAGGGACCCTAGAAATAGCAGCCGCCCTGAAGGCTTCATCTACCATCCTGCTACCTGCCTGAGCTTTGGTTAATCTTCTAGAACTTGTACAGCTAAGGTGACAGGAGTGGGTGGTAACACACCTGAAAGTTTCATTTGAAGAAATCAGTACATTCCTTTCCTGTCTTACCAATAAAGCTCTGGGCTTGCTGCTCCCTTCCAAACATACCCAATCCTGCTCAAAATGAGATCACGACATTATGCTCTCTTCACAGAACACTGTTGTACAGTTTCAGGGCTCTCTCCCTCTCCCTCTATTTCTCTTTCTCCACGCTGCCAGGCTTAGATCAGTTTGAATTGTCTAAAAACAATTATGGGAGCTTTTATCTAAGCAAAATTTTTGTTTCAAGTGTCCATTAAATCTTATCATTAGGGGCCTTGATGGTAATGCAGCCTAAGCTAAAGCTACTAAGGAGGAAAGAGTTCATTTTTTAAACAGGCCCTTGTGGGGAAATTGTGCCTTCATAACTGATGACTGATAGAATTCAGCAGAAGAGAGCTTAATAAGAGTATTTTGGCCTCTTTGTAGTATAATCTGATAGAAGATTCTTCCTTGTGTACTGACAGCTACTGCAAAAGATGACACTCCATTACATTAAGAAATAAACATTTTTTTTTTCATTTTTACTCCTTTTTGCAGTGGTTTTAAAACTTGACAGCAATGATTGTTATTAACCTTTCCAAAGCACCAAACCATCATCTCCATGTTGTATACAGCATGATATGCAAGAGTTAATAAATTGTAGAAGCTAATAAACATGGAATGAAGTACAGATAAAAGATGGAGCTGAACAAATATTCTAAAAGGAACAGTAATGCAAATAATCATAAAATGGTTATTTCTATGGATGTGTTAATCTGTTGTATATGCTTTACTTTTTTTCTTTTCTAGTAAACTTATGTTCTGAGTGAATTGAGAAAAGGACTTGAACCTGAGATTTCATTGAGACAAGGAACTCAAGGGAGAAAATTCCCTCTACCAATTCATATTGATACCTTTTCTGCACTGAGGGTTATCCAGACCTGTCATATCAAACTCAAATAATAACAGGCATCAATAATCCATATATAAGCCCATATATTGGCCTGTTTTTAAAATGCAGTGTTACTTAGGTTTTCTTATTTATATTATATATGCATATGTATCTGACACAAACATATTCATATACACACATATGTAGTTAAATGTACTGTGTATAAATACAGTATATATGTACATGTTTGTTTATAGATATCTATTAGATATCATATATACATATATAATGATATATAGATATTTATGATACCATAACTATATCTTAATATATTATGATAATATATAATTGCATATAATTCTATATAACATAATACACAATAAATATAAATTAATAATATATAATATTACATATATAAAACATACTAAGAAATATCAACTGTAGATGGATATATCTATGTATATCTATTCATATATAGTTCATATTTATATATGTGTATGTGTATCATCTATCTATGTTTATATATTTTATAATTATGTTTTAATTTTATTCAGGCAGTACTCTTGGTTGACAAATCTTTGATTAAGAGCTCAGAAAGGTTACATGACTTGCCCAATGTCAGACAGTCAGTATATGTCAAAGGTAGTACTTAAACACAACTCTCTTTAGGGTTGAAGCTGGTTCTTCATTCTGCCAATCTGCTTTTCACATAAGTGAATGGTCAGTGGGGAGTGGGGAAGAATTTGGCTGAATCTCTGTTGTGCATTCAAAATAAAACTCCTGTTAGACTTGATTGTGAGGTAATGTAGCAAGTGAGATGGATGACAGTCCTTGGCATTAGAAAAAAACATGGATTCATAGTCCAGCTTCTGATCTTTATTACTTATATGTCGGTGGATAGCCAACCAAATACTCAGTGTCGGTAGCAACTCAAAAAGACTCCAAAGATACAGGAGTATGGTTGATTTGCATCTGTGAAGGGTGATGCCACTGTTCCTGCACCAAGAATTCTGAACCACACAGATAAAATCACAGGTGCAGGCCAAAGACTAAAAGATTTCATTGCCATCTTCTGCAATTTACTCAGGTGTTGCAAAGAGGCAGAGAATCCGTCACGGGAGGTGTTTAATGTCCTCCATCCTTTCATACATAAGAAGGATTATTTTTAGCAAGAGGTTAAAGGACACAGGAAGCATACGGGAATATCCTGAGATCCAGCCAACACTGAAGAATCCATTCAAGGTTGTTCATCAAAAAAGGTTCACTGCCAGGGTCAAGGGCAAGCGAAGGTGGCCTTGAGGTACAATAGCTCAGGAAGAATCTCTCCATGCTAGAGCACCTTGCTTGTAATAGCAATTAAATGAGTGCCAAGTACTCATGTTTCTATGAAACTGAGAAGAATAAAGTCTACCTTCTTTCTGGAATTGGAAGAAAGGCCATAATCAGGGTTTTTTTTTTTATTAGATGACATCATTTTATGGGATTTCATCACACATTTCATTTACTTTCAATAAACATGCAAAGAATTATAATGTGCTCTCAACTAGTGGATGGTCATCATAGGGCAGGTGGAGAAGAAGGCTCAACCCCCTCATCAGAGTTGATACTATTTGGCCTTGGAGAGAAATAGAAAAAGGGAAACATAGAGAAGAAATGTTTCCTGTGGTAAAATTTGTTTAAGTAAACACATGGTAACCAGGAGCCTAGAAGTATTGTATCTATTCTCTTAGTACCTGTTAAGATACATTTGGAAGGACTAACTTCGTATGGAGAACCTTGGAAGTCTGAACAAGTTAATGTAGCTTCCAGTGCCACCTACTGCCAGCCTGGGTGTGGTTATGTCAATTTGGTTTATTCCCCCTAAGAACTGGATCTCACTTCACTGATGTGGGGTTTGGGGGTGGGGTTAGGTAAATGGTTTGATATGTAGACAGTTGCCTAGTATATGCTGTCAAACCCTAAACTTTGGCAACCTCTACCACTAACAAAGCCTCTTTTCACTTGTCAGAAGCATCCAGGAACTGACAGACCCAAATCCTGCCTCGTTCAGGTTTCCTGTCTTATTTCCTACTGACATGTACTTTGATTAAGAAAATGGTTGTCCAGGAAGCCAGTCTGTCCCTCGTGTGACTATTACAGGTTAGCCTTCTTGTTATGCAGGAATATTTTCCTCTAAATTAAATCTCCTGTCTTCATTGGGGGCTTACATGAATTTAATACATTACAAAATGCACCAGTTCCCTAGAGATCCTATGATAGATTGTGGTATTTGAAACCCATATTTCCATGGGAAATAAAAGCCCAGGCCATGGCCAAATATTTTATCAGCTTAGCATTATCTTGAGATAATGGCACTATTAATGCTTGTCACCACTGTCTGCTTCCAAGGGATTTTGTTTGCTCTTTCCCTGCTGTTGAGAAAGGTGCTGAAAGTTTTTAAGAGTTTGCTTCCTACTTCCAATCACCAACCCAGAGAGGTGCTCTTTGTTCTATGCAGCCTGGCATATAATCATCCATGATTGCAGTCCCACTATTATTTTTCCCTCACTGGTTCCTAATCTGATTACCAATTACCATACATGGCATGGGATCAGTGTGTGCCAGAGCTCAGCCGTGCTGGGCTTCTGAGACAATGACAAGACAGAGCTTCACAGCAGTGAAGTGGTTACTGGAGGGTGGATAGAAGGAATGTAATAGTCTGAGAGACAGACTGAAAACACACTCCAAAGACACGCTGAAGTGCAATCGGAAGCAATGAAACCGCCAAATTACTAGCTAAGAAATGTCAGAGGCACCCAGATTGCACAGAGAAGGAGCAATTAGAAGCAAATCTTCCACTGGTATATTCGGTTGCACTTGAATCCATGGAAAACAACATTAACAGCATTTTCTTTGAATGTGAATTAATATACATGGAAACAGAATATATGCTGGGTATTCTCTGTCTGTCTTTCTGTCTCTCTCTGTAACCCCTAAGGTCTTCAATGCTACCTCACAAGAAACCCAGAGACACAAAAGACATATGATTCTGCTAATCAGGAACAGAGAGGGACTTCCACTACTCTATATTTTCTTTCTTTCTTTAAAATAATTTTAAAAAATTTTCCAGAATAAATGTCACTACTTTTAAAAATATTTACTTTCTGATATTTTGTAATTAATGCTCTCTCTTTCTCCCTTCCACTCCTCCCCCATTCCCCCAAAAGACAGGCAATATGATACACACTACCCTATATTTTACCCATCTGAAAAGGAATGTGGAAGAAAAGCTTCCTCGTAGATCCAGTGTTGGAATGAAAGGTTTTTGGTAAATGAAAGAAGAATTCATGATCCCTTCATGATGATCTTAACTGTTATAATTTAAAATATCCCAAAATACCAATTTGGGGATAATGTCAGTTTGTTGAATATTGAATATCAGTTCATTGATTAGGCCAGCACCATAACCAATAAAGTGACATGTCAGTGGCTCTTTATTAATGATCAGAGCAACTCAATAAATAGTTTTATGTGCTCATTAATCAGTCCCTCTCTTGAATATCCCAAGACATTTCTAACTGGCAGATAGCCAATTAACAGGTAGTCCATCAAACTATCCCCACCTTCCCATTCTGATATCATGGGGAACTTTGATGAACAAAATCCTGTTAAAAGGACACATCCCAGGGATTCTTTTTTTTCTTTTTTCTTTTTTCTTTTTATTTGGTCATTTCCAAACATTATTCATTGGAAACAAAGATCATTTTCTTTTCTTCCCTCTCCTCCCTCCCACCACCTCTCCCATAGCCTACACGCAATTCCACTGGGTATCACATGTGTTCTTGATTCAAACCCATTTCCATGATGTTGGTATTTGCATTAGAGTGTTCATTTAGAGTCTCTCCTCAGTCATATCCCCTTCACCCCTGTATCAAGCAGTTGCTTTTCATTGGTATTTTTACTCCCACAGTTTATCTTCTGCTTGTGGATAGTATTTTTTAGATCCCTGCAGATTGTTCAGGGACACTGCATTGCCACTAATGGAGAAGTCCATTACCTTTGATTGTACCACAATATATCCGTCTCTGTGTACAATGTTTTCCTGGTTCTGCTCCTTTCGCTCTGCATCACTTCCTGGAGGTTGTTCCAGTCTCCATGGAATTCCTCCACTTTATTATTCCTTTTAGCACAATAGTATTCCATCACCAACATATACCACAATTTGTTCAGCCATTCCCCAATTGAAGGGCATCCCCTCATTTTCCAATTTTTGGCCACCACAAAGAGTGCAGCTATAAATATTCTTGTACAAGTCTTTTTACTTATTATGTCTTTGGGGTACAAGCCCAGCAGTGCTATGGCTGGATCAAAGGGCAGACAGTCTTTTATCGCCCTTTGGGCATAGTTCCAAATTGCCCTCCAGAATGGTTGGATTAATTCACAACTCCACCAGCCATGAATTAGTGTCCCTACTTTGCCACAGCCCCTCCAGCATTCATTACTTTCCATAGCTGTTATGTTAGCCAATCTGCTAGGTGTGAGGTGATACCTCAGAGTTGTTTTGATTTGCATCTCTCTGATTATAAGAGATTTAGAACACTTATTCATGTGCTTATTAATAGTTTTGATTTCTTTGGCTGAGAACTGCCTGTTCATGACCCTTGCCCATTTATCAATTGGAGAATGGCTTGATTTTTTGTACAATTGATTTAGCTCTTTGTAAATTTGAGTAATTAAACCTTTGTCAGAGGTTTTTATGAAGATTGTTTCCCTATTTGTTGCTACCCTTCTGATTTTAGTTACATTGGTTTTGTTTGTACAAAAACTTTTTTAATTTGATGTAGTCAAAATTATTCATTTTACATTTTGTGACTCTTTCTAAGTCTTGCTTGGTTTTAAAATCTTTCCCTTCCCAAAGGCCTAACAGGTATACTATTCTGTGTTCACCTAATTTTCTTATAGTTTCCTTCTTTATGTTCAAGTCATTCACCCATTCTGAATTTATCTTGGTGTAGGGTGTGAGTTGTTGATCCAAACCTAATCTCTCCCACACTGTCTTCCAATTTTCCCAGCAGTTTTTATCAAATAATTGATTTTTGTCCCAAAAGCTGGGGTCTTTGGGATGGTCATAAACTGTCTTGCTGAGATCAATTACGCCAAGTCTATTCCACTGATCCTCCTTTCTGTCTCTTAGCCAGTACCAAATTGTTTTGATAACCACTGCTTTATAGTATAGTTTGAGATCTGGTACAGCAAGTCCTCCTTCCTTTGCATTTTTTCCCTTCTTTTTGTCAATTGATGCCCAATAGATTTGGCTCCACCCTCTTACTTTCACCCTATGTGTATCTACCTTTCTCATATGTGTTTCTTGTAGACAGCATATGGTAGGGTTTTGGACTCTAATCCACTCTGCTATTCGCTTGCGTTTTATGGATGAGTTCATTCCATTCACATTCAGAGTTATGATTACTAGCTGTGTATTTCCCAGCATTTTGATTTCTGCTCCTTTACCTGCCTTTTCTTCTTTCACTATTTCCTTCTACACCAATGTTTGCTTTTGAACAGTCCCCCTTGTTTCCACCCTTATTTTATTTCCCTTTCTACCCCCCTCCCTGTTTATCCCCCTCCTTATTTTCCCTGTAGTCTTCCTAAAATTAACCCCCCCCCCGCTTCCTCCCTCTCTTGTACTGCTTCCCTCCCCACCAGACCATTTGTTACCCTTCTACTCCCCTATAGGGTGCAAATCTATTCTCTGCCCCCAATGGATTGGATTGTTTTTCCCTCTTTGAGTCACTTTCAAAGCATGTAAAAGTTGAGTATTTCCTGTCTCTGACCTCTTTACCCTTCCAGTGTATTGATGTTCTCCCCCCTCCCACCATGAGTTTCTTTATGACATATAAATTTACCCCCATTTGTTTCTTTTCCCATTTCTTTTAATATTAACCTGTTTTAAGCTCTAGTTATATATATATATACATATATATATGCATACTCATGCGTATGTATTTTTGCATGCATATATCTATATACCTATTTATGTCTTGTCCTTTCATCCTATACAGTTTGTTGCTGTTCCCTCTAAGTACACTTCTTTTTGTTGCCCAGGTAATAACAACAGTTTTTAAGAGTTACCAATGACCTCTTTTCTTATAGGGATACATATCATTTTAACTTATTGAGTCTCTTAAAATTTTTTATTTTTGTTTTTCTTTTCTCCCCTCTTTTTTAATTACCTTTTGATGATTCTCTTGAGTTCTGTGCTTGGACATCAAATTTTCTGTTCAGGTCTGGTCTTTTCTTTATGAATTCGTGAAATTCTTCTATTTTGTTGAATGACCATACTTTCCCCTGTAAGAATATAATCAGTTTTGCTGGGTAGTTGATTCTTGGTTTTAGACCTAGTTCCCTTGCTTTCCAGAATATCGTATTCCATGCCTTTCTTTTTTTCAGTGTAGATGCAGCCAAATCCTGAGTTATCCTCACTGTGGTTCCTTGGTATCTGAATGACTTCTTCTTGGCAGCTTGTAATATCTTTTCTTTGGTCTTATAGTTCTTGAATTTGGCTATAACATTCCTGGGTGTTGTCAGTTGGGGATTAAGTACAGGAGGTGATCTCCACTTTTCCCTCTTGTTCAAGGATTTCGGGGCAGTTTTCTTTAATAATTTCCTGTAATATAATGTCCAGGCTTTTTCTTTTGTCATGGTCTTCTGGTAGGCCAATAATTCTTAAATTGTCTCTCCTTGAATGATTTTCTAAATCCTCTGTTTTGTGAATGAGATGCTTCATATTTTCCTCAATTTTTTCATTCTTTTGGTTTTGTTTTATGGTGTCTTGCTGCCTTGTGAGGTCGCTCTATTCTAGTTGTTGTATTCTGGTTCTTAAAGACTGGATTTCATCCTTAGTTTTTTGGTTGTCCTTTTCCTTTTGGTTGGATTTTCTTTGGAGGTCATCTTTCATCTTCTTCACCTCATCTTTCATCTGCTTTGCCTCATCTTTCATCTCCTTTGCCTCATTTTCCAGCTGGTTGATTTTGGCTTTCAAGACACTATTTTCTGTTTCCAGATGACTTATCTTAGTTTTTAAGTTCTTTTCCCAATTGTCTTCAGCCTCTCTTAATTGTGTTTTGAATTGCATTTTGAGTTCTTCCAAAGCCTGTATCCAATTTGCTGGGATTTCTGATTTTTTCTTTGCTGGGTCCTCCCCCCTCTGTTTCATTTGCTCTTTGCTCATTACCTGTGCAGAAGCTGTCTATTGTAATTTCTTTCTTCTTTTTCTGTTGTTTGCTCGAGTTTCCCCCTTCTTTGCTCCCGGTATTTGGCTGTGCTCTTGCTCCTCTCATTTTGTTTTGGTTTTGGGGCTGTCAGTCTCCCCTCTTGGAGCTTTGTCAGATCTCTTGGTACAGTCTCTAGGGGAGGAATGTTAGCTTCCCTGTCCTCTGGAGGCTTTTGATTGGATTGAGTTCAATTGGGTTGGGCTGTATGTGGTATGAAGGACTGAGGCTCTGAAGACTCCGGGAAGGCTGGGCCGCCCAGGCTCTCTCCAGTTCTCTCCAGCTGCTTCTCTGCTGTCCACAAGTGCCTTTGCCTGCCTCCCTAAACTCTGAGGAGCTCTGATGGGATTAGTTCAACTGGATTGGTCTGGATGTGCCCGAGGCAAGGGTGAGACTGGAGCCCAATGGAGGGACCCAGCCATGGCTGGTTTCTCCCTGGCTTCCTCCCTGCTGTCCAAGCTGGATGCTCCGAGCCCAGTACCCCGCTGCTCCCAAGGTAATCCCTGCAAACCAGCACCTTTGCCCGCTCAGAGGTTCCTGCTGCTGCTGGTGGCTCAGCCCTCTGGGTTGTGGGGGAGGGGTCCTGGGACCTTCGCTTTGCCTTCCCCTTAACCCTGAGTATTCTCGGATTCCAGCTTTTGGGGGGGGCATACCTTTTGATTTGAGTCCAGAAGGAGGGTTCCCTGCTTCTGTCCTGTTGTTCAGATTGAATTTCGGTGCCCTAGGAGCATTCAGTCTGTATAGGTAAGGAAGGGTCTTCCACGAGGTCTGAACTTTTGTTGGTTGCTAAGCTTCCATCTTCCATCCCAGGGATTCTTAAGAACAAAGGAAATGTAAAAACCTATAATCTTGTCTTATTCACTAGTTCAATAGTTCTTACTTTCTATTTTATTAATTTCTCCTTTAATTTTTGGGATTTCTGATTTGATCTTTAAATGGGGATTTCAAATTCATTCTTTTTCTAGTTTTTTAGTTGCAAGCCCAATTCGTTGATCTTCTTTTACCCTATTTTATTGGTATAAACATTTAGAGAAATAGATTCCCCCCCCCCCCCCATGTACTGCTTTGGCTATAGATCATTAATTTTAAAATGTTGTCTCCATATTGCCATTCTCTTTAATAAAAAGATTGATTGTTTCTAGATTTTTTCTTTGACCCATTGATATTTTAGAATTGTATTAGTTTTCAATTAATTTTTATTTAGTTTAGTTCCCAATTAATTTTAAAGACAAAAAATAGTCTTTCCATGGAGCTTTACCATAATTTTTGTTGCATTATTATCTGAAAATGATGCATTTATTATTTTTATTTTTCTGTATTTGGGTATAAAGTTTCTAATACCCTAATGAAATTTCAATTTCTGAATAGGTGCCCTCATCTATTGATGAGAAGAAGATATGTTCCTTTCTATTACCATTCAATTTTCTCCAGGAATCTAATAAATCTAACTTTTCTGAAACTCCATTCACATTTTTTTTGTTCAATTTTTGGTTTGATTTATTTAGTTCTGAGAGGGGAAGTTGAGGTCCCTCACTAGTATATTTCTATTGTCTGTTTCTCCCTAGAGCTTATTTAATTTCTCCTTTAAATATTTAAAGGCTATACCGTTTCATTAGTACTGATATTACTTTGTCATCTATACCTTTTATTAAGATATAATTTCTTTCTGTACCTCTTTTAATTAGATCTATTTTTGTTTTCTGTTTGTCTAAGCTCATGATTGCTGCAGTTTTTTTTTTTACTTCAGTTGAGGCATTATAAATTCTGCTGCATAACTCTATTCAGTGTGTGTGTGTGTGTGTGTCTCCATGTTTCAAATGTATTTTTGTTTATGTTTAATGTTAAAATGTTTAAATGTTAAAATGTTTAAAAGAACAAAATATCATTGATTTCTATCTTGCATTTTATGGATGAGTTCATCCCATTCATATTCACAGTTGATTACTAACTTTGTATTTACCTCCATCTTCTTTTTACCTTTTGATCCTGATTTTTCTCTCTCCTTTTGGTGTTTTTGGTTTTAACCATGAGCTCTCCCACTTCATCCTCCCTTTTATTAACCTTCACCTTTTTTATTATTCTCCTAATTCTCTACAGGTTGAGATAGATTTATAACCCCATATGATTATGGTTGTTATTTTTCTCTGAGTCATTTCCTGAGAAGTAAATTTTAGTATTGCCCATCCTCTTCCTCCTTCTCCTCTTCATGGTAATAGTTGGGTTTTTTGTGCTTTTTGAGTTGAGATAATTTAGCCCATTCTACCCCCTCCATTCCCTCTTGTCTCAGTACAATCTTCTTTTTAACCCCTTGATTTTTTTAATAACATGTTATGCTTGTTAACTTATTTTCACATTTGCTTTCTATGTATACTCCTTCTAATTGCCCCAATAATGATAACAATTAAAGGGTTACAAATATCTTTCCATATATTTATATTCCGATAGTTTGATTTCATTGGATTCCTTAAATTTTCTTTTTTCTTGATTACCTTTTTATGCTTCTCTTGAGTCTTATATTTGAACATCAAATTTTCTATTTAGTTTCAGTTCTTCTAAGGTGGTATGATGGGATATGGGCTGGAAGTTCTGAAAACCACCTTCCACATCTGATTCAATCTTCCCAAAGCTTGCTGATGGCTTGGAGGGCTCAAAGAATTGTGACCTACCTTGCGCTAGGGTTTCAGAAATTTTCATCAGGAAAACTTGGAAATTTAATTTATTAAATGACCACATTTTCTGATAAAAAATATGCTAAGTTTTCCTAGGTAGATGATTCTTAGTTATAAATCTGGTTCCTTTTAATTTCTTAATATCATATTCTAAGATCTATTCCTTTAATGTGGAATCTGCTAAGACCTGTGCGATCCTGACTGTGATTCCACCATATCTGAATTGTTCATTTATGATTGTTTACAGTATTTTCTCCTTGGGCTAGGAGCTGTAGAATTTCATCGTAATACTCCCAGGAGTTGTCATTTGGGGGCTTATCCCAGGAGGTGACTAATGGGTTTTTTCAGTTTCTATTTTATTCCCTTATTCTAAAATATCAGGACAATTTTTTCTTTGATAATTTCTTATAATAAGATGCCTATACTTTTTATTGTTGCTATTGTTACTTGTAACTTTAGGTAATCTAATAACTCTCTAATTTCTGGTTTTTGGGTCAGTTATTTTTTCAATGAAATATTGAATATTTTTCTATCTCTTCATCTTTTGAATTTTTAAATTTGCTTCTTCATGTCTAATGAAGTCATTAGCTTTCACTTGCCCAGTTCTAATTTTTAAGAAATTATTTTCTTCAACAAGCTTTTGAAGTTCTTGCTCCATTTGGCTAATCTTCCTTTTTAAGAAACTCTGTTCTTCATTTGATTTTTTTACCCCTTTTTCCATTTGGCCAATTCTCCTTTTTTCAAGTGTTATTTTTCTCTTGCATAGTTTTTATTTCTCTTCTTCATTTTTCCTCTGCCTCTCTTATTTGATTTTTGAAATCTATTGAATGCTTCCAGAGTTTTAATCAGTTTTCACTTTCCTTTGAAGTTTTTCACGTAGCTGCTTTGATCTCACTGTCTCTTCTGAGTATGTGCATTGTTCTTCTTTGTCCCCATAATAATTTTCTATGATTAGATTTTTTAAAATGTTTACTCTTTTAAAAAAAAGCTCCTAACTTTTTCCTTAACTTTTATTTTTTATCTTAAAGGTATACTCTTTTCTTTGGGTAAAGGATATACTCTCTTAAACTTGAGTTTTTTGTTGTAGCTATCTTCATTTTTAGTTCTGGGTTTCTGCAAATTTGTTTTGTTTTGTTTTGTTTTGTTGGTGGCATGATGAGCCATAGGATAGGAGCTTTAAAAGCTACCTCTCACTACTGATTCAGTCTCTCTCAAGGCCTGGTTATAGCTTACATGGCATAAAGCATCATTAGCTATTTTGTGCTGGGGCTTGCGGTGTCACTTTAGACTTGGGCAGGGGAGCCAGGGTTCATTCTGGGCTTATAACAGCTGAATGTACTGTGGGACTGCCTTGTACTAGGGCATGGTTCCTCTCTACAGGCTTGCTCTAGGGCTTTAAATTTAATTGGGTGGCCATAAGTATGATCTGCTCTTGGCTTAGGCAGGGTCTCAGGGTCTCAATGTTTGCTTGGATCCAGGTTAAGAACCTCAAGCAGTATGGGTATGGAGGGTGGGGCTCACCTTTGGTTTGCATTTGTGCTCCTTGGTGCAACCTGGCTATAGGCCATGCTCTTCTCTCACTCCACTGAAACCAACCCTCTCTCATTACCTTGTAATTTATTTCCTGAAGGAAAATCACTCCATTTCCTTGTTGGTTCTGTCACTCGAATATTCATTTTGAAGCATTATTTTAAGGTTAGTTGGAGAATATTCTCAAAGAATTTCAAGCTTTCTATTCCTCTGCTTCACTATCTTGGTTCTGTCTCCTGTTACTTATCTTTTCATAATTTCTTGCATCACTCTCATTTCTTTTTTATAATGTTCCCTCTATCACTTTTATCTTCTTCTTCAACTCTTCCAAGAATTCTTTTTGGGCTTGTGTCCAATTAACATTTTTATTTGAGACTTTGTAGCTATTTTCAAATCCTAGCCATATTCTGATTTTATGTCTTGTTCTTTCCTTCTACTATACTACCTTTTCACAAGCAAATTCTTTTATTTTTATTTTTTTTTACTCATTTTTCCAGCCTATTCCTCAACTTTGAACTTCATGTTTAAAGTGGGCTCTGCTTCCATGGAAGTCAGAAGACTGGCCCAACCTTTAGGCTTTTTCATGCTTCCTTTTCAGAGCTAGTTCTCAGAGTCTACAAATTTTTGGTACTTCCAAGTTGATATGATCATTGAGGTACGGTCACTATGTTCCTAGTCTGCACTCTTGTCCTTACTCATGAAGAATGTCTGGTCCCCTGCAGCAATGAGCACAGAACTCCTCTTTAAAGGTCTTGGAACTGAGATGAAGATCCTGCTCTTTTGTGTCCAACCACCAAGATTTTTCTCTGCTCTGGAACTGCAACCTAGAACTGTATTTGGGTAATAGAATTGCCAATTAACATCAGTTGCTCCCAGAATCAACAAAGGGTAGCCTTTTATCTTTTTTTGACCAGTTGTCTGATCCCATTACCATTTCTGGACTGAGAGCTCTTGAAGCTACTGCTGCAGTAAAGCAGGAAAGGATTATTTTCCATTTTGTCTTTCTAGGACCAGAGCATAGCACAGTTTTGCACATATTATAGAATAGAATCATTATAATTATAGTATAAATAGCCTTAATGTCTTTTGAATGTACTCAGATGGACTCAGTTTTATGGAGATATGTAACCATTAAAGGAAACTCCAAGTCTGAAACTAATGTAAACAATATAGAACTAAAATCAGATGAAGTATCTGGCCTCCATCAAATGTCATCAGAATTATAAATGTAGAGGAAGAAAAGTTTCATGTAATTAAAATGAGTAAAAGCCAACCCAGGATATATGTATCAAAAGTGGTTTCACATACTTATGATTTGGAATACGTCAATTTTCTCCAAAGGGATATTTGCTCACAAACATCCTCATCAGATTAGTCATGCACTAAGACTCAATTTAACAAGGCTTGTGAGATTTTATTGTTTTACTGGAGAAAACCAAACCCTGAAGTAATAGTAGTAAGAATATTTGTAGAGAACTCAAGGAGTGCTAGCCAGAAAGTAAGATTATGGAAAGCTCAAAATCTCCTAATACACACTAAACACTTATTGGGAAAAAAATTCAAGTACACTTCACACATTGTTTACACATTCAACTTCACTCTCCGCTGACATCAAGCTAACTTACTTGAGGCTAAAAGCAAACAAAAATACTAACCAATTAACAAGTATTGATCAAGTGTTAAACACTCTGGTAGTCCCCACAGAGAAAACAGAATAAGTATAATTCAATCCAATTAAACAAACATTTCACAAACAACTACTGAATTCAAGTACAGTGCTAGACACTAGAATAAGACACGGCCTTTACCCTTAAGGAAATTATGACTCATTTAAAGAAATAACCATACACAAAAAAGCTATAATTAATGATACAAGGAAATACATAATGAAGGTCTATAATGGTTTAGAAAAAAGGAAGAAGTGCTACAATGATTACTACAAAGACTGAGAGGAGAGAGACAGAGGAGGGGAGAGAAATATCATTGGTATCTGAAGTAATCAATGAGGGATGCATGAAAGTGAAACTTGAACTAAGCCTTAAAGGATGATTAGATTAATAAAGGCAGAAGAAGGAAAAATAAACTAGAGGAATGAAACAATAAATGAATGAAAGCAGGAAAGAAACATGAGCATAAAAAGAAATTGTGAACATTGAAGAGACAGGATGGAATAAAGTAGAAAATGCATGGTGGAGAACAGCGGGAAATAAAGTTGGTTAACTAGAGTGCAGATTTTTTAGGTCCTTAAGAGCCAAAATAGGCATATTAAGTCATAAGGAAAGAAATAAGGAACCAATGAAAATATCTGAGCAAGGATACAATATGACAGAACCATTTCAAATGAATTAATTTGGCAGGGATGATTAGGAAAACTGGAGAGAGAAGAGAGAGAGAGAAGATTATTATAATAATCTAGATTTGAAGTAATAAAGGCTTCAATTGAGGGTGCAACAGCAGGACCTGAGAGGAAAAGATTAATATAAGAAAAATTTCCTTAAAAAAAAAAAAAAACTTTTACCTTCCATCTTAGAATCAATACTATGTATTTTTTTTTTTCTGAGAGAGAAGCACAATAAGGGATAGGCAATGAAGGTCAAGTGACTTGCCCAGGGTCACACAGCTAGAAGTGTCTGAAGTCACATTTGAATGCAGGACCTTCCATCTTTCCACCTGGCTCTCAAACCACTAAGCCCTTTCCTAAGGGGGGGGGGGGGAATTTAAAGGATGTGTGAACAATGGTAACTAAGACTTGGCAACTAAGCAGATATTGACATTTCAACATCTGGCCTACTTCGATCTTCCTGTCCTGGCACCTATATGTTGTACCTCCAGCATCCTTACCCCATCTGATGGAAGTTAACCCATTCAACTTTGAGACTCTAACAAGCAGGTTGAGTTAAATTAATTGTTGGTAGAGGGAACACAAACTTAGCTGAATGACTATATCCATTTAACCTCAAACCTGACTACATGTCACATTCCATCCACCTACCTGGACCATCTACCATTTTATTCTGTGTCAAGTATAGTTCATCTCTAATCTAGCTCTTGATTCCTATCTCTTGCACTGGACAATGTAATCATTTCATTGCTTCTGGACAAGACATATCATTTGATTTCTCTACAATCCATTTAACCAATTTGCCATCCATGTGATTCCCTAAGCCAAAATTCACCTTCTCTGAACACTTCTTAATGCATGCTTTATCTTCTCAACTCAATTTCTCTATGTTTCCAATGGTAAAAGGGAAAGAGTGATATTCTGTTGAGAGGTCTTCCCTCTCAGATGCTCAAGGAATTTGAAGGTATCAGATAAGATAGAAGGTTAGAGACAGATTTTTGGATGCACAAGTATAGAGATGATATTTAAAGCCATGGCATTGGATGTTTTTTTTTTTTTTGTAAGAGAATAGAAAAGAGAGCAGAACACTAAAGTCTTGAATATCATCCATATTAAGGGTATTGGACAAGAGGAAATCAGTAAAGAAAATTGAGAAAAAATATCTAAATAGAATTACCTGTTGATATGGGATCATAGATTCTTGAGAAATGGAGTGGTCATTAGTATCAAATGCAAGAGAATCAAGCAGAATGAAAAGAGAGAAAAAGTCATAAGATTTGACAGGTAAGTCAAAAGAATGAGTTTCAGTGTTACAGTGGGAATGGCAACTAGTATATAAAAAGTCAAATCATTAGTCAATGGAGAAAAAAATTGAGGTCATAAGTATAGTTAACTTATTTGAGAAATCTAGAATAATATTAATAGCTGATATTTGTTTAGAGTTTTAAAGGTTTAAAAAGTAAATTGCACACTTTATTTCTCTTGATCCTGACAACAAATCTAAAATCTAGGTAATATAAGGATCCCTGTCCCCAATTTACATATAAGGATATTGTTGTGAAAGAATTAATTCACACAATCCTATTGCTGTGGAGGGTACATATATTCTCTGGTCACTGTAGCTTGGCTCAGAACCTAGTTGTTACCCTTAATGCTTCATTCTCTCTGAGTCTTCATATTCAATCAATTGACAAATTCTATTGTCTCTACCTTCATAATAGCTTTACTATGTGTTTCCTCTTTTCTGACACTGTCACCAACCTGGTGCATTTCCACATCTCCTCGTGACTATTACAATAGCCTACTAGTTGCTCTACTTGTGTAAAGTCTTTTCCCTTACTAGTCCATACTCTGCTCATGTATCAAATTGATTCTCCTAAATCAGAGGTTTGAACAATGGGCTTCACTACTCAGGGGTGACCTCTCATCACCAAGATCAAACATGAAGTCCTTTGTTTAATTTTTAAAGTTTTTTATCTGCCTAGTTCTACCTTTGTAATCTTCTTATACCTTAGTATTTAGCTTAAAAGGATGTACTTCAAGGGTGATCATAAGAGCAGTGTTGCAATGCTTGACCACAGAGTTCAGTACATTGAGGAATTATAGAACAGTCAGCAGTTGAACAGTGGGGATGTTAAAGTGTAAAAGGTTAATGGAATAGAAGTCCCATTGTAAACAAAGAGAAAGTACTTTTTTTCAGACAAACTACAAGAGATAACAAAAAAAAAGATTATGGATAGAGGAGAGAAGTATAATGAAAGAACACTGAACTTGATTTCAGGAAAGTATTACTAATTTAGATACTAGCTACATGTCTTTTCATAAGTTGCTTGTCTACTACATCTAGGTCTCATTTTCCCCATCTGTACAAGGAAAAGGTTTGATTTGTCCTTTGAGGTCCCCAATAAATCTAAATTTATGATCTTATAATAAGTGCCAAGTAATTAAGTGTTCTTAGTATGGTAACATTGAAGGGTGGATATTATGGAATGGAGACTGACTGGGCTCATGGTCAAGGAGGATGAGAAACTAAAAGGTCAAAAGATCCAGTGATTTTCTTATAGTCCTTATAGATGCTGACTGAAGACTGAACAACTTAAGATTTGGAGTCAGAGACTCAAGTCACCTAGAAATCTGTAAATTATTTATTAATGATCAATAGACAAAAGGAAATACTGACTTGGAAAGAGTGATATAACATTCTCTTACTCTGAGGGTTTTATTCTGGGGCTGTAAAGTGGTGCAATGTATGGAGAGTCAAGCCAAGAGTCAGGAAGACCCAAGTTCAAATCAGATACTCTCTAGTTGTATGACAGGTCAACTCTCTTAACTTCTATTTATTGCAGTTTCCTCATCTATAAAATGAAAATAATAATAGTATCTACCTCCTATGGATTAAATGAGATAATTATAAACTGTTTAGTACAGTGCCTGGCACATAGTAAATGCTGTATAACTGTTAGCTATTATTATTGATATTGTTATTATTAGACGAATCCTAATGGAGTTTCTTGATTTCCTTCCCTGGCTTATGCCTTTCCTTCTAGTCGCGACCACATGGGAATATCATCTTACATATTTGGAAACATAGTCAGTTCCACAATTCATGCTTGGGCCCTTGAGCTGAACTCATAAGCATAGCCAGGCAAATACAACATCAGTGTAATAAAGGGAAAAAAAACATAAATTTTCATTGATTCAAGATTCACTGATTCTTCATGACCCCATTTGAAGTTTTCTTAGCAAAGATCCTGGTGTGGTTTGCTATTTCCTTCTCCAGCTCATTTCACAAGTGAGGAAACTGAGGGAAACAAGATTAAATGACTTGTCCCAAGCCACATAGCTAATAAGCAAGGTGAGATTTGAATTCAGGAAAATGAGTCTTCCTGACTTCAGGCTCAGTGTTCTATGCACTGGATCACCTAGCTGCAAAAAACACAATTAGCTCTTTCCAAAAGCAATGAAAGAAGCAAAATATTCACTTTAACAAGCTATAAATAACAATATAAAAGTATAAAGCCATAGAAAATACACACTAAGTAGAAAAAATACATTCTTTTGTTTTTGACTAAAAGCAATTTACTTTGTTTCCTTTTCTTAGAGATTATTTGCAGTGGAATCCACATTAATATTATTTTTCTAC
Source organism: Monodelphis domestica (assembly GCF_027887165.1). Taxonomy (NCBI): domain Eukaryota; kingdom Metazoa; phylum Chordata; class Mammalia; order Didelphimorphia; family Didelphidae; genus Monodelphis; species Monodelphis domestica. The sequence continues at coordinate 221,489,686 of NC_077227.1, read as the reverse complement.
TCACTGCTCTGTTAATAGCCACAAATCAGGGAACATATGAATTCTAGTGGTCAGCTGCTTTTGAGTTTTATGCAGTCAAATTTACACTTTCTGCAATAGTCCAAATCAGCTTTTTCTTGAAACAAAGCCATGTATTTGGAGCAAAACTTCCTTCCTGTGGTTCTTTCTGGAATAGGACTTTCCTCTTTATGACTCTCTATGGAATAGATCCCTGGAACTAGTCTCCTATCTACTTTTGAACAGGTTTTGGCTAAACTTTCTTCCAGGGCTTTGGCCCCTGTGCTCTGTCTCAGCTGATTTCAATTAAACCTCTAAATTTAATAAGCCAGTGTAAAAGAAAAAAAATTGACTTCCTTATTTTTTTTTAAAGATAGCTTATTCCAGTAGAGAAACATGCATTGTGGAGCTAATTAGTCATGTGAAAATTATAACCACAAATATTTCTGTACTGAAAAGTATGAACAAATGACATGAATTTCAAAAGGTGAGTTGATTACATGTAGTCATGGAATCAGGGAATCTTAAAATCTTAAAAAAAGTGATTGGATATCAACTAGTTCTGCTTCTTTTTATAGATGGGGAAACTGAGGCCATGGCGGTTAAATGGCATATAATAAATAGGTCATTGAGGCAGGACTAAAGCAAACTTCCCAGATTCTTTTACATTATATATCATCTTGATCTATATTTAGTTGTCAACTCTCACATTTTCTTTCTATTATGCTAACCTCTGTTAGCCTTGTTATCACTGCCCACCAAGAGTTCATCGCTGGCTTTTTAGGAGACGGTGGATCAAATAGCTTTTGAAGAGTCTGAATCAAATGACATCGTTTTCGGATGTCTTCAGTTCTCAACTTAACCATGGTCATGGCAGACTCACTGAGATATACTTTGAAGGTTATGTGCAATAGATAAACTGTTGGACTTGGATTGTTAAGAGCTTGGTTTTGAGTTTCCAGTTTCCTACTTTTCAGTTTTGAGATCTATCTCTGGGCCTCAGTTTCCTCCTTATATAGAGAATGAAAGGGTTGGTATAGATCTTCTCTAAGGTCCTCAGTTTCCTCATCTGTCAAACGAGAATAATAAAATAACCTAACCCCTTGAATTTTTCCACAGATCAGAGATAGAATTTATAAAATATTCTGTGGACTTTAAAGTGCTTTATAAATTCTAATTGTTATTTGGAGGTACTTGGGTGTCATAATGAGTAGAACCCTGGGCTTAGAATCAGGAAACCCTGAATTTAATTATGGATTCAAACTCTTATTAGACCTATTACCCTAAAAAAATGAGTTAATTCAATCTCCCTCAGTGTCCTCGACTGTAAAGAGGCATTGTTGTGAGGATCAAATAAGATGATAATAATTATAAAGTGTTTAAAATAGTGCCTGGAATGTAGTACTTACTTAACACATTCCTTTTCAACTACAGAATTAAAAACTATTTACAATTTATGTAAAACTTTACATCTTAAAGTACTGTTAATATATCAGCTAATTTTAATTTCACAATAACACTGAACAAGAAGGAATACAAGAGATGCAAGAGGGTTTTTTTTTTCCTTTTGTTTTTAGAAGGCTCTTTTTTTGGCTATGCATGATTTTCACCAATGAAAATCAGAGAATATACCACTTGGAGTTTAGGTGGGGTTTTCTTTTCCTTAATTTCTATTTTTTAAGTGTTGGCAATGAAAGCTTTAGTAACTTGCACAGGTCCACACAGCCAATAAGTATTCAGAAGTAGGACTTGATCTTATATCTTCCTGACCCAAAAACTAATATTCTATCCACCATACAATGGAACCTTGTAAACACCTAAGAAGAAACCAAGGAATAGGGAAATTTATAAGATTACACATTTTGAGCCCTTAGGGACTTTATAGGTCACCCAGGCCAACTCTCTTCATTTTATAGATGACAAAAGTGAAGTCCCAAAAGGTTGTTACTTGCTCAAGGTAACACAGGTTCAAAGTTTCAGTTTACAGTTTGATTCCACAATTTTTCAGCTTCAACTTCAGCCCTCCTACACACTCTTCTACACTGCCTCTGCTACTCTTTTGAGCCTTTACCAGCATGGCATTTTAGGGATATATTGGCCACCCTTCCTCTTTTCCCTCCACCTCCATGATTTTGGGAAAGGATTTCAGAAGCAACTGCTTTTGACCTTTCAGACTTATAATGAGACCACAGTTGGATTGGATGTTTTATTACATGTAAGTGCTCCATGAAAAATGGCATAAATCAAGCATGTCTATCAATGCCAAATATCAAATTCTAAGCAGCAGGAACTCGGGACAAAGATATGGCCATATATACTTAATATGAAAGAATTCTATTCCCACTGGGCTTCTCAAAGTAAAAAGAGTAATACTCAGCCTGCCATCTCTGTCACAAGGATTCTTTGATTTCTCTGGGTCCAGAAGAGGGGCCCTACTTCATGTCAGAGTTCTGCCTCTTTGATTCAGGCAAGTTGATCTTTTCCATCCCTCCATTTCATATCATTTTGTGACTTCAAGAACTATCTATTGTGGCTTCTGGGTATATGCTTTTTTGCCCCTTCAAATGAATAAATATAAACAGAATTGCTTATGTAGGATTTCCTGAGTCCTGGGAACAGATTGCCAAAAATCTATAAAAGCAACCAATATGTGAAAGATGCAGAGCACTGAGTCTAGAACATGGAAGTGAGCTCAAATTCTGCCTCAGATACTTACTGGCTGTATGACTCTGGGTAAGTTAGTTGCCCTTGGCTGCTCAGCTTGATTTCTGACTCATGTATTTTTGTTACTTTTAGAATTGATCTGTGAAGTTATTGTTGATTGTGTCAGTAATTAGGAGGATGAGGAAGCTTCCCCCCCACACTCTGCCATCTTACCCTCAATGTCTTCTTACAAACCCTCTTTATTGGGTAGCCCATCCAACAATTTGGAAGATTTCCTGATGCCAATGGTGCCTTACTATAAGACCTCCTTTTGTGTTTACTTACCTCTCTAATTATAACCTAATCACAACACTCTTCTTCATTGGTCATACATTAGTAAAACCCACAACACATTTCTCCTTTGCCCCATGTGTGGTGAACTACTTTGATTCTTCAGACATTGCAGTTGTCTGCTTCTCGTAGTAATATAGGATTGCAGAGAGATATTAACATTAAAAAGCCAAGCTTCTGTATCAAAAATGCATTTTTATTTTTCAAAAGCAATTCATTCTGCTCCCTTGAAGGACTAGTTCAATAAGCTATCCAAATGAACTTCGGGGGGGGGGGGGGGAGCATTCAGATAGAATTCTTATTCTATCATCAGGAAAATCTGAGTTCAAATCCAGCCCCAGGTATTTACCAAATGTGTGACCATGAACAAGTTATTTAATCTCGGTTTGCCTCAGTTTCCATTTGTAAAATGGGGATAATAAAACTATCTCTCTCCCAAGAGATGTTTATAAAGCAGCATAGTACCTAGCATGTAGTAGGTGCTATATAAATGAGAGGTATTATTAAATGAATATCATTAGGCTTTTCCTGGGACCTTTTCTATTTTCTCAATACTCTTTCACTTAGTGACTTCATGACTTCCAATGGGATCAGTTTTTATCTTTACTGAGGAGATTGACAAATTTAACTGTCTATCTGTCTCTCTACTGAGCTCTAATCCCACATACCAATTAACTATTAGTGATCTCAACATGGATATCATATAGGCATCCCAAACTCGATGTATCCAAAATAAACTACATTCTCTCCCACAACCTACATTTCTTCGGAATTTTCCTATTCCTATTGTGTGGGTTAAAATCATGCACTATCCTCCAGCATATATTAGATAGTATTAGTAATCATAGATTGGCAACTTCCTAGAGAAAATTAGTGAACATTAGGTGCCCTTCAAAAGGGAGATACCAATCTCTTTCTCTCTTATGAAGAGCAGAGAATCCCCCTCCCCAAGCAGCTTTATATAATATACATAAATATATACTTTTAATTCACTCTTTTCTAATGTGGCCCAAACCCCCTATTTCCCCCGTTTTTCTTAATAGCTCTGACAGACAGTATTTAAAAGGTTAAAAGAGGTTAGCAACTGAATAGTGATGGAAGATTCTTAAGGCAAAAGCCCTAAAATTTACAGCTAAAATCTTGACTCCCTGACCCAAATGTTTCAGTCTGAAAGGCCTTGGCCATGTCTAAACTCCAACTTAGCTTGGACATTGCAAACTTGAGGAATGCCCCCATGAATTTCAGAACTCTGGGAAACTTTGGGATGGTAGGACAAGGTAACATACACAGACATTGTATTACACCCAGATGGTGGATGGCAAAAAAGAGGAACATTATGTTAGTTTCCTATAAATTTTGACTTCATGTGTATATCATTGGACATTGCTATTGAGTCGACCACTCAGAGCAGTGCCCTCTTCCTCTCCCCTTCCTAATACAAGCTGTGTTTTCTCTGCCAGCATCTTATCAAGTCTCCTGTCTGCTCATTAGAGTGACTTTGGGATGCAGACCCTGAGATTCGACCCCACACAATATAAAGGGAACAACAATCCTTTGAACCACTAGATTTGCAGCCTCGGAATGATCCTTGACTTCCCCTTACCACATGTGCCACATATTCAGTCAGGGGACAAGTCAATATGATTCTACCTCCACAGAAACTCTGGCATCCATTCCCTTGCTCAACTCAAACAACTACTACTGTTGCTCAGGATCTCATCACCTCTTGCTTAGAAATAACCTCCTAATAAGTTTCCTTCTCAAATCTATGCCTGTTTCCAATCAGCCTTAAAAATAGATGCCAAAGTGATACTCTTAAAGCATGGTTCTGACAATGTCATTCCCCTACTCAAGAAGTTCTCTTTTGCCCCTGGAATCTACTAGAAACCCCTCGGTTGGATTTATAACAGCAACAATGACAATAATGACTACTATTTATAGAGACCTTTAAGATTTACAGAATGCCTCATAAATATCTCATTTTATCCTCTCAAAAGTCCTGAGAGGTAGATGTGATTATTATCCCCATTTTACAGATCAACAAACTGAAGCAGCCACAGCATGTTTCTTTCTCAGGGTCATATCATTAAAGTGTATCTATTGCAAGACTCAGTTCTTCCTGGCTCCAGATCCAGGACTGCAGATAGCACTCTAGGCACTTCTAAAGGTTATTACACCTTGACTGTAGGCTACCTTTTCAGATTTTTTTACACATTGTTTCCCTTCATACATTTTATAGCCCAGCAAAACTTGACTACTTACATTTACATCTCTACATGACATTCTCTCTGTAGCCTCCATATCTTCTCAAAGGTTGCTCTTATAATACTGGACTGAGTTCCTTACTTACTCCCACTTCATAGAATTCATGATTTCCCCCAAATTACTTTGTATATACTGTATATGTTTTTTGTGTGTCTATGTATGTGTGTGTGTAATATTTATTTGTCTGTGTATGTGTTGCTCTCCCTAATATAATTTAAGTTCCTTCAGGATGGGGACTATTTCTTTCTGATCTTTGTGGACCCAAAGAATAGTATAGAGCATAGCACTTGATTGGCCTTGATAAATGTTGTTGAATTGACTTGAATCAAACTGAATGGAACTGAATAAAAAATGTTGAAATCAAAGCAATTTGGTTTTAAGCAAAGAAAAAAACAATATAGTGGTGATGGGATTAAAAATGTTTGATTCTTTGTTTAAATCTAATGTCTTCACAGCAACAAGAGTTCATCAGATGGAAAAAGCATACATCTGCAACTAGACTTTATAATTTTCCCTTCTCTATATTAATGCTCCCTCAATCCCATCCCCAAGAAAAGAAGAATATGATCCCTTGAGAATGACTTGATGGTTTATTTGTTTTGCATCTAACCTGTGTACTTAGGCAGGCAAAAGTAAACAGTATCATTACTATATTCCCATGTTTTTCAACTTAGAGCTTTATAAAGTTGCTCTGTGTGCAATTTCTTCTAGGGGAAAAAAAAAACCTCACTTCTTCCTAGTAATTTGCACAAATGAATGAGAATAGGAGGAAAACAAAGGACAAACACAACCAAGATGTTTGGGAAATGCACTCCAATAGAGGAACCTGTTTTTAAAAAAAAATCATAGTTATCCCGCAGAAAAATAACACATTTGAATAAATATTTATGTATGTTTTCACAGTTTCCTGGCTTGTGCTCCTGCGTATACCTTGCAGGCAGTGAAGGAAACAACTATAAATCATAAACACAACATAAAATGAGCTCTATGAAAGTCTCCTATTACTCCATTACAGAAATCCAGCTTTGCAACCCTTTTCTTTCTTTCCTTAGTCTGTTTTCATAAACAATTCAAAATAAAGTTGTACCATTAACTAAATATATTTAATGTAAATGAAAGCAGTAGCACAAAATTTTATACAGCTGGGGAGAAATTAATTTATCTTCCCCTCTAGCAAAGGAGAGTATACTGAAATAGTTGCTCATTTCTAATGAGATACCCCCATCAAAGAGATTTTAAAATTACTTCAGAGAAATGGCACAATGTGTTTCTGTGGACTAAGAAATAGATGTGAAATTCAAGCATGTACTAAACATTCTAATCTTTCTCAGACAGTAATTCTGAATGACCTTGAGGCAGTCATTCTACTCCTGTTTCCTTAATAATCAAAGTGACTAAATATGCACAAGGTAGAAAGAAAGAAAGAAAGAAAGAAAGAAAGAAAGAAAGAAAGAAAGAAAGAAAGAAAGAAAGAAAGAAAGAAAGAAAGAAAGAAAGAAAGAAAGAAAGAAAGAAAGAAAGAAAGAAAGAAAGAAAGCAATAGAAGGAAGGAAGAAAAGAGAGAAAGTGAGCAATCAAGGAAAGAAGGAAGGAAAGAATGTGAAGAAATTATGATCTAAATAATGAATTCTGTCCTATGATCACAATTTTGCTGATAGAGAACAAATACTGCCATTTCTCAGAGACAACAATAAATAATCTCTTAGAGATAGAGAGCTTTCATTTAAAGCTTCCATTTAGTCCCTTTAGATTACTATCTCAATTTTATTTATCTTTATTTAAAGCCCTACAAAAGAATCTAATCCTTTTCTTGCATCCCTGAGGGATTGGTTAGGGCCACAACTTTATCATTCCTGCCTTTAACAGCATTGCAGAGAGTAGCTTCTAACCATTCCTGGCTCCATAGAGGATAGCCCTACCTCTTCATAGTTTCCTTGTAATTCTGCCCCACCCCACATTTCCATCATCCTAGCCTTCCACCTTCCACCCTCTATCAGTAGTGCAGAAAATCAAGTGATTTGCTGTGAACAAGTAAGTGGGTTATGACCTTATAAAGCCTCAGGATAGCATTAATAAGAATTGATATACAACTTCTTATATGTAGTCATGATACAGGAGAGAGACTCATAGGCAATACAATCCTCTTGCTTCTTATTATTGAAATTTAATTCCAAATAAGTTTCAGTTATTAATGTCACACAGTACATTCTGGATGCAGTTCCATTTTCCTTATGAAGAAAACTAGCAGACATTTCCCCTGGTGAGCTGACAGCAAGGTGGGAACTAAAATTTATTGTTCTCAATTTTGTCAGATGAGGCCACTGAAGAATCATTACTGCATATTGTACTTTTCAACTTGGGTGCTAAATCCAAAACAGTATTTTAAGTATTAGTTAATGAATATTGCTTTTATTCATAAAAATGCTAAAGCTTGATCAATTAGTCAAAACAAATAAGACAACCCAGATAATTTGGCAATAAGGTAGTGAGCAGAATTTAAACCAGATGGATACAAATTAAGGGGTGTTGAAAGGAACAATTTTCAAATATCAATTTAAGAATAATTGACAAGTCTGTTCAACCTAGAGGTAATGGAATTTTTCTCCTTGGAGGTCTCCAAAAGAAAAAAGAAAGGAAAAAAAACAGGAAAGCTGGTTTAGAAAGAGTAAGTACCAAGAGACAAAAGGATGCACCTACTGACCTTCAAAGTTCCATTTCTTCTTGCTCATTTTAAAATCCACAGGAATAAAATTGCATTAGCCATCAACTGTCTGCTTGTACATTGATGGCCCTAGGTTTTATTAAAAAAGGTTTATTAAAAGAGATGTGGAAGAAATCAAAGTGCTATTTGACTAATAAATGGAAAGTCTTTATTGACTATTTATATATATATAATGGTGCTAAAAATTGTATTGATTAAATTCATTCATTCGATGAATATTAATTGAGCAACTATTATATGTTGCATTATAATAGACATTGTGAAGTATACAAAGAATAGGACAAGATTACTACCTCCAAGGGATTAATAGTCCAGAAAGACAGATACAATATACAAAAATAACTATCATACTAGGTTTAAAGAAAATTAAATTAAATTTTAAGGCATTTGTAGTAGTAGCTTGGAGAGACCGTGTTTACATAGAGCTGTATCAATTCAGTCTTCATTGGGAACATGACATTTGAAATGGGCCTTGAAGGAAAAATTAGAACTGGTAGGGAAGGATTTTCTAAGCAGAAGATATATACTATAAGCAAAAGGAGAGGTAGGAAAGTAGGAAGTCTCTTAGGAAGAGAAATTTCAAGTAGCAGAATTTGGTTATATTAAAGAAAACCATAAGGTAATAAGCTTATAAAGATAGCTGGAGTAAAAATCATGAAGGTAGGAAAGTAGCTGGCAATTTTTCAGTAAGTTAATAAAGATTTATTGAAAGTTTATGAGAAAAAAGGTATGTAAGCACAGGCTAGACAGAATAATAGCAAGAAGAATTATTACAAATGCCCTCCTTTGTCTCCCCCCAATTCTCTAAACAGATCTAGAAAATATACAAGACTAAATCCTGTTTGAAAAATCCAGGGGGAAAATATCACAGTGAGTCATTTTTCCAGCCCAGGTTAGCAAAAGGAAACCTACAGAGAAGTCTAAAAATGGGAGGGGATGGGGGGCAGGGAGAAATGACTAGAAACCCCATAAAGTACTCTAGCACAGGAGTGGCTGTGCCTCAAGGGACACAGAAATCTCATTTCCAAAACACAGTGGTCTGAATTTGGACAGGGTGATGGAATAGGTGCCAACTTCAGCTCTGCTGCTCACACCTTTCTTTGGGGTCATAGGCAGAAGACTAACTGAAGAGAGAACCAATACCTAGGGGATGTGTTTCAGAGTGAAGAGTAGTCATGGAACATTTACCAAGTTGCAAGTTTGGAAGCATGTGGCAACTGTGTGATTTATATCCTAGGAATAGAGTAGGGTCTCAGTTTCAGTTTCTAGCTGAGGCTGAAGCCTAGAGTAGAGTAATTAGACACAAATTCCAGATCAAAATAGTCGGTATTTCTGTCACTCTAAACCAGAAGACCTTTCCAGCAATGTGATAGTGACTGAATCCAGCAGTAATCTAGTAGAACTCCAGGGGTCATTTTGCATGGACATAAACCTAGAATACAAAGTTGCAAAACTTAGAGTAGAGGGCCAGTGAATAGGCTTTGCTGTTGATAAAGTCACTTTGGAAATGCTTAAAGTTTACAAGTCCCACTATGCGCTGTCCCTAAGATTTTGGAATAATATGAAATCCAGTATTCCAAGAACACAGCAAAAGGAGCAGGCCAGACATCCCTTACAGATGTATGCAGAGCTTAACCTAATAAAAGTCAAGAATCAGCTGGAAGAAATAGCAAACAGAAAAAGAATCCCACCACAAAATACAATAATGTCACAGACACTCAAAACATAAACTCAGAAGAATATAATGATTCCAAAATTTGCAAAGCTTCAAAAATAAATACAGTTTAGATACAGTGTCACCTAGAATTCCTATAAGAGGTGAAAGTAGAAATTAAACTAAACATTTTAAAATATCTTTATAAATTAAAAGAAGTTCTAAAGAAAAACTGGAAAAGAAATGAGAATGATGAAGAAATAATTGGAAAAGAAATTAGAAGTTTGGCACAAGACAGGACAAAAATTCCCTTCCAATTAGAACTCAATATAATCCCACAGGGGGACTAAATACATCTTTTATGAAATAGATGGTTTCTAAATATTTCTAATTAAAAAGCAAGACTACATAGAAACATTGAAATGCAAACCTAGGAGTCTGGAGAAAAATAAAAAAGTAAACTTGAGCAAGCAAACATAAGGAACAAAATAAACATAAATTATATATCTTTAAAAGATGGAAAAATAATACTTATGTCCCCTCAGAACCCTATTATCAGATTTTTTAAGAATAATTTTGTCTTAGGGGAAATTAGGTGGCTCAATGGATCCAAAGACAGGCCTGTAAATGGGAGGGCCTGGGTTCAAATTTGACCTCAGACATACTTCCTAATGGTTCAACCCTGTGCAAGTCACTTATTCCAGTTGCCTAGCCCTTACCACTCTTCTACCTGGGAACTGATAGTGTCAATTCTAGGACAGAAGATTAGAATTTTTAAAAAAGAGTGGTTATGCCTTCCTATCTAAAATTAAAAATGGAAAAGGAGAAGAAAACACCTTGCCGATGGTGAGAAGGAAGGGAAAAGAAGGGTAGGGAAAGTTATCCTACTTATCTAGGGTACACAAGTACAAGCAAGAAGGGTGACACTTTGACCTAACTCTCATCTGAACTGCCCCTAAGAGGAAAGAATACACACACATATATGCAGCACTGGACACTGAAATATACCTCCCCCAATAATGAAACAAGCGGGAAAGGAGAGGAGATAGAAAGGATTGGTTGGTTGGCTGTTGTCTTTTGTACTCAAAGAGGACCAAAATGACATCACTGGTGATATCTTTTGATTCATATATAAATTGGATTTAAGTGAAGAAGAGTTGCACAGTTGTCAAGCTTCACTCTTTCTTCCAAAGTCAATGAATTCCAATTGCAAGATAAAAGTCAAGAGGACTAGTGATGGCTCAGGATGCAGTGAATGAACTTGACCTCTTCATTATCTAACCAAACTCTAAATGCTCCAACAGCACCCATTTCTGCAGCCATAAATTTTTCACATTTGCTCCTTCCACTGAAGAAGGAAAGGCTTTACATGCCTAAAGTACACATTCTCTAAACTCAATGATGGGTTTGAGGTCTGTTACCTTCAGCCTGGTTTAGCCTGCCTATTGAGACAGTTTATTGGGATGTGGCCCCTGCACCTGCTATATATAGCTTCTTTGGAGCCACAGGTGAGAGCTAGGAGGTAGATAGATTATAAAGAAGAAAAGCAATCCTGAAAAAGGCTCAAAAAGCCCTCGCAGAAGAGATACTAATCTTCCCTGAGCATCCTTTACACTCTAGTAAAAGGAGCAATAAATGAAAAGATAAATTATGGTTTTTTAGTTTTAATCAAAATAAAAAGTTTAAGGTTATATAAAAGCATTTATAGAACTTTTTTGTGTGGTGGTAAAGAATTAGAAATTTAAAAGTTTCCAATCTCATACAGTACAATCTAATCAACATTTTAAAATGTCTGCTATGTGCCAGGCATTGTACCTTATGCTATAGAGATGATTAATAAAAAGAAAACTAATACTTGGCCTCACAGCTCTTAAAGTCTAAAGGAGGGAGTTGGTATAGAAAAGGAGTTAGGAAAACAGGTTGGAGGTGATGAGCTACTTATTCAATGCCATATCAGTTAAATAATCAAAAAATTATTGTGCTAGATAAAATAAAATAAAAATTCATTTGGATGAACAAAAGATCAAGACTATGAAATGAATTAATAGAGAAAAATGTAAAGGAAGGAGGCCTAGCAGTACCAGACTTTGAACTGTTATAAAGCAGTAATTATCAACACTATCTGGAACTGGCCAAGAAATAGAAAGGTAGATCAGTGGAACAGAACAGACATACAACAGACAGGAATAACAGATTAGAGTAACCTTGTATTTTACAAAAGTATAGATCTAAGCTTTTGGAGAAAGTACTCACTATTTGGTAAAAATTACTGGGACAATTTGAAAATAATTTGGCAGAAACTATGAATAAACCAATATCTTATGCTATTCGCTATGATAAAATCAAAATGGATACATGAGCTAGACATAAAAGGAGATAGCATAAATAAATTAGAACAGGGGACATGTTACTTATCAGATTTCTGGAAAGGAGAGGGATTTATGAGTAAACAATAAATGAGATAATTTTGAATAAATTAATTTTAAAAGTTTCTAATACAAATAAAATTAATAAAGCTGAGATTAAAAGGAAAGCAGAAAATTGGGGAAAATTTTATAGAAAGTTTCTCATACAGGCTATCATATCTAAAATATATAAACCTTTCTCAAATTAATAAGAATTAGAGCCATCCTATAATAGATATATGGTCAAAAGATAGAAACAGACAATTTTTAGATAAACGTCATCAAAGCTCTATATCACTAATGTTTAAAGAAATGCAAATTAAAACAATTCTGAGATATCTCACATCTATCAGAATGGCTAAAAGTTATAAAAGCACAAAATGACAAATGGATTATATAGAAAAAGTGAGGACATTAATACACTGTTGGTGTAACTGAACTGATAGAACCATTTTGGAGAGCAATTTGGAATTATGCCTGGAGTTATAAAACTGTATATACCCTTAAACAGAGGAATACTATTGTCAGATCTGATATTTATAGCAGCTGTCTTTGTGTTGACAAAGAACTGGAAATTGAGGGGATGGGCAAATTGTGGTATACAATTGTGCCATAAGAAACCATGAGCAGGTTAATTTTTTTCCAGGTTAAATGTTTTAGATTTGAAAAGAGAAAAGACTGATTCAACAAATTAATTAAATATATTTTCTTTGCATTGATTAAGGTTTAGAAGATTTATTTTCTTTTAAATAATATTTTAATTTTTGCCAAATTACATATAAAAATAACTTTAAACATTCATTTTTCTCCCTTTTTCCTATTCACCATCATCCCCAAGAATTCAGGCATTTTATTATTCATACATATATGACCATATAATAAATATTTCCCTATTTGTCATGTTATGAAATAAGATATATATTGCTTATAGTACAGAAAAACTCATGGAGTGAAAATGGTATGTTTCAATTTGCATTAGAAATCCATCTGCTCCTTCTAATCCCTTGGATATCCTTTTTTTGTCACAAGTCCCTTAGAGCTGTCCTGAATCCTTGCCTTATTGATAATAGTTAAGTCATTCACAGTTGACTGTTATACATTATTCTTGTTTCTGTGGACAATGTCCTCCTGTTTCTGTTCACTTCACTTTGCATCACTTCATATAAGTCTTTCCAGATTGTTGGGTTTTTGTTTTTGTTTTTGTTTTTGTTTTTTTGCATGTGTAAGGGTGATTATCTTGTGGATCATTTCTTATGCCACAATAGTATTCCATTACAATCATATACCACTACTCAGCTTTCCTTTTTCTTTACATTCTTCAGTTTCCATTTCTTTGTACTTCAAAAAGAATTGCTATAAACATGTTAAAATATTCAATTGCTTTTCCTTTTTCCATTATCACCTTAGGAAATAAACCTACTAGTGTTGTTACTGACTGAAAAGGTAAACACAGTTTTATACCTTTGTGTATAATTCCAGATAGCTCTCCAAAATTATTAGATCACATCACAGTTCCACCAGCAATGTATGTGTCTTCATTTTTAATTTCCCCAATATTTGGCATTTTGCCCTTTTTGTATGTTTTTTTTTGCTTGATTGTACATTTTTCTAACAGGTTTTGTTTTTTCTTTATTTCTCAGTTGAAGGAGGAGGAGAATGGAGGCAAGTGAGGGAAGAGGTAGATTTTTACTGAATGGAAATTAATGAAATTTTAGTGTTTAAAAACAAAAGAAAATTTATGAGAATAGAACTGACAAGATCATCACTGTACTTTAGGGAAATTAATCTGCCAGAATCATTTAGAGTTAATTTGAACAGAGTGAGAAACAAAGCAGAGGGACAAGCCAGCGTACTCATGTAGTAAGTAGGATCAAGAGATAACAATGATCTAAATCAAGTCAAAAGGAGAGAGAATATAACCTTGGGATGTATGAGATGATTTATACCAATTACTTTAAGCTTGCACATAACTTCTCAGGGGAGAATGTGCCTCCAAGATTGGGGGTAGAGTTGTTTTGTATTTCTGAACTTGCTCTGCATGCTCAGTAAAATAGCCCTTTGTAAAAATTACTTGTTATTAATTAATTAACCAATATTGGAGGAGTATCCTGGATGAGTGCTCACAAATGAATGCATTGGAAGTCCCTATCCTTCAAAGCTACTCCTAGAATCCTGAAAGTATGTCTCCTCTAAGGTCCTGATTTACCTGTTTAAAGAGAAGTTGTGAGTCTATACATACATACATACATACATACATACATACATACATACATACATACACATACATATACATAGAATGCAGAATTAAAAATACCTGTGTATATATAAGAACAAGTACAAAAATATATAAGAGAATTAAATATAAAAGAATTTGGGTGAGTACTTGCTATTTGCTGGTGGAATCAGAAAATGTTTCTTTTACAAGGTAACATTATAGTTATCTTAAAGCATTAGAAAGATCATATGAAGTGAAGGTAAGAAGGGAGCACATTCCAGACATGTGAGAAAGTCAGGTCAAAAGGCATAGAGTCAGAAGTAAAGTGCCATGTGTGCTAAATAGGAGTGAGGTCAATTTGGTTGGGTATCAGGTTACAGGTGGGTAAATAATAGATAATGAGAACAGAAAGATAGGTTGGACCCCAACACTGAAGGACTAAGCAAAGAGATATTATCCTAGAGACAATAAGGAGGCAGTTGAGTTTAGCGAATAGTAAAATAACATGGTTTAATCTACCCTAAAGGAGCATCTACCATAATCTGCATTGCACTAACCAAAGTGGGTTACTTTTGTTTCAGCATAAAAGAATCAGTTTAAAGAGCTGACTGCAATGTAACATTGGCAGTGTTTTGTAATCCAGGGTAGACCCAGGACTCTGGATTCATGGAGGGAATTCATAATAAAAAGACACTGAGAGTGAGTTCAAGAACTCTTGTGAACATTCATAACTTTTGCTTTGAGGTTTTGTTTTGTTTTGATTTTCCCTCTTTGCTCTCTGTGCTTCTGAATATCGATTTCTCTGCTCCATGGAGTCAGAATGTCAGAAGACTTAGAGCATATCCATGTTTTCTAAAGCTATTATCAATTTTAAAAATTTTTTAAATTGGTTAATGCCTTGTAAGTTTTTTTGAGGAGGGCATATCATATTTGTAAATAAACATTTGTCCACCCTGACTGACATCTTTTTTTTTTTTTGCAGGTATGGAATGTGTTAGTTCAGCATGAAAGAAGGAAGAGAGTCTTATATTAACGCTGTGGTGATATATGTCACATATGGGCTTCCTGAAAACCTAAGTATAAGCAGAATAATAAAGTTAGGATATTGGAAGTGCTTCTCATGTGAAAATGTCTAGACAGAGGATGGATCAACATTACAATTATAAGTTAGGAGAAACATGGTTGGAAAGCAGGTGTTCCAAAAAAGATCTGAGGGTGTTAGCAGACTTGTGTGTGTGTGTGTGTGTGTGTGTGTGTGTGTGTGTGTGTGTGTGTGTGTGTGTGACGTACTGGCTAAAAACAAAAACAAAAACATTGTGAGCTTCCAGGAATAGAGAAGTAATAGTCACATTGTACACTTCCCTCATCAACTCTATACAGTGCCCTACCTCAGCTAGACTCTTATGTTCAGTTCTGAGAGCCATAGTTTAAGAAAGGCAATAATCTAGAGAACAAATGAAATGCTAAAATCTATAAGTACACATAATTTGAGCATCAGGTGAAGATGAAAACATGTTTACTCAAGAGAAAAGAAGATGAAGAGGGAACTTTCTTGAAGTATTTAAAGGGTTGTCACTTGGGAAAAAAAAAAATGGACTTATTTTATTTAGCCCAGAAGAGAGAACTAGAATTTTAGTATTTAATTTAGGCTTGATATAGAGAAAACCTCCTAACATTTAGAGTTGCCAAGAAGTGGCCGAGGTTGCCTTGAGAAAAGAGTTGTTCCATCTCCTTTGAGGGATTCAAACAGGAAATGGTTGACTCAACCCTTGTGGGATATGTTATAATAGGATATTCTTTTTCCTGTATGCATCAGTTAAATAAGATGCCTTGTACGTCTTTCCAAATTAAAATTATGTTATTTTGCAAACATCAGAGGAGCATGGCAGCAGGTCTAGGTACCAGGTAAGCAGGTGGCCATGATCAAGATGGTCTATCATCAGCCAATAATGTGGTTGTGTGGTAGTTATAAAAATTACAAAGTGCCAGACTGCCTGGGCATCCCAGCAGGTGAGCAGAGCATGTCATTAGGAAAAACTGGCATCATTTTATAGACAATGGTCCAAACAAGCAGTTGGTTATTGAAATGGGTGATCTGGAGACACATATAGGGCACAGTTATCAGAACTGAAGTTTGAGGGTACAAGTTAATTCCTCAGAAGGACTACTGATAGCATATTCAAAGCAGCAGTCCCAGAGAAACTGGGCATTGAACAGGAAAGCAAAGTAGAAACTCAGTTATAATCAAATAATTCTGAGATCCAGTTATTGGAACTTGGGTACAAGGTGGAGTACTTTATCCCAGTTATAAAGCAAGAGTCCAGGACCAGGGCATAGCATCCGAGGGAGACTAGAAACAGAGCTTACCTGTTAAAGAGCTGACTGCAATGTAATATTGGCAACCTATGGTAGACCCAGGTCTCTGAATACATGGAGGGAATTCATCGTAAAAAAAAAAAAAAACATTGAGAGTGACTTCAAGAGTTCTTATGAATATTCATAAGTTTTGGTTCAGGGTTTTGCCATCTGAACTAAGAATTTAATTCTTGGGAATATACAGAGTCTTATTCATAGCAATCCTCTGAGTGAGATAGATTGACTTTAGTGGGAGTAGGTTCTCTTTCCTTGGAGGTCTTCAAGCAGAGGCTGGATAATCACTTAGTGGAGTTGGGTCAATATTTTTATCACTTTTATTTTTGTATGAGGAAAGTGATGTTGGAAAGGGCCAGGAGATTTGTCCATAGAGACATAACTTCTGAAAATGAGAGCTGAGAGTCCAATTTTTTTTTTTTACAAAATGATATACTATCTCATTTGTTTCTTCTCTATTCTTGTTATGCTTTTACCTCAGTTTTTAAAGACAGTATATTATATAAGTATATGAAAATCTAGACTAGTAGAACCTAAAAAGGAACAGAGAGAATTATCTTTTGCTCCCTATTTGCTACCGTTGGATTTCAGATCCCAGAATCTCAAAAGGAAAGCTACTTTTCTAATTGAAGTCCTTTCTTTTCTGAGTCAAGCAGCTATGGGAAGTAGTTAGGGTTTGACTATTTGTTGAGAACCAAGACCACATCTGAGGGACTGGAAGAACAATGAGGTGGATGATGAAAGATTTGAGAAGATTTTTGGAGCCTGTTCCAAATAGTCACTAATGAGATACAGCAATTCTGACTTCCCTTTGTAATCATCAGGAATTTTGTTAGGACAAATAGAGAGAAGTATGTAACATTTTTGCTTACTGCTGTTTATTTCACAGAGTAAAATGCAAAGTATAAAGAGGGAGGAGGTTCTTAGAGCTATTAATCCTTGGGAAATAGTCCAATAAAGAGGAATTTAGGAATCCAGAGAAAATTTATTTGGAGGATAGAGGTGATTGAGATATTGAGAACTGTCTTTCCTAGTTGAGTGCAGTGTAGCCTAGACAGGCAAGTCCTCCAAGAAGAGGGGTGATTTGGCTATAACAGGAGCAAAAGCAGAGAAATATAGAGGAATTACTACCCCAATCAGTAGAAGAAATCCCTAGGAGGAGCATGGAAAGGGGCAATAATCATCTTGCCCTGATCAAATTAGTGCCACCACAGCAATACCTGGGAGGAAGCCATGGGGCTAGGGGAGAGTTGTCAAATAGAAGGCTCAGAAGTTAGCCTGTGGAAAGGTAGGAACTTGATACCTCCAGCTTACACAGGTCCATCAGATAACCATGAAACACTGGGATAGTGCTGCAATGTAAACACTGCTTTCCCTCTCACCCAAGGACAAAGGTCCAGTTGCCCAAGCACCTAGAGCAGTGATGGCAAACCTCTGGCATGCAGAGTGCTCTTTGTGGGTACACGACCACTCCCCCCCTTCACCCCACCCCTTCACCCCCATAGTTCATTACTAGAAAGGCAGAGGGACTCTGTGCCTGATCACATTTTTCCCATCCTCTGCCCCTCTGCCCAGCAGCCCAATGAGAACGCAAGGGGGTAAGGTGGACAGCTCACAGGTGGCAGAGCTGGAGGGGGGCAGAGTGTTTGGGCCACTCCCCTCCCCATTCACTGAAGATATTCCTCCCTTTTCTTACTATTCCTCCTAGCAGGTCAATGAGAGTCCTTTCTCCTTCCCCTATGGGGGTGGGGTGGGGTATGGCACACAATTTGAGATTGGGGTGGGGATGGTACTCAGTCTGGTGCTTTTAAATCTTTAAAAGGTTCACTGTCACTGACCTAGAGAATTCACTCTATACACAAAGATTGCTACAAAAGCAACAAGATAAAAAATAAAGATCTACATATACAAATGGAAGGAAGGATTAAAAAGCAGACTTTAAGAAAGCTTTGAAAGCCTTTTTTTAATTGTAGTTAGACCAGCAATGGCAGAAAGTGACTCCACAGTGAGCCCCAGGTTGTCTTCTAAATAAATAGAGATCTACATACACATTCAGAAAGGGGTGGTGGTGGTTTTATTACTATACACAAACATCTGTCATGAAGTAGATGAATGCATCCACCAGGTCCCCTTTTCTCCTAAAATGTCACTGTGAATATTAGTGGGTTGTTTTGTTTATTTATTTTTTCCCTATACCACCACCTTTCCAAAGCTCAGCATTAAGAATTCACTCAGCAACTATTTATCCTCCTCCCCTAGCTTCTGTTGGCTGGCATTTGACTACTTCCAAGCTTCAGCAATGAATGTGCATTCTTAACATGGCAAGAGACTGCAGGAGTTTCCTACTTGCACTATTTTTTCTCTGTATAGAATTTTATACAGTTGATGTTGTTTTTGTTGTTTTTCTGTCCTCAACCCACCCACTTATAATCCTCATGCACCTGCCTCTGAGTCTGTCTCAGTTTTCAGGTTCTTATAATTACAAATTTCGAGGTGTCAGGCTACCTATGTCCTCCCTGCACCAACTGCTTTCTATTTATCTTAATGAGGTTGCTTACTTTGCTCACTGTTTTATCCTTTGAAGTTCATATCATCATTAGATTAGGACAGATGGAGCAAGATAGCTGTTTCCAAGTCAAGAAGCCAGTAGAATCCTCCAGGACTCCCCTTACCCCCACCTTCCTCTGTAATTTTCCTGTCTGGTCCCTCCACATTAGACATGGGAGCTTACACAGGAAAAGATGGCCCTGCAGTCAGTCAGCAGGCACCCCAGCTTAGGAGCTTTATGCCCATCTTTGTCAGCCGGATTCCCAGTGTGTTTTCTGCTTTTCTCTTCTTGGCTGACAAGTAGTTCTTTACATAATTTCACACTGTTGTGCTCCTGGAAAGCAGTCATGTCACTATAGGCTCAGGGTTGGATTGCCGTCTTGAAACAAACTATTGAGAGAATTTAGTGTTTAGCACAGTAGAATTTAAGGTGCTTGAAGGCAGGGCTGCTCTTGTTTCCTTTTTGCATTTAGCACAAAATGTGGTATAAAGTAATTTATGCATGCTTATTGATGGATGTATAGCAAGTTATTTTGTTGGAGGTTTTTGGTTATTGTTTATTTTTCCTAAAATCTTCACCTTCTATTTTAGCAACAACTCTAAGGCAGGAGGGCTGGGGTAGGCAAACAGGATTAAGTAATTTGCTCAGAGTCACACAGCTAGGAAATGTTTGAGACCAGATTTGAACACAGGACTTCCTGACTCCAGGCCTGCTACTTCATCCACTCAGCCACTTAGCTCTTCTTGTTTGTTTTGAAACAGGATCTATTCTTCTTACCCAGGATGGAAGTACAGCAGCTGATGACTGGCTGATTGACTCAGAAATTTTGACTTGCTTCATCTCTAACCTAGACTGGTTTGTTGCTCCTTGGGTGGCCCTCTGCTCTCAGGATTCACCAGGTTTGGTACCAGACAGTACTGCCAGGTTCACTTTGTCATTCCTGCAGCTCAGTACTTTTCCCCTCTCTGATCTCTTTGGGATACTGATCTAGTAATGCTATTGTTGGGTCAAAGGATGTGCAGTTTTATGAGGAAGCTTTTTATTCCAACTCAAGTAGCACAACCACCTATTGTCACGCTGCTTACTGCTTATAGACTGACTGACTGAGTCCCTGAAATTGTTCAGCCACAGTATCTTTACCTTCCAATTGAGGTGAGCAATTTTAAATATCAAGGAACCAGGGCTTTGCTCACCCAGCATGTGAAGACTGCTTCGGCTGAACAGAGGGAAGAAACCAATAAGAAGGTTCAACGGCTGAAAGGGCGACGCAGGAAGGCACTGTGGAGTGCTCAGGGCGTGTTGGAGCACAAAGAACAACACAGCCACCCAATGCAGCTGAGGAAGTCTCCAGATGTAACGACCTTTCATGCCACTGGACCCAGGCTTCCAATGCTGAGAGAGTAGGACTGTCTCTGTGCATCGACTCTTCCACTTAAATCTCTTTCATAAACAAGTGTCTTTGTGCAAAGACAATCATCATTCTTGGTTACCAAGAGACTACTATCATATTAACCGTGTTCTATCAGGCCTTTTGTTCTTATATCAGGCTAGTAAGTGGCCCAGTGGATAAGACATCTGGCCTGGAGTCAAGAAGGCTTGATTTTGACTTGGACAAATTCCATGTGAACTGGAACTACCTCCAGCAATGGATGCAGAGTGAAAGGAGCAGAACCAGGGGAACATTATACAGAGACTGATACATTATTGCACAATTGAATGTAATGGACTTTTCTACTAAGAAGGATTGATTTCAAATATTGACTCAGATATTTCTTAGCTGTGTGACCCTGGGAATGTTGCTTAACCTCTGCTTGCCTTGGTTTCCTTAACTATAAAACTTGGATAATGGAGAATGCTCCCCTCTACACAGAGTTTTGAGGATGGAATGAAATATTTGTAAAGTGCTTACTTAGCACAGTGCTTGGCACTTAGTTGGTACTCAATGAATGTTTTTTTCCCTTTTCTTCCCATTTTGTAATCTCCCTTCAGAAAAATGGCATTGAATTGTGGTATGTGAGATAATTAGTTGGCACAATAATTTTCTTTCTGTGAGAGGTCAATTGATGAGCTAGAAGGAAAGCAACACAAGAATACTCTCACCACCATCTACCTAAGGAAGTATAGCAATTGTATCATTATAGTCTATAGCTCTTGTTTTGTCATTTCCTTCAACTCTATGTGACTACCACAATCCTATAATAAGGTCAACTAAGCAAAATGGTTGATGTTGGTGCAGCTAGGTAGCACATGAAGTCAAAGAAGACTCGTCTTGAGTTCAAATCTGACCTCAGACACTTGCTGGCTATATGATCATGAACAAGTCACTTACGTCTTTTTACCTCAGTTTTCTCATCTGTAAAATGAGCTAGAGAAGGAAATGGAAAATTACTCCAGTATCTTTGCCAAGAAAATCCCAAATAGAACTGCAGAAACCCACATAAGTGAAAATAACTGAAGAACTGAAAGCATAAGTGGCTGAATGTTAAGCTTTAAAATTTCTTCAATAGATTCTTCTCCTCATGAGAAGCCTTGTCACAGAGTGCATATATCCTCTAATAGTAGAACTACTGGAATACATTCAGGAGAACATGAACTTCAAGAAGAAATCCTATTCTTGAAATGCTTGAAATTCTTGTGTTTATGTATACGATTGAGACATTCAAGGTGGAAAATATCTAAAATACTAGTTTTTCCTTATAACCATGTAGAAGAGGAAACCTTACTTTCCTCCTTACTTTTAGAAAATCTACAAGTCAAAAAGCTAGACCATATAGAATATATGACTTGGCAGAGCACTGAGGAAAACACTTGTGACAATATTTAGACAAGAAATGAAGTTATTCATTTATTTGCTGGACTTTAAAGTACTTGTTTCATTGTTTTCTCTTTAGAAACCTTAGTATCTGTGTTGTAGTGAGCTCTCAGTGATAGAAAAAGGGTGATATTATCTTACAGTATTTTTGTTTTGTTTTGTTTTGTTTTCCCTAATTCTTAGAGACTGTACTGATAAATACTTGGACCATTTAGTTTGGTCAAATATTCTGTGGTAGTGGGCAAATCTTAGAGCAGTATTTCTTGGTTAACTTTCTAAGCATTTTGATTATTTAGACATAGAAAAAATGATCTCAAAAAGTGATGTGATTCCTCATGGAAGGTATGGCAAGAAGGGATTGTACATCATCAGTCTATGTATAGTAGCAGTTATATTAGATGATTTCCAAAGTACTTTCTAGCTTGAAGAGTTTCTGATTTTATGATCAATTTAAATAATTCAGTTGTTCCAATTAGAATATCTATTAAAATAGAAAATCCTAAATTCAGTCTTTCTGCTTCTTACTCTGATCCTTAAATGTTCTACTTCTAATGATTAGTTTCTACTAACCCAAACTATCTTTCATAATTCAGATCATCATGCTCTTTCTGTTTCTCCTAACCCAAAATATATTTCATAATTCAGACCATCTTGCTCTCTCTTTCCTGAATGATTAACTTCCAACTGTCTTTTAAACTAGAAAAATGAAGAAAAGTTACTAAATAGTTCATGCTTTTGGTCCTTCAAAAGGCACCAATGGTTTTCCACCCAAGAAAAGTAATCAATAAGTGAACAAGCATTTTTAAGCACCTACTATGTGCTAGGCACTGTACTAAGCTTTGGGGATAAAAAATTTTTAAAAAGCATTCTTGCTCTTAAGAAGCCAGAGTCTAACAGACAAACAATTATATACAAATGAGATATTTTTAGGATAAGTTAAAGATAATTTGAAAGGCAAGGCATTAAGGTTGGGGGCGACTATAAAAAGCTGCTTATAGATGATGAGACTTCAAAGGAAACCTTTATGTTTGATGCTAGATATGATAAGGAGTCACTGAAATTTATTGAAAATGGGGGTAACATGGTCATATCTGTGCTGGAGGAAGATCAATTTGACAGCTGAGTGAAGAATGCAATAGAGTGAAGAGAAACTAGAGTCAGGGAGTCCAACCAGCAAGCTATTACAATAATCTAAGCAAGGAGTGACAAGAGCTTGTATGAGGGTAATGGTAGTACTATATTGTTAGCTTTAATTTAAAAATCAGAAACAAAATATATCCAAAGATTAATGCCAAATCATTTCAGTTAAAGATCAAAATAAACAATGACATGCATTCCAAAACCCAATCATGCTATTGGATAATTTTGTTTAATTGGTTAGTGGAATGTTCCATGTGTGCTGATTGGGTACTTTTTGAAAAGTATTTTTATGTAAAATTTTATACATTTACATGAAAAATAAAGGGGATGTATATAGTACAGTTTCTCTAACTGATCCTAATTTACTCATTTATGGGAACTTTGTACAAATGAGACATACTGACTTCTTACAGCAGCGGTTCTCAACCTCTCAATTTGTAGCAATGAGAATATATAATGCATATCAGGTATTTACATTCCGAATCATAACTGTAGCAAAATTACAGTTTTGAAGTAGCCACCAAAATAATTTTTTGGTTTGGGGTCACTGCAACATGAGGAGCTGTATTGCGGGGTCACGGCATTAGAAAGGTTGAGAACCTGTCTTACAGGGTTTGAGAACTTATTTCTTTTCTACACTTAAAATATCAAACAGGAGGCAGCTGGGTAGCTCTGGTGGATTGAGAGCTAGGCCTAAAGATGGGAGGTCCTAGATTCAAATTTGTCCTTAGACACTTCCCAGCTGTGTGACTCTGGGCAAGTCATTTAACGCTCAAAATTGTCTAGCCCTTACCACTCTTCTGCCTTGGAACAGTATTGATTCCAAGATGGAAAGTAAGGGTTTATATACATTAAACAAAAGAGCACATGTTTAAAATATACAAATAGTATGTTCATAGGATCATGGAATTAGAACTTGGAGATATCTCACAGGACATCAAGTTCAACACTTTGATTATGAAGATGAGGAAATTAAGGCACTGGTAGATTAAGTGACACCCAAAGTTGCACTACTAATAAGTGCTTGAAGTAGAAATGAAGACCAGATCTTTATGACTCTAAGCTCAACATCTCACCCACTATACTATACTTGTTTTCTTCACAGTACAGTATAAAATGACAAAAATAAGTGTAGGCTTATCCCCCCTGGACCTGCAAAAAAGAAATCAAGTCAGGCCTTAAAAGCATTTTTTAAATAAATAAATTGTTGTAGCTATACTCTAGTTTCTCTTTTCTTTGTGCTTTTGTTAAATTCCCAAAAGTAATTTGAAAATCTTGTCTTACTTGAGAAATCAGTTGAGTAAAACAATAAAACAAGGAAACCTTGTAATCTACTTGTTGTTTCATACCAATCATATTACCCCAAAATTATTTTATAGAACTAGAAAAAAAAATCATCTGGAAGAAGAAAATGTCAAGAATATCAAATGAATCAATTAAAAGAAAAATGTAAAAGAAGATGGTCTAAACACACTGGATCCCAAACTAAAGTGGTAATCATCAAAAATACCTAATATTGGCTAAGAAATAGAATGGTGGATCAGAAGAATTGATATATACACAATATATAGTAGTTAATAAATCTAGTAATTTAATATTTGATCAAAGATTAAAACTTTGGGGATAAGCATTCGCTATTTGACAAAACCTGCTGGGAAAACTGGAAATCAGTATGGCAGAAAATTGATACAGACCAACATCTCATACCATATAACAAGATAAGATGAAAATAAAAACCTGATTTGGATATAAAGGGTGCTATTATAAGTGAATTGGGGTAGCATGCAACAGTTTACTTATGACACTTATGGATAAGGGAAGAATTTAGGATCAAACAAGAAATAGAGAACATTATGACATGTAAAATGGAGGGTTTTGATTGCATTAAATTAAAGGGGATTTGCATAAAAACAATACAACAAAGCTTAACAGAAAAGTAGACAGCTGGGAACTTTTTTTTTTTTTACAGCAAGTATAGCCAATAAAGATATTTCTGAAATTTATAGAGAAAGAAGTTATCAAATGTATAATATAAGGGGGCCGCTGGGTGGCTAATTGTATTGAGAACCAGGCCTAGAGACAGGAGGTCCTGGGTTCAAATTTGACCTCAGACACTTCCTAGTTGTGTGACCCTAGGCAAGTCATTTAACCCCCATTGCCTAATCTTTATTGCTCTTCTGCCTTAGAATCAATAAAATGCCTTAGAATAACAAATGTTGAAAAGGATGTGGGAAAATTGGGGCACTAATATACTGTTTTTGGAATGAAAATAATCCAACCATTCTAGACCATAATTTGGAACTATGCCTAAAGGACTATAAAATCATGCTTTCCCTTTGACACAGCAATACTATTACTAAGTTTGAATCCCAAAGAGAATTTTTAAAAGGGAATATATATAGCAGTGCTTTAATTGATGGTAAATAATTGGAAATTGAGGGGATTCCAATCAACTAGGAATGACCGAATGAGTTGACATATATGGTTCTAATACTATTACTCTTGTGCTTTAAGAAATCACACAGTGAATTTCAGAAAAACACTTGGTAAAGATTTACATGAACTGATTCAGTGAAGTGAGCAGAACCAGAAGAACATTGTAAACAGTAATAGCAATACTGTACAATGAACATGAATGACTTATCTATTCTCAGCAATACAATTATATAAGACAATCTCAAAGGATTAGTTATGAAAAGTGTTAACCACCTCCTGAGAAAGAATTGATGGAGTCTGAATGGAGACTAAATCATACTATCTTTTACTTTCTATTTTTTGTTCATTCTCTTCTAAAATGACTAATAGGGAAATATGTTTTATATGATTGCACATGTATAATCTATATCAGATTGTTTATCATCCTGGGGGGAGAGTAGGAAAGAGAAAATTTGGAATTCAAAAATTTTTAAATGAATATTAAAAATTGTTTTTACATTTAATTGAGGGAAATAAAATATTCCTTAAAAATTAAGGAAAAATTGAATTCAAATTTTGCCTTAGACATTAGTTATGGTTTACCAGACAAGTCACTTTACCTTCTCTACCTCAGTTTCCTCATCTGTGATACAAGGTAATAATAATATCTACTTCCCAGGGTTGTATTGAGGACCAAATGAAATAAAACATGAAAAAAATGAAATGAAAAAAATAAAGCATTTTGCAAATCCCTTAAAGCACTATATAAATGTTAGCTATCATATTTTTATTATTAATTTTTAACAAATGGTTTTAAGGATTGACTAATTTAGTGACCAGTATATTTTACCCCTCAAAATGACTGACATGAGATCATTTCCTTAGATCAGGCACAGGGGGATGAAGAGAGAAAAAAAAAAACAACAGGTTTCCAACTTGTATGATTAGAGATCTGAGTTAGAGGGCACTGGACTGTAGACACAGTGGATCTCCATGGAATTGTCCTTGATATCACTTTTATTCACTGATTCACTCCCTGGCACTCAATTATTTAGCACAGTACAAAGGTAAACAAGCTAACTATTTTGCTGATATTCTGATGAAGAGTCTAGGTTATTCCCTCTTAAGTAACCAGGAGAAACAAGCTATAGCCTTAGGGATTTCTGGCTAACCACTGTGATTTGGGAGTTTCTTTATTTCCTATTCCTTTGAGTTTCTTTTGTATTCCTAACAGTTTGCACCATTAGATTTGTGTTTATGAGCAGATCATCCTGCATATGGGTAAGAAGGGAAATGAAGATTTCTATAGTTGATGGTCTGCTGGTTCATAGGCATCCATAAGGGAGAGAACCATAGCAATTGGGGTAGAGAAAGGGAAGCTGCTGGAGCTGACCGGTTTTATGTGATGGTGAAATAGATTAAAAATGGCTGCAGATTCTTCAGCTGAGTATAGACCATGTGATACATTTTTAACCTTCCCAAAGTTCTTCTTGAATTATAAACCCCAAAGAAATAAGCATTAAGTGAATTCATTCAAGATAGTAATACTAATTTTCGTGGAAATATGTTTGTGGCGAAATTCTCTCTGTATGTATGCTTTCAGAACATCCTTTGTATTCTCGTAACCTAACAAAATAGGTACTATAGTATGGAGCACAATAGCAATAACAACTGGAGAGCTAACATTTACAGAGGATTTAAAATTTTACAAAACACTTTAGGTCTTCTCATTTGATCCCCTCAACAAACTGCAAGGTTAGTATTATTCTTCCCATTTTAGAAATGAAGAAACTGAAGCTGAGCTTGTAAGACTTGCCCAAGATCACAAGCTAATAAATATCTGATTTAGACTAAATTCTTCTTGACTCCAGGTCCAGCACTCTATCCATTACATCATATGGGAAGAAAAAAGGCAAAGGCAAAGGTGTGCTAACTGCCCCCCAAAAAATGAGAGGTGCAATGAAAATGAGCTAAAAGATTTTAGCTAGCAATATATAAATACAAAAAAAAAAAAAAAGGAACCAAGATACCTGGGGTAGAGGAGGAAAGAACTGGGTAATGTTAGCTAAAAATCATTGTTAATAGAATGTCACTAACTGAATGAAGCATTCCCTCTCAAAGGTAACTAAAGCTTTTATGTCATCAGATACTAATATTCAATTGATTATGAATTAAAGGACCAAAGTTTAGATGTTGCACTTAGAATCTCAGCCCGTCAGTCTAAGGAATCATTCTGCCCTACCAGTTTTTTGGTACCTAAGAAGAACGACTACTGGGCAATTAACTGGCAGTCTTCTAGTCTTAATTCCCTTCACATTAGCTGGGTAATAATGTTTATTGTGTCACTGTTATGATCTTATCAGCTTTATTATTTCTGTTTCATCATATTAAATTGAAACAATGTTGTATACTTATATTTTTACCTCATTTTTCTACGTAGACATTAGAGATGTTCCCTTTTAGTTAATAGCTAGGCTTTTGGCCCTGTTTGTTGAATTTGCTTCTTCCATGGCCAAATTGTCAGGTAAGAGATGAAAGAAATTTCTTTGAAAGAGGACTGCATAACTGCTATTGTAAAGATAAGAGAAAAACATGCTATTTTCTTCCCCCCACCTTATTACTTACATCATCTTTGTCTTTTTCTTGTCTTTGCAGACTAGGATGTTGCATGCACTAACAACTGAGCAAGTGAACTCTCCTCAATACCAGCATTAAGACCCCAGATGACTTTTTAAGCTATAAAAAATACATTGCTCCTAGAAAAAAAATTAAAGACTTTAATGGAGAATAAAATACTCTACTTTGCAACGCATGAGATAGAGTGTAGATGGACTGAGCAAAAAAATGTAATAAATCTGTGTAATTTGCTCTGCCCTTGGAAGAATCACCCTCTATTGGAAACAGAAGCTATTAAGTCTTTAAACTCCCAGAGTCCTCCCCATTTTTCATCAAAAGCCAGCATATGTAAAGCACAAAGTAGAAAGCTTGCACCATGAACTGTATCATTGACACCTTGCTAATTGTTCTGCTGATTCTATCAACATCATTAAGGATCTCTGAAAACACGGGGTGACATTGAAAGTACTTTGGCTTTAGCACAGGACCTCAAGAAAGGCAAGCAGAGTTTATAGAGGCAAAAGGTTGGAGAGAAAGTGAGTCAGCTGGGTTCGGACAGTAAAAGGTTACAATTATGACCTTTTACTACTCAAAAGTCTGTCCTGGAAGCCAGGGAGTTAGAATAGTTACTTGCACCATGCACGCTTGTTCCACTTTGAATTGTACCCACCTCTGTACTGAAACAAATGCTAAATAAAACTGTACCGAAGGGGCAGTTAGGTGACTCAGTGGATTAAGAGATGGGAGGTTCTGGGTTCAAAACTGGTGTCAGACACTTCGTAGCTATGTGTCTGTAGGCATGTCATCATTTAACTCCTGTTAACTAGTCCTTTCCACTTCTGCCTTAGATTGGTTGCCTCATATTGAGTCTAATGCAGAAGAAAAGGACAATAATAATAATAATAATAATATACAGAAAGCTACTAGACACTAGACAGATTATGCTTTCTATGTCATCTATATATCTGTCTATTTATCTTCCTTGCTCTATCTTTATAGCTGTCTCTATAGATATTGCTCTCTTTCTCTAGCTTTTATTCTATCTCTATCAATTTATCCACCTTTCTTTGTCTCTATTTCTCTCTGTATGTTAATATATTTGTTGATCTCTCTAATTTTCTTTATCTCTCTGTTTTTCTATCCAGCTGCCCATCTTAATATCTAGAAATATGTATATAGTTATAGATATCCATCTATCTAGATCTATCTACGTAGACATTAAATACCTCAAACACCAGGAACAAAGTCAGATTATCATTATGCTGTATTTTTCTTGATTACATAATAAAAAAGGAATTATACCTTGGTGGATAGAATGCTAGACAGTGTTTGGAATGATGTTCACTGATGTCAGTCATGTCTGACTGTTCATGACCCCATTTGGGGTTTTCTTGGCAAAAATATTGGAATTATTTGCCATTTCCTTCTCCAGTTAATTTGACACATGAATAACTGAGGCAAACAGGGTTAAGTGACTTGCCTAGGGTCATAGCAAATGAGTGCCTGAGTCCAGATTTCAACACATGAAGATGAGTTTTCCTGACACCAGGCTGGGTACTCTATCCATTATACCATCTAGCTGCCCAGAGTTGGAAATGCCATGGTTCCAATAGCATTTTGAAATTCAATTTAATGAACATTTATTAAACTCCTGTTTTCTTCTAGGCACTCTGCTAGGCACTAAGAATATGGGAAAAAAAGAGCAAGAATAAGAAGAGGAATAGAAAGAGGAAGTGATGATGATAAATATGATAAACTTCTCCTGTCTTCAAGAAGATTAAATTCTATTGGGGTATAGGGGAATAACAGAATAGGTGCATATAAATAAACTGAAAATATATATGAAACAATTATAAAATCATTTGGTGAGGAAAAGCAGTGACAATTGAGTGTATTATCAAAAGATTCATCTAAAGAAGCTCTTGAGTTGAGCCTTGAATGAAAGCAGAGACATTAAAAGGCATAAGTGAGAAGCAAAATAATTTCAGTATTAGGGATGACCTGTTCAAGGGTGATGGGATGGAAATATATCCACTTTGATCAGCAGGAAGAGCTCCAACATTGAGGAAAATATATACTGAAATCCTTGTATAATAAGATTATTCAACTGAACAAGCTTATTTTAAGCACCACATACCACTCATTACTACTACTAACTGGATACTTTGGAGAAATCCAGTTATTAAATATCTAATACACATAATACATTGTGCTTGTTGCACTCACAAAGAGTAATATCAAGGTTTTACTGGTAAGGTTTTCTTAAAACAGGGAAGAATAATAACTCACATCTATATAAAACAGAAAACTTTTCTTACAGCAAGGTTGTAGAATAGACATACCCTAGACTGTTAGAAAATGTGGAGTCCAGTCCCAAGCCTGCCACTAACTTGATCTGTGACCTTAGGAATCATAGGGATTAGATCAGAAAGAGACCTTTCATTTTAATAGATAAGGTTGAGTGACTTGCCCAGGGTCCCATGGGCCATAATTAATAAATCAGAATTTGAATCCAAGTTCCATGATTCCAATGTTCTTTCCACTTAACCACTTCTTTGAGATTCATTTCAACACTGGTAAAATGAGGATGAATAAGATAATTTCTAAAGTTTTTTTTTTTTTTTCCATCTCCATCATTCTAACATCTCTAATAATCATCAAAGTAGAGAAGAGAAAGAGGAAAAAGGTATCAGAAAAAGGTACCTTCTCCATAAACATTAGATAATGATGATGATGAGACTTAGAGACAACTGTAGGTGGCACACTATATAGAGCACTATACCGGGAGTCAGGAAGACCTAAGTTCCAGTTAGGGATCAGATATCTACTAGCTGTGTGATCCTAGGTAAGTCACTGAATGTGTGTTTGACTAATTTTTCTAAATTGTAAAACGGGGATCAGCAGCAATAACCTCAAAGGGTTATTCTGAGGATCAAAAAATAATAATTGTTTAACATGCCTAGCACTTAATAAATGTTTATTCATTCACTTATTTAATCATCTTCATGGTCACCATCAATGTCATCGTCATTGCTAGCATTTATATAATCCTTAAGGTTTGCAAAGTGCTTGACAAATGTTATCTCATTTGATTCTCCATAAGGCCTTTCTTGATTACCCCTTCCCCAATCAGCAGTTAGCTCTCCATCCTCCTCCTGCAAAAAAACAAAAACAGACACAAAAAACTACCTAGTATTATATTCATAATGGGTATATATTTACATATAAATATATTATATATAAATAAACATGTATATATGTTGTCTCACCTAAAAGAATGTAACCTCTATGAAAACCAAGACTTCTTAATTTTGTTTTTGAATTCCCCAAAGTCTGTCATTTAGCAGGTACTTTATAAATAGGTGACATTCCTGAGAAATAACTGGCATCATTGCTACCCCAAATGTGAGAAATTTCAAAAGACACATCAGAAGGCCACACAGAGCACAAAGGGAACCCCTTTCATAACCATCCTTGTTATGCAGCCACATTTGAGTCCAAAAGCTTTGGAAGAAGAAGCGCTGAAGGTCATACTTTCAAGTAAATCCAGTTCTGGAAAGGTCCTCTCAATCTGAGCCACATCTCTTGGAGCCACAGCAAAATGCCAGTCAGATCTGACTCCATGTGGTCAATTATGTCTCCAAAAAAAACCAATAAAACATGCACAACAACGTAAGCTCTTTGGAATAAAGAGCTTTTAGATTTGTATTCCTAGCACTTAACAAAATATCTGGCATATAGTAGGCATTTAATAACTTCCTATTACTTGACTTATCTATTTATTTTACCTCTAAATACTAAATGACAGGAAAGATTGAAAAGATATGTACACATCTAGGAGATGGATGCCATCCAGAGTTCCACAGAAAGGTGGTCTTTTTGTTAGGTGATCTTTGAATACAAGATCCAGTTGTACTTTTAAATCCTAAGTTACCATCTCATCTCCACTCTTAGTCTGAGTGATTTATCCTTTAGTACGCCTGCTTTCTCTCTGGGATAAAAGGGGGTTGGGAGTAGGCAGATAAAAGCCTTGTAGCCTGAAGTAGATTGGTTTGGAGTTAAATCCTGAGATGATCCTGTCACCTGTTAATGTATTAACTCTCCCCTTCAAGCTCCAGGGACCTTTGAGTAACTGCTGAGCTGCCAGAGATGTTTCAGGGAGGTTCAGCCAATCCAACTGGCCTCACACGAAAACAGCGACAGAGTCCAGGACCAAAGACTACAATTAGATTGTATTTCTTTGTTCCACTCCTAAAACTACATTTATTACTTATGATATACTGCACATAATTTGTTGCTACATATAATTTTAATTAATTGAGCTTTTTAGACTTTGATGTATAAAGAAATAGAGATTGAGCCAGATAGAAAAGAGACAGAAGGAGAGAGACCGAGACAGAGAAATTCCTGCCTCTGGCAAATATTACTTGAATTACCTTGGGTAAGTCACTTTACTACTCATTACCCCTCCTCAGCCACTTCTTTAAAATTAGAAGCTGAAGAAGAGTTTTAATGTGCCAGTGAAATCAAAGGTCAAGAAAGGAAGAGATATGCTATTTAATGGGACAATGTAGCATAATCGATTGAGCACTCTACATGGATTCCTTCAAGTAAATCTGGGTTGAAATGTTACCTCTGATGCTTATTAGCTATGCTACACTGGGCAAATCTCTTCAACCCTATTTCACACAACCAACTGTGTCATAGTTGGGTTTTGATCAAGTATGTGAAAGGAATTCTCCCACTGGGATTTCCACATGCTGATAAAGTCGTAGATCCATTATCAATATGTAACATGATAAAGTGAATTGAGAGTTGAAATATCCAGATGTTAATCATGTTCTGCCATTAAGATCTGTATGGCTTAGAACAACTCATTTAGTCTCCCTTGGCCATAATAAACCCAACTATAAAACGATGGGTTTTGGTTGGATGGGCTCGAAGGTTCCTTTTTGTTGTGGTTGTTAAACCTTTATCTTCTCTCTTAGAATCAATACTAAGTATTAGTTGCAAAGTGGAAAAGTGATGAGGACTAGGCAATGAGGATTAAGTGACTTGCCCAGGGTCACAAAGGTAGGAAGTGTCTGAGGTCAGATTGGAATCCAGGACCTCCCATCTCCTTGCCTGGCTCTCTATCCACCAGCTATCCTGCTCTAAGATTCCATGTCAGCTCTGATTATTTCATAATTTGAAAAAAATGTGCTTCATCACTAAACTGAACAGTGTATTTTAGCAGCACTTGCTCTTTTTATTCTTCTTGAACACTAACGAACAAGCCATTCCAAAAGTACCAGATGTCTACAAGGTAGGGGATTCTCCTTCCTTTCAGTCCTTACCTACCAGAGAGAGTGAATAAGATGTGGGTTAATTGAAAGGGCTAATTCACAGGAAGTCTTTCTTCCCCTTTTGTTCACAGTCACACTGGCATTCATAAGGGAAGGGGGGAGGCGAAGAGAGAAGCTGCCATGCCCTTTCTGAGGGCTAGACACCACGGTCAGCATTGGATTAGGAATGATTGCTTAGTGATTGAGGGCAGAGGTGCTAAAGTACAAATACCATCCTGTACTGAGCAAGTCCTGAGCAGAAGGGTTACAGAAAGGCACATCTAAACTCCAATTTTATGTGGCTTCTCTTCTCTCTCTCCTGAGGCCAAATTCTGCCCTTGGATGCACACAAACACCTCCTATCTAAATGACTCACTGTCGGAGACTTGCTCCAAGTCTATTAGATTATCATCATGTCATCTTTGTTTTTGGCAATGCTCGAGCAGCACCTCCAGAATCAGCTTTATTTGAGCTCTGTTTTCATACCTAAAAGCTTGGATCTGTAAAACAAACACCCAAACATTTATAGACATCTTTATATCACTCCAAATTGTTGTGATTAGTGTACACACTTTGAATATTATTACTTAAGCAACCTCCAGCTGACGTTAAAAAAGTAACACTTTGGAACAAGGCACTCTCCAAATGTTCTATTAAGGATGCTGTTTATTTATATCAGCGTATAGAAAAGTACAGCTGCACAAAACATAAATCAATGTCAAAAGTAAAAGGCATTAAAATTCATAAGGTTCATTTTCCGACATCCAGAGCAAACTGTAGCTGAGAGTTTGTCACAGAGGTAACATCGGCAATAAAATTATATAACTGCTGATGTCACAGTCTTAGAGGTTCACTCAAAGGCATCTAAATTTTTATGGCTTCATTTGGCTTATTTTTTTTTAATGAATATATATTACTCTTAATTTTGTACCTCATGATACCTAGAAGACTCAAATCTAAGAACATTATCAGAGAAGAAATAACCTGCAGTCCATAGAGTTTTAGCCAATGTGAACAAAGTCTACATATACATCATTTTTTGCTCTTAGTCAGGGAAACAACATAGAAATGAAGGTCGGCTTAATGCCTATTAAGGGAAACAGTACATCTTGAAGTAGAATGTGGAAGGCTTATTACTAAGTAAGAAAGAAATAAAAAAACCAATCATGCAAATTCTAATATTCATTCATAGGGCTTGTTATTATGTTGTTGTCGTTGCTGCTTTTCTTTCATTTTTACAGAGCCCTGGATCTATAGTCCTTTGACCACTATGGTTGTGGAAATTGGGAAATTCTTGGAAATTCAGTAATCTGGGGAACATACCCAAATCAAAGCTTGCCACCATTGCCTAGAATTTTTTAAATGCCAAGCTGTGCTTTTTCCCTGTGTTAATCCAATAATATTAAGCACCTACTATGCGCCAAGCACTGTGCTAAACTCTGGAGTAACAAGAGGCAACAAAATCCCTACTCCCAAGGAACTTGCAAACAAATACATAGAAAGTAAACTATATATAGGATAAACAAACAGAAATTGGGGACAGGCTCCAGGAAAAAATGGGATTTTACTTGGGCTAGGTACCAGTATAAGAAAGGGG
Source organism: Monodelphis domestica (assembly GCF_027887165.1). Taxonomy (NCBI): domain Eukaryota; kingdom Metazoa; phylum Chordata; class Mammalia; order Didelphimorphia; family Didelphidae; genus Monodelphis; species Monodelphis domestica. The sequence goes on along the minus strand of NC_077227.1, from coordinate 221,454,612 downwards.
TGAACTGGGAAGGGATAATGTAAAATCCAAGTACACTGCCATTAAGCAGCAGGATAAAGCAACATAGAAAACTATAATCCATAATGTAGCATGTGAGTATTTGACAGTTGTAAGACAAAGCACTATGTGAGCTTATAGAAGAGCCCTTTAAAACTTGAGAACAGAGGCAGAAAGTGTTCATCATGAGAAACTTCCTGAGGAAGATATTATTTTATTTTGACTTTAAGAGAAGAACTGAATAGGCAAAATTGGAAAGCTGAACCATTCTAAGAAGGAGAAAAGGAATGGAAGTGTGAGTTCATGGTACATTTGGGGCCCAAGAAATCTCCAGTTTTGTTCCAGTTAATAGTCTCTTTCTCCCTCTCCCTCCCTCTTTCCCTCCCCCCCCTCTTTCTCTCTCTCTCTCTCTCTCTCTCTCTCTCTCTCTCTCTCTCTCTCTCTCTCTCTCTCTTCTCTCTTCTCTCTCTTTATCTCTCTCTCTCTCCCTTTTTAAAAAAAATTGTATTTTAAAACTTAAAATATAATAATGGGATGGGGTAAATAATGGAAAATTTATCAAAAATAAGATGTCTATTTCAGTTCAATTTAGATAAATTCAACATTATTTAACTTGGTGACTACCATAAATCAGTTAACCAAAACACATTTATTAGGTGCCTGCTATTTACCAGGCAGAATGCTTGATGTTGGGAAAAGAAAAACAAAGCAAACCCTGCCTTTAAGGAGTACACTGTATTGTATTCGGTGAGAAACTGCATATATACATTTTAAAATATAAATTATTTACAAAGCAAAAGCAAACTAGTTTGGGCAGACTGTTATTAGTGTCCTGGGGGATCAGGAAAGGCCCCCATATTGCAGGTAATTCATGAACTAAGCTTTGAAGGGAGTTGGGAACTCACTAAAACAAACTGTGAGTACAAAACTTTGTGTTTACATGCTGGAGAAATAATATTTTTGATGACATTATTTCCCATGATATTTGAATGAGGAATTTGGAATTTTGATTTTATAAAAGAATAATAAAATGAGATAGAATTGGAAAGGAGGAGTAACACCAGTTTGTAAGGATCTTGAATGAAAGGGGAAATAATTTAAATTTCACTTAAGAGATGATAGGGAATAAAAGAGGGGATTTCAAGTAAAGAAATTAAATGATCAGATCTTTATTTAGTAAAACTTGTGATGATAGGTATATGCAAGATTGATTTAAGGGAGAAAAGAGTAAAGGTAAGGCAATGTGATAGAATAAAAAAGGGTTGCACTTAGGGGCCTTAGGCTATATATTCTTCTCTTTACTGTGTGAACTTGTTAAAGTCATTTGATTCAAAAATTACTCAAAAATTCCTATAAAATAAGGAGGTTTAACTAGACTCCTATGATCCATTCCAGTAATAAATGCATGATCCCATGATTCTATAAAACCCTAAAGGAGGCTAATTCAATAAACTAGGCAAATGGCAATGAGGACAAAACCTAGAAAGATGGTCTTAAAGATGGATGTGAGATGTTGTGGAGATTGAATTGACTAGAAAGATAAGTAAAAGAAAGAAAATTATATAAAATAATCCACTTCTGGGTGAATAATAGAGGTATAAAAAGAAATAGTGCAATCAGAAGAAACTGAAAATATAAAGATAGGTTTCATACATGATGAATTGAGGTTCTGGTGGGAAATTTGGGTAAAGGTAGAATGTGAATAACTAGAGCCATGGATTTAGAGGCCAAAATATACATCAGCACTTGAGCTATAGGTTTTGGAGTTAGATGCATGATGGCACTATTTTAATCTATGGGAATCAATGAAATTACCCAGGGCAAGTTTTGAAAGAGAAAAGAAAAAGGACAAGAATAAAACATTACAAAACACTCCTTGTAAGCAGTTGCATTGAAGAGGAATCATGAATAGTGACTAAGTAATAATTAGAGAATTTAAAAAGAGGACTAGGTCTTTTTTTGTGTCCTGTAAACCAAAGAGTAACCAAGAAAAAACATAGTAAATAATATAAGAAACTTCAGATAGGGGAGGACTGGATGAGATTAGGATATGATTTATCATTATGGAGAAAATTATTTCAATAAAATAGTGGAGGTAATCAGTTGATTACAGAGAAGTGAGAAGAAAGTGAAGAGTTAGTAAGTGAAGGCATTCAGTGTAGACAATTTTATTTTCATCTTCAACCATAAAAGGGAATAAAGGAGATGAAATGGTATTGTGGTGGGGTTAATGCATCAGGGAACATGGCCTATTTCAGGGAATAGGGAAGAATACCTATGTATGTTTATAGACGTCTTGGAAGAAGCCAGTATTAAGGAAGAAACTGGAAATGAATGCAAGACCAAGGGACACTGAATTCTAAAGCAAGGTCTCAGAAGAATAAGAAGGGACAGGCATCAAGAATCCATTACAAGTTACAAATTTAGCATTATTGAGTAGCACAGGTATTTCTTCAACTTTGGATAGAGGTAGAGGTATAGAAAGGGTAATGGTGCTAAGATGTTTGAGGTACGAAGAGATGAAGAAAAAGTCACATCAGATAGCATCAAACATCTCAGTGAAGTAAGTAGAAAGTTAGATCATCTTCAATACATCTATTCAGTGGTAAGAAAAGTGAAGAAAAAGTTTGGAAGAGAAACTATAGGGAAATGGTATAATTAACAAATGCAAGCAAAATGGAAAGACTGTTGAAATGGAGGAGTAAGGTTAAGCTAAATTATGTACCATGAATTTGTAGTGGGTGAGATATAGAAATATAGATTTCAAACTAAAAAGGATCACAGAGATCATCTAGTCCAAATCCCTCATTTTATTTCCTCCATTTTCAAAATTCTGACCTTAACAAAGATCAGCCAAAATGACTACTTCTATATACATGGCAGAACAGAAAGAAGGTTGTAAATGAAACTAGTTACCTTTCTTTGCACAGCTTATTTATTTTAATATATAATAAATTTAACATATAAATTTCAAAGCTGTCCTACTTGTCTATGAATTCTTTTGAAATTCTTTCTGTTCTCTTCTTTTGATAAAAAAAATGTTTCAATTGTCTTATTTCTTTTCTTTTCCTTTCTTGTGTTTTGGCAACTCTATTCTTAGCATTCCTGTCTTTCTCTACACCCCCCAGTCAAATTGGGAAACAAAAGAAAAACAAAACATTTTAAACACACAGAATCAATTAAACCAAATGTTCACAAAATCTAGTTTTAAAATGTTTGCCTTACTTTGCAATCTGTGTCCATCACAGTTCTGATGTGAGATAGAGTAGCATGTTTCACTCTTACAACTTTGGAATCATGCCTAGTCATTGCATTGGTCAGATTTCTTGCATCTTTCAAAAGTCCTTTGCCTTTATAATGTCATTGTATACATGATTCTGGTTTTGCTCACTTCATTTTACACAATTCATGTATCTTTCCAGGTTTCTCAGAAACCATCCCTTTGATAATTTCTTACATAATAACAATATTCTGTTAGATTTATACACCACAGTTTGTTCAAACATTCTCTAATTGGTAGATCTTCCTCAAATTTTAGTTATTTGCTATAACAAAGAGAACTACTATAAATATTTTTGTATCTATGCTTCCTTTTCCTCATTAAAAATAAATCTTCTTGGAGTAAAGGGCTAGGAGTTGTATCACTGGGTCAAAGCGTACACACAGTTTAATATCTTTTGGTTAACAGTATCACTTTTCTTTCCATGAGTGACTGGACCAAATAACAGCTTCACCTATAGTGTATTAGCATATTTTTTTTCCTGGTGCCCCTCCAATAGTTACCATTTGGATATATTTGTTCATTGATGGAGAAACTATTCATTTTACATGAGGAAATTAAGATAGAGACAGGTTTAGTGATTTGTCCCTATTTATTCAGAGCTATGATTTGAAACCATGTCTTCTAACTCCAAATACAATTTTCTTCCAAAATCAGTTCAATTTCACCATTTTATGCAGGTCTGCCAAGTTTTACTGAAATATGAATAGACAATTCAGATAGTGGGAGAAATCAAGAAAAATGAAGTCATAGATCAAAAAGACAAAGTTTAACACAAAAATTATAATTACTTAGAAGTTATCCAAGAATAGAATGTAATCTCCTTAAGTCTCATTTTTTTATACTTATCCTACTACAGTGCCTGGTACAGAATATATATTTAATAAATGCTTGTCAATTGATTGATATCTAGTGAGACATTGAAGAGGCAAACTATATAGTTAAAGCTGGGTATTGGAAGTCAATCAAAGCCACAATGGAGGGATATGTGTGCTTTAAAGAATCAAAAACTACAAAAAGGCAAAACATAGGTTTAGTTTAAGTCAAAACAAAAGAAGATAAGAAACTGTGGTGAGAAATTTAAAATTCTGGATCATGGAGATGGTACAATTCTAAGATGGCTAAAGGATGAAAATGTGACTCTGTGGATGTGATGCTGAAGTAGAGGAGAGGAGAGAATCCTTGAAAATGATGTAGTTATGGGATTGAGAGTCCAGGTTGAAAGCTAAGTCATCAACATGAATATCCACATGTAAACATACAGACTCATACACACAGGATAGAATGGAAGGTATGCTAGAGGGGAAAATTGTTAGTCAGGCACTAAATTCATTGAAATTGTTGACAGAATGACCTGGAGGTCAGTAGATGACAGCAACATAGATGGAGAAAAAGTAGCACAAATAGATTGAATAGACCTCAACAGAAAAAGGTCATTGAGTGAGGATGGTTGAAGAATAGCTTGAAAGCAACAGTAGGGAACAGGAATTTTGCCCATCCCACTTGCAGAGAAAGAGCAGTACAGGTAAGTCAACAATTGTTTTCTGCAATGAACAATTGGATTAATGCCATCTCTTTCTGAAACCAAGGGCCTATTGGTTGTGTTCAATTCACCTGGGACTTAAAAGACATTAATCCAAGAATCTGTGTGGTACTTGACAATTATCACAGCCTCATTTATAGAATAACAACAGACTGAAATGAAATGATGTCCTCCTCCTCTCTTGAATGGTAAAATGTCACAGCAGGGATGAAGAAGCCTTGGGATTTTTTGCTTTGTTTTTGTTCTACCTGCTGATGTAAAAATGTGATGCAACAAATGGGCCTGATAAAAATTTGCATTTGACCATATGACTAATCATACTAATCAGTTGACTAAACAGTAGATCACCAGCTTGGAGCCCCCAGAGGAGGAAATCAAGAAGTATCCCTGATTACTATCAGTATATTAAATAATTTCACGAATTAGAGGGATTGATCAAGGGAGTCACTAATTAATTTGATAAAATTTCAAACTAGGAATCTTTATCTGAAGGACACACTTAATGAAAGAAACGGAGAAAGCACAGGAAACACTTCTGATTGGTTCCTAAGTATTAGGGTTGCCTCTGATATGATTGACAGGGAAGTATAAAGGGAACAAATTTAATTTGGTGTATAAAAGTTATATATGAATCAGCTTGCACTCCCCTTCCTCATCATTTTTTCTTTCTTCTCCCTTTTATTACAGATTTGATAGTTAAAATGGGGCATGAAAAATGTATTTCTCCCTTCTTACTCTTTAAGAGGAAATATGACATCCTGTAGAAGTACAAAGTGAACTAGTCTTCTCTTTCTGCTTTCCTAAACATGGGTCAGAGAATGGAATCATCATAGAATATTCCCAGGCTCTGTGGTTACCATTTGAATAATCTCAAATTTGAGAGTACTTTAATTTAAAAGTTGCTGAGCTTATAAACTTAGGCATTTAGATTCTTAGAGGGAGATTTCTACCAAAAGTGTTATTCTTGAAGAAGGAAGAAAAAGGAAACAAAGGATCAATCTATAACTGATGCATCAAAACCATGTCATTGGTTCTTGGTGGGGAAGAGGAAGAGGAGAGATAGGGTAGTAGAAAGAGATGTGGATGTTACCATCTTGGTTGTTGCCCTCATGTGCTCAGATGATGTAGTTTCAGTATAAATTATTATTTCATTAGCCCCCCAAAAGAGCCAAAAGCTATTATTTCTGTAAGTAGGCATAGAGTTATCCAGAGGCAGAGATTTACCTTCTGGTGGCAGTCTAAACCATGAAACAGTATTGCAAATCTTGGAGAGAATGTGTAGGACCATGTGGAGGGAGGGATTCGTTAGAACAACAAATGATTATACTGTTAGAAACCCTAAGCTCTGATCTCTTTTGGGGGAACCTGACTATGAATGTTTTATGTGGCTGAACTGGTTCATAGGTTCCTGTGAATTCTTAACATCTTGTGCATTTTCCAAATAGTGAAATAAAGTCTATCTCCATATTTACCTATATTGTTCATTGGGTGCATGTGAGGAAATGGGGAACTTGTTACTCCTTTTGGGGGAAAAGATACCCAAAACCTATTCAAGCCCTATCCCGAATATTTTCAAGGAGTACATCTCCAGGGCAGGGGCAATAAGCCAAGGGAGAAACTGACCCATTCAGATATATTACCCAATATCAGATTGTATCCATGTGAACCCAGAGTCATTGGGTTGAAGAGGAGAGAGGATTATTGCATCAAGGTGACTATAATGGTCCCCATTGTCTTTTCCCAGAGTGCTACTGGGAGTGATGGACTAGAGAATATTAACCAGGGGCCAAGAGTTTATAATATATTTAAATAGAGTGTGCCCGTTTCTGGAAGGAGCTTAAAACATTTCCATGCAGAAGAAATATATATTAGACCTACATCTGCTACTCATTGGTCTGCAATATACATAACAGGGTGTCCCAAAGGTCTAAGAGCAGTTTCAGGCTTCAATAGTTAAAACTGGCACTGTCTTTGTAACACTGTGTGTGTGTGTGTGTGTGTGTGTGTGTGTGTGTGTGTGTGCGCCTGTGTGCATTTTGGGTAAGTAAAAAGCAGAAAAGAGGTTTGTCCACTTGCTTCATGGCTTTTTCTGGATTTACTTTGTATTCATTAACACATTCTTTTTTACCTTTTGTAAGATTATCATGTAACTCCAGACAAAATGGCCCTTTGGCACTAAATGCAGATTTCTTGCTTACCTGGATACATCCTGAAACTATAGGACACACTGGAGCAGTACACGAAGGGAATATAAGGACACGAGGCTCAACTTGAATACCCAGTCATTGACGGAAGAATCACAGAGGGGGTGAAGTTTATCCCTAACTGTTCTGAGACTAGTCTGAACTAGAACAGAATGTTATGCATACAAATGTGTTAAAAATGGTTGAATCTATGTAAGAGTAAATAAGAATTTGCCCCAGCCTGCTTGATATCCAGTCATGTGAACTGCAGGTCTCCCCATGCAAGGTAGAGTAGAAAATGGAAGCAATTTTCCAGGTAATGGAGTCAAAAGCTAATGAGAGAGAAGAGAGAGAGAGAGAGAGAGAGAGAGAGAGAGAGAGAGAGAGAGAGAGAGAGAGAGAGAGAGAGAGAGAGAGAGAGAGAATCTGACTGAATTTTTATACTTTGAAAAAAAAGAAGACTCAGAGGATATATGAACCAGATATTGAAAAGTTTGTTAAATTAGTTCCCCTTTAATTAATTGCCCCCCCCCATCCATTTTCTCTTCCCTCATACTAAATTGAGGATTATCAGGAAGATTATTCTAGTTCCAATTGGGTAGCTGGTTACCTGAATATAACACTATTGCCAAATTAATTAAAATAACAAAACAAGAAGCCTTGAATTAAAAAAAAAAAGATTTCCTGACTTTCTATGTTTCATAAATTTTAGTGCTATAAGTACATGCTTTCACTACAGATTACTTTTAGTAGCATATCTTTAATGTTTATTCATAGTTTTTCAGAGAAATGTGTCAGTAATCACTGACAAAAATTAAAATTAGCCCCAGTGCACATAATCCGCATACACATGATTGGGGGGTGACTGCATGTCAACTAGCCTTGGTATTCATTTGGCATCGTCTTCACTCTCAACCAGTTCATCACACTGCTCAGGAGGAAAAGCTGAAACTGGTTTATACTTCTTCATGCTGTTAAACATTGATGTATTCATTTTCTGAACATAAAATAACACAATGATTTATTGCAGTCCTCCCTCACAATCTCACTCCCTTTCCTCCATGTTCCTCTGCTACTGTGAGGTTACAAACCCATTTTCCTCTCATTTTTTGAGATGATAATGAGAATAAAAAGAAAGCATTATGAGCTATTTCCTTTTAGAAATGAATTTTGCAATGTTGGTTCTTATTGTTTCTAAATAACATAAGTAAATACTTATAGGAAGACTCCTAGCTTGCTTCAAAACTGAACCAAACAATATTACTGCTATTAAGTACCCCCACAAAAAATTCAAGCCTCAAAGTGTCTATGCTTCCTACAAAGTGGGAGTAGAAGTACCCAGAGACCTATTCCCCAAACAAGACCTTGCAGGAAATTTTGTTCTTGCTCAGTTTTTCAGGGTTCCCACCCACAGGACAGTAACAGAAGATAACTACTAGCATTAAAGAATTGAGCTTTCTCTGCATTCTACAAGTGAACTAACAGCATTTGTTATCTGTGTGTAACCGGAAACCCCCTTTGGGATTCTAATCAACTAAGCTGGAAGGCACTTGGGGCTCAGGTTGGAATGAGTTAAGGGACTAGGAGCAAAAGGAAGAAGCCAGAATGCTATCAAATCATCCTCATAAGGAAAATGACAAATATATTTTTAAACATGTATCTAAAAACTGCTCAATAGTCTGTGTTTATATTTTATATCCATAATGTTTAATCTGTAATTCTGTAAACAATAAGAGGCAAATTCAGTTAGTTCATACCATAGATTGATATGTGGAAAGCCTCTAGAACAGAAGAATTGAGAGCCTGGCCTTTGCACACTTGGGACTTAGAATGGATAGAGAGGAGGATAGAACAAGGATCAGACTAGAGAGGTGTCATGGGAAAACGTTCCTGGGCAAAAGACCATAAAGAATTATGAGGATAATTACCCCTCTCCCCAAAACCTGTGTCTTGGGATAAAGTCAAATTTATTCCAAGATGCTTATGTATCTGTCTTAGTCTCAACATTAAGAAATTTCAAGAACTGATGAGGATTTTCAGCTATAACATTCATATAACACCAATACCCAGTGTCATTTAGGTAGGGTTTCAGATCCAGCAGTAGCTTCTTCAGGGCAAAGAAGACAGATCTTTCAATAAATGAGGATAATATACAACATGACTAAGAAGATATAAATGAAACAACAACATAACAAAACTGAATGCAGGTGCAGGTGCAGGAAAGAAGAGTATCCATGTGTAGTAAGGGATTTTAACATGGTAAGCTAACAGCAAGAGATCTTGCAAACCAACATTCCACATAGAACTCTCAGGAGCTGAGGAAATGAACATAGAGGCAGTTTCTGAGAGCAGTTGGTGAACTCCTCTGGAAGAGTGAGACTGTTGCATTTTTTGCTAGCAGTCAGGAGAGCCAAGAGGATTTCTGTCTGGTATTTCTGGGGTGGACCCAGAGAGCCAGTAATTCCTTCTTCTTTGGCTTTCTTGATATTCTGCCTGTCCTTGCTGTTGTTGCTGCTAGTGCTGCTGCTGTCAAGTGGATTTCAACAGGGTTGTTACTGGAACTACTGCTTGACTCAAAGAAGACTCCTGGTTTTGAGATTCTTTGGCCCTTGTCCTTGTTCCTACAAAAGCCCCTTAGCCTTAATTATTACTTTAAGAATTTGGTTTAGAATAATTATAGAAGGTATAAGGTTTTTATCCCTGTTTTGGGTTAGAAATTAGGTATCCTATAATTCTCTTTTTACCCTCCTCCCATTAGCTAAATAAACCTGTTATTTTACTTATATAGTTAGTTTTTAACCCTTCTTTTAACCCACATATTACACATGCAAGTGGCAAGATAACTCATATGGAGGTGAAGCAGGTGAAAAAACGAGATGGAAATGAAGTAAGATGCATGGCATGCACTCCTTTTGAAAGCACCAAATAGTAGGCCTCACTATAAAGCCATGCATAGAGGAAAAAAAATGATCTTGTGAATTAACTGACCACAGAAGAATGGCAAAGTGGGGGTGGGGGACCCTCAAAATTGAGATTTCAAGTTCTTTTCCAAAGCATTACCACTTACTCTGCTGCTTAAAAATATCAAATTGGTTCTAAAAACTAATTTATTTTATAATACCATGAAATGGAAGTAGGTATGACCATTTATGAATCCAGCTCTACACTTTTAAGTCCTAAGAAGAGAGAAAGTATTTTCATTAAATTCAATGTAATACATTTATTAATTTCCTCCTTTATGCTGGGGAAACAAAACCAAAAAAAAAATGTTTCTGTCCTCAAGGAGCCAACATTATGGTGGTAGAAAACATGTAGTACTGAGAAGTAAATACAAAATAGTTCTTTCAACCCTAAAAATCCTCATAGTTTTTCTGGGCAAATTTTACTTCATATATGATTCAATATTTCTATAAACAGCAGCACTATTATCTGAGCAATTACCTCTTTAATACTTTTCTGCAATTAACTGACTTTTGAGGAAATCTTTTGCTTGGGGGTATCTTCATAGGAAGCTACTTTGGAAACCTTTTCTAAATAAACATCTAGATCGAAGATACATAATTGTATTTTTGTTATTACTCAATGTTTCAGTCTTATGTGATCTTAGCTGCAAAGTTCTGATTTCTCTGTCTCTGTCTCTCTCTGATTGTTTCTTTCTCTTTCTGATCCCCTTTCTTTTCCTCTCTGCCTCTTTTCTCTGATTCTCTTTCTTACTCTCATTTTCTTATTGCTATGAGGAAAAAAAATCCTGAAATTTCACTTCCTTTCCCCTACAGATTTGACTATAAAATAGGTATTATTAGAAAAGGTTAGTTGACTAGCAGAAGACAGTGTAGCCCTAGTAAATAGGGCATTGGACCTGAAGTCAAGAAGAACTGGGAGTAAATCCCACCTCAGAAACTTCCAAGATGTATGTCCCTGAACAGCCATTTAATTTTTCCATTCCTCAGTTTTCTTGTCTAAAAAATGGTGCTGATAATAGTATCTACTTCAAATATAGAAGTTGTCACAAAGATCCCCTAAGGAAATGTATGTAAAGCAGTATACAGAGATGAACTATAGAGGAAATGTTGGGTAGTGGCTAGAGAGTCCACTACAGAACAAAAAAGAGATAGGCTCAAATCCCACCTTGGGCACAATTATGACAATCTGCCCTAGGCAAGTCGTATTCTCTCAATTCTCTAGGCAACCACTAGTCATTCTCATCCAAAGCCTTGTGATCCCATTTAGAATTTCCTTGACAAAAGAACTGGCTTAGTTTGCCATTTCCTTCTCCACCTCATTTTACAGTTGGGGAAATGGAGGCAAACAGACTTACTCAAGATCACAGAACTACTGAGTGTCTGACACTGAATTTGACTGAACACTGAATCAGCTCTTCCTGACTTCAGATCCAGCACTATCCACTGTGCCACCTTAGCTTATCTAGGCAACACTCAAAGACTAAATACAGAGACTGGATGATTTGTATTGGTAGGAGGAGTCCCATCAATTAGGAGCTTCCTATGCCAATGAAATCACCACCCCAAACTCTGTCCTATTATTATTAGTCCAGAGCTATTTCCCAGATATTTGTCCACTCTTATTTCAATCCATTCTTAGATTGCCTTTAGGAAACTGATCACGCAGCCTGTGTTCTTCAAATATAGTTCTGCAAATACAGTTAGAGGCTGCAAAGGTATTGAATATATGATTTGTACTCTTACCTATTTCTCTATTTCATCTCTTTCTAATATATTCTCTTGATAAATGTTTATCCCTTCTTACTAGTCAGGCTTTTGCCTGATTTGCTGTAGAGTCCCACTGGCTTATGTTGGAATTGAAATGTATGATGTCTTATTGTTTACCTTATATACCCAGAAGTCCAAGCATTGAGTTTACTTTTATAAATGAAATACAGAAGACAAACATGAAGCTTGTTGGGAGATGGTTATATGGGGACATTGCTAGAATAGAATTGGGCAGCATCAAGTCTGTGTGACTTGATGCCTCAGATTAAATATCCATGGATATCTAGGCATGATCATGAGGTCCTTCTCCTAAATGTCCATGGTTCTTCTATAGAATCCATGTGTGATATCTTTAAAACAGCAACATAACCCATATAAACTAGGTGATCCAAGACCATGTGCCAAATAACAACAAAAAAGGATTATTTCTATCTGCTATATTCAGCATGAATGAGATTTGGCTTTGAGGTTCTCTGGCAAGTGACCAAAGTGATCCAAAAGCCAGGGTCTATGAGAGTTAATTATAGAAGAAATCGGTATTGGGGAAGTTGGCTTAACAGAGGCTGAGCCAGTGAAAACATATTAAGTGCATGTTCACATGCCATATTTCCTTTTAATATTTCTTTGGTCAAAACAAAACAAAACAAAACAAAACAAAACAAACAAACAAAAAATGTCTACATGCCTAGAAATAGTTATGTCCCATCCTCTGTTGCTCTCCTGGCAAATATGAGTGGAATTCAGGCATTTCTTGGAATTATACCCATTCTAGGGGAACAGAGAATCAAAAGCCAAAACAGGGTGATTTTATTATACTCTTTCTTTTTCACTGTGTAGAGATACGGACATTAAAAGAGAAGGACCATCTCATCTTCTGCATTGGTAAGGACACCTTTTCTAATTTATTATGCAAATTAATTTGCTGCAACCCACTGCTGAAGTTAATTTTTTTTTTGTTTTTGGAATTAATTTAGCTGAGAGCTGGATTCATGACAGCTCATCCCCATCATGGCCAAGCACAGAAGCTCAGGACAGATGACTATTTCAACTTTACTAGCTTGATATCTTGTATAATCAATGCATGTCAGCTATAAAGGCTTGGCTGCCTGATCTTATACCCATTTGCAACACTGGCTGAGTGCCTGCTCACAAAATAGGATGCAAGTTCCACTAGGGCACAAGTGTCAACCAAATATCATTTCAAGTAAGAAACCTGCATCATTTTTCAAATGCCACAATATAGATTAAAAAAAAAAAAGGCCTTGCATCTTTTAATCTCACTTTGCTGACAAATGACTATTTATTTCTTTCTGATTAGACCTTCAGCCTCTTGAGAACTTTTACATAATGATTTTCTGTGATCTCTTCCATCCTCTTAATTTGACATTCCTGCTATACATTTCAACTTGGAAAGTGTATGACTATTAGTAGCCAAAGTAAATGTCCATACTCTAGTTTTCTGTTAAGATCAAATAATTAAATATCTGGAAGTCTCCACAAACAAAGTAGAATAGTCCATCTTATGCTTGCAACTTCAGTCCTTTAAGATAATCTCCTTTGAGGATTGTAAAATAAAGCAATAATGTTTTTGGAGTTAAATGTCAATAAAATCAATGAAAATAGACATTGATAAAATTTCTTGAATAGGAAAGGTAAAATATTACCATAGCAGGAGTTCTTAAACTCAGGCCTATTAATTTATTTTTATTAACATTTTGATAACTAAATTTCAATCTAATTGGTTTCCTTGATGATGATGGACATTTATTTTTATAGATTTTAAAGAATTTTTTAAAGAAGAGGTCCAGAGGCTTCACCAGAATTCCAAAAGGGTCCAACACCAAAACCAAAAAAGAAACAAAAAAGAATCTCTGTCCTATAGAAAGAAAAACCTAATATTTACAGATTCCCAAACATATGTTATAGCTTTGTGAATAATTTGTGGTCTTGTTTCTTTCCCCCATTTCGTCTTCCAGTTTTCACTTTAATTAATATTTACAAGTCAGTTAGCTTGCTTTCTATCCTAGAAGAACATATTTTCTTCTCTTTGCCTCAGTTTTTTTTTTCGATTATTTGTTACAGAGTAGGAGATATTAAAGATGAAATCCAATGGGAAATGTTGTGTGGCAGTGTGCTGTAACATAATAATGTTTGCTTGTTCTTCTTGTTCTGCATTCAAATCTCAAATATTTAATGCCCATAGGCAAATCGCACAACTTAAAATTAACCATTATTACTTTTTCTCTCTAAAGAAGATATGAGTGAGGGATAGAAAGGAACAATATGTTGGTGGCCCACAAGAGCACCCTCTTGCCCAATATATGAGATCCTGCATCACTCCCAGAGGGCCACACATATTCTGGTTCAGAGCTGAAGGACTTGGGACTTTCAAATGATGTAACAAACTTTTCAGTGATGACTAATGGAAAATTGCCGACTAAACCAGGAAGAGGTACCACTTAGTATATTTGAAAAGCAGTAACTGCCCTCTGAGACTCTCTTCCATCTTCTCTCTATATAATGGCATTCCTCTCTCTCTCTCTTTCTCTCTCTCTCTCTCTCTCTCTCTCTAATTCTTTCTCTCTCTGTCTCTATTTCTGTTGTGTTCTGTCTTTCTGTCTCTCTCTGTCTTTGTCTTTGTCTCTCTGTCTCTTTCTCTGTCTCTCTGTTTTTGTCTTTGACTCTCTCTGTCTCTCTCTCTATGTCTCTGTCTCTCTATCACTCTATCTCTCTGTCTCTATTACTGTTATGTTTTGTCTTTCTGTATCTCTCTGTCTCTGTCTTTGTCTCTCTGTCTCTCTATATATATTTCTCTCTCTCTCTGTCTCTGTCTCTCTGTCTCTGTCTCTGTCTGTCTCTGTCTCTCTCTCTCTGTTTCTGTCTCTCTGTCTCTGTCTCTGTCTCTGTCTCTGTCTCTGTCTCTATCTCTCTCTTTCTTTCTTCATATTCGATAGAGGATGGTGCCCTATCCCCTAATTTAAAGGTTTATGGAGTTGAAAGTACTTTGCTAATAATAATAGCAATAGTAATAATAATAATAAAATTAAGGCAGCAGGTAGTATGTAGAAGAATGGATTTTGGGGGCTATCTGACACATCATACATGGGAGTTTTTCCAGAAATTTCAGGAACTCTAATTTAGATACTTGTGACTCAGTGTTGAAAGGTCTTGCACTCTGAAATGATCAAGCAAGCCCTTTATTGCAGCTTAAACAAGAATCATTGTTGACTCAGTTGATTTTTAAAAGGTTTTAAAAGATTTTTAAAGTACCCTCTTCTTCTGCAGATCATGTCAAGACTACTTGTAGCTCTGCTCAGAGGAAACCCCATATGACTGCCCCTACATAACAGTTATTCTGGTTGCTTTTTCCATTTTGCTTTCTTAATGAAAAACAGGTGGTTAAATATGTTCAGATTTGGAGGCAATTTTACAATTATAAGAGATCTTAAAGGGTCCCTTGGACAAAACTGACCGGTGCAAGGAGAAATCAATGCCAGGGAAAAGAACTAATCTCTCTGGCTGAAGGTGCAAAAAGAAGTAGACTTAGATGGAATAATTTGGACAACACAAAGCCAATGTAAAATGTAAAATTTCTATTTGGTAATACTATAAACTGCATTGTCTTGATGTTTTATTTTTTTGTCTTGATGTTTTAAATATGAAGGTTCAGAAAAGGATAGCAGAAGTTATGTAACTATATTTTGTTTAGTATCTTTTGTCAATGCTCACTTGTAGATCTTTTACTAAGCATTTTTTTTTGGTATAGAGGAAATTGTTAGTTGCCCTTTGCCTGTTATGCATTGTAGTTTGAGTATCTTTCTACTCTCTACTTTGTAGAAATCCTAGACATGAGCTAAATGTAAAATTTTAAGTAATAATTCCTTGTGATTATGATGTTGAGGTATAAAGAACCAAAAAGATTGATAAAAGGAGCCTAAACACTCTCATTTTTTTTTAAACTCTTACCTTCTGTCTTGAAGTCAATACTGTGTATTGGTTCCAAGGCAGAAGAATGGTAAGGGCTAGGCAATGGGGGTCAAGTGACTTGCCCAGGGTCACACAGCTGAGAAGTGTCTGAGGCCAGATTCTAAACACTCTCATTTGAGACTAGGTTCCTCCAAGATGGAATTTAGTCACCTCATGCCTGGGTCCAGAGCTTAAAGGCCCTTTAATAGAAAAGAAAAAAGCAGAAGACCCCAGCTCTTTGGGCAAAAGAACAGTTAAAAACATGAGAATGATAATATTTGATATTTTGTAATGCTTTACAGTTTGCAATAAATACATTATAGGCATTATCCTAACTGATCATTGCAATAGTCTTCTGAGCTGGATCCAAGGAAAATTATCTTCATTTTACTGATAAAAATAGCAGATTAATGTATTTTTCCCATGGTCACATAACCAACAAGTACCAGAAGGCAAGATTTTAATATGAATTGTTCCCAATTCCATGCTGAGGATTTCCCATTGAGCCACATTTTCTCAATTAGTAAGTCAACAAGTAAAAGAGGATCCCTTTAACCACAGGAGATATGTCTCAAGGCCTATAATGGATGGCTGAAAATAGCAGATATAAGTGAACATCTGCTGACCCTGTAAATGCATGACTTTCTTGTGCCCATTGCAGTTGTTCAGGTGATCAGTCATGTCCTACTCTTCAGGACCTCATGGACCATAATATGCCAGATTCTTCTATTCTTTCATTATCTCTTGAAGTCAGCCTAAATTCATGTTCATAGCTTCTATCACACTGTCTACCATTTCAAGGTCTACTGTATCCTTCTCCTTTTATCTTCAATTGTTCCCAACATTAAGATCTTTTCTGAGTTCTGTCTTCTCAGTGAGACCAAAGTATTTAAGCTTCATCTTCAGTATTTGACTTATCTGATCTCCTTGCTATTCAAGGAACTCTTAACAAGTTGTGTTTAGCACTACAATTTAAAAGTGTCAATTTGGCAATATTCAACTTTCTTAAACACTTAAGTGTATAATAAAGTTTAAATGATAATTAAAAATACATTAAGCCACCAAAACCCTTAGGAAAATTGAAAAACAATATGGCAGAAACTAGTCATAGACCACAGTAAAGTCAAAGTGGGTACATGACTTAAAAATAAAAGGTCACATTATAAAAAAATCAGAGGGGTATGGAATAATTTAACTGCCAGGGAAGAATTTATGACGTAAGAAGACATAGAAAAGATTATGAGATATAACATAGAACATTTTGACTACATTAAACTTAAAAGTTTTGCACAAACAAAACAAATGCAACCAAGATTTTAAGGGAAACAACAAATTGGGGGGAGGCATTTTTAGCAAGTGTCACTGACAAAGACCCCATTTCTCAAATATTTGGAGAACTGAGTCAAATTAAAGAATTAAATGATATGGACATGCAATTCTCAAATGAAGAAATTAAAACTAACTTTAATCACATGAAAAAAAGTTCCAAATCACTCTTAATTAGAGAAATGCTCATTAAAACAACTCTGAAGTACCACCTCAAACCTTCAAAATTGGCTAATATGACAAAAAATGTTAAATTTTGGAGGGGATGTGGGAAAATTGGGACACTCACATGCTATTGGTGGAGCTATAAATTGATCCCACCATTCTGGAGAGCAATTTGGAATCATGCTTCAAAAGCCATCAAACTGTTCATACCCTTTAATCCAGCATTAGCACCACTAGGTCTATATCCCAAAGAGATAAAAAATAGGGTGAAAGGACCTATTTGTATAATAATATTTATAGCAGCTCTTTTTGTAGTGTCAAAGAAATGGAAACTGAAGGCATGACCAACAACTGAGGAATGGGTGGACAAGTTGTGAGATATGGATGTAATGGAATATTATTGCACTATAAGAAATTATGGAGAAGATGATCACTAAAAATACTGGAAAGACATCTAGGAAGTGATGCAAAATGAAGGAAAAAGAATCAGTAAAATGTTGTATTCAGGAAAATGCTGTACACTGTAACAGCAGAAATGTACAGTGAGCAACTATGAATGACTTAATTATTATCTGCAATGCAAGCATCTAGAACAACTGAAAGGAACTCTTGATGAAAAAGGCTAACTGTCATAGAAGGAAATGACAAATTGAAGCATACAAAATCTTCACTTTATTTCTTCTATGAATTTTTCTCTAGGATAGGTAATATATATCTTCTTTCACAATTTCACAAACATGGAAATATGTATAGTATGATAATACACATAACCAATATGATGTTACCTGCCATCTTGAGGAGGGTAAAGGGTTGGAAGGGAGAGAGAAAGTGTAGATCATAAAATGTCAGAAATTATTATTAAAAATTGTATTGATATAATCTGGAAAAATAAAAAAATAATTAAAAACATGCAGTGACATTACCAATTAAATACAGTAATAATAAAGTGCATTGCACATAATTATAGAGTACTGTAAATAATTCCTCCCTTTATCCAAAGTAGGGTACATTTCAAGACCCCCATTAGATACTTGAAACTAAGAAGAGTTCTTGTTTTAACTTTTAACTTTTAACACCTAGGTTAACTTTGCTGTATAGTACTGCTCTCTCTCCCCACTCTTGCTCCTTAACTCAGCACTCTGTGATCTCCCACTCATATTTCACAAATGAAACTTTAAAAAATCTCTAAATGAAAGCAGAAGAACTGATGCAGGGGAAAAACCAAAAACAGGGCAGCCTGTGGGAAGACCTCCAACAAAGATTGGAGCCCTTTGCCCCACTCTGCCCACAAGGCCACCAGCCTACCCTTCCACAAGTCAGTTTTCCATCATCCTCCTTAGGCCCCTGCCTCATCAAGCAGTAGTCTCCTCCCCTTCCTCCTTATCCTGGAACCCTGGAAGGACCATAAGTAACTCAAAACCTGGAAAAGAAAACTGTGAATGTGTGGGGGGGGAGGGGAACCCAATATATATTTAAGTGCCTACTATGTGCCAAACACTGTGCTAGGCACTCTGGATCAAAGGAAGTGCTGCCCTCAAGAGCTCATAGTGTAATTCCCTCCTTTGTGAGGTTATAAATACATTCTCTTTGTTAAATCAAACACTCATAAGCCAAAGGAAAATTCTCTTCAACCTCAATGGGCTTGTTTCAGAACCCTTACATTAAAAAGGAAATCAATCACACACACAAACACACACACACACAGATCAATGGGACTCCCCAACCTAGCATGGTGATTAACTTTAGAGAATCTAAGTTCATAGGATTTAGGGGTGGAAAAAACCATGGACAGAACCTGGTCCGCTACCTGCTTTTAGAGAAGAAACTTGAGGCCAAGAAAGGTAAAATACCTTGTCCCAGGTGATATGTTATAAGTAGAGGGGCTAGAATTTTAACCTAAGTCCTCCGAATCCAAGACCAAACCTTTTTATACTGTATCATACTGAAATAAAAATACTTAAAAGCCCTGAGACTTTCATATTTAGACCCCATTTAGTTGCTTCTATTTTCTTTCTAAAACTAAGTGAGACTTTTTAGAAGTTGTGTTAAAGATGAGAATAAACTTTCTGGAAATGCCAACAATTCACTGAGATGAGGGAGGTAAGATGAAGGACTGGGAAAATCCCTTAGTCAAGGCTAGTCAAGGTCACAGTCTGATGCCAACCTACCTTTCCAACCTCATTTCGATCTACATTCTTTAATGTGCCCAAATTTTCAATGAGACTGGACTACAATCTATGCCCTAGACTCATTCTGTCATCTCCCATGTCTGCATTTACATAGATGGATGTTCATGCCTGGACTGCACTCTTTTATCACCACCACCTAGTGAAATCCTTCTCTTTCTTCAAAGCTTTACTCCAACAAAGTGTTCTTTTAATATTGTTTTCCTAGAATATTTAGTCCAAATCAGAGCTCATTTCATCCAGGCGTAAGCTCACTGAGGTCAGAGATTATTGGATTTTTGTTTTTGTCTTCCTCCGTCTTTTTGTAGAAGCAGCTAGGTGGCACAGGGGATAGAGTGCTGGTCCTGGAATTAGGACTTGAGTTTAAATCTGTCTTCAGACACTTACTATCTATATTTACTTACTTAACCCCAGTTTTCTCAAATGGGATTATACTAATAGCATCTATCTCCCAGAGGTGTTGTAAGGAGGGAATGAGATGCTTGTAAATAAAATGTCTGGCACATAGTAGGCACTTAATAAGTGGATATTTCTTTCTCTCCCTAGATTCCTTCCAATTCCTGCCTTTCAACATGTTGAATGATAGAAAAAAATATAGACTAGTCACATGAAAAGGGTAATGAATGACAGGTGAATTACCAAAAAGCTCTGACAGATTGGGTGGTCTGGGTAGGCTGCCTGTTGCAAATTTAAAGGAGAACATGGACAAGAATAGCAAAAGACAGGCAAGTAGAGATGAGCTACAATTTATATCACTGGAAGGAACATCAAATTGATGAGATCACAGCTTCATTTTACTGTTTCATTCCTAGCACCTACACCTATGCATGGCAGAAGGCTATTGAATTTTTGTAGAAATGAACTTAATTTAATCTCTTTATTGACCATATAACATACTATTTTCCATAATAATTTTTCACTTAGATGCTATCTACATATGACACAGAGGGACTATGGAAAGACCTCTTTCCAGAATTGGGAAGACCCTGTTTTCAAGTTCTGTCTCTGACACATGCTGGCCAGGTAAGCCAGATTCAGTTTCCTAGCTGCTAAGTGTCTCAAAAAACTTTCTCAGACTGTTAGTCTGAATAGAAAAAGGGAAATCCCTACATCGACAAAATCACAGGACCATAGATTTAGATTTATTATGTACCTTAGAAGTATAATACTAATAAAAAATAAGTATTATTACATGTATATATATATGTATATTTTTAAAGTGTTTTATAGATATTTATATATTTTTTAAAGGCTCATTGGATATAACATCAGGCCTAAAGTTAGGAAGACTTATCTTCAGGAGTTAAGCTCTAGCCTCAGACACTCTGTAGCTATGTGACCCCAGGCAAATCTTTTACCTCTTTTTGCCTCAGTTTCTCATCTATAAAATGAGCTGAAGAAAGAAATGGCAAACTCCTTTAGTGTCTGTCAAGAAAACCCAAAATGGAGTCACAAAGTGTCAGATACAACTGAAAGAACTGAACAACAATGTATTTTAGAAAGCATAAAAATGCACTTTATAAAAATCTAATTTGTCCTTCACAAAAAACATGGAAGGTGTGTATTATTATTTTCTCCAATTTATCAGTGATAAAATTGAGACCGACATAGAATAAGTGCCTTTGCTCATAATCACCCAACTAATAAATGTCTGAGGCTAGATTTTAACTGAGACATTCCTGATTCCAGATATAGTACTCTGTCCACTGTACCACCTGAGAGACTCAGTGAGGTTTAGTGACTTTCCCAAAGTCATTCAAGGAATATCAGAGGTGAGATGTCTAACCCGAGCCATCTGATTCCAGTCGGTACTTTCCTCTGAACTAAGCTATCTTGTCATTTCTACTTATGGTCTGAAAGTGTTATTATTGCTTTATTTTTTCCATCCCTGGCACAGATCACAGTGCCTTGTTTTTTATAAATTTGCTTAAGGAATGTTTCTTCAATTGAATTGAAATTAGTTGCAGGAAGGAAACTACTAAATGACAGATCTCATCACTTCATTAAATTAAGGGCCACATTTTGGGAAAAAAGGTGCTTCCAGAATGAGGTCAGAATTCCTTAAATGAGTGTACAACATGACAGACAACTTTAAAATCCACTTCTGCCAACTTTAAAATGTTCTCAACAGGATATCGTTTTGCCAGATGTATGCTATAAACCCCTATTGAGGCTGCCAATTTATTCTTAATATAATATGCACTGAGAATAATCAAAGGCAGCGCCTGCTGTGTCCTGGGCTGATGAGTCCAACAGTTTCATTGGTGCAAAGTGCCAGCACCGGACTTGCCATAGCCTTCTTGGATAACCAGAAAAGTCTCTAGGCATTTCCAATTCTCAGTCAACTTTTTTGGAAATCAATTTCTGACTGAATCTTGAAACATTTTGCTTTTAGGACAGGGAGAAAAAGAGAAACTTCATGTCTCTAATTCTTTTCTTAGAGGATTCCTAAGAGTAAATCCTGAGGAGGAAATGATGAGAAATAATCACATGTAATTCTAGGACTACTGTTTTGCTTTGGAGAATGTAACTGTTTCTGTTCACCACCTTTCAGAGACTTAGCATTGTCACAATATCCATACTTCTGGACCTTTCTTCCATCC
Source organism: Monodelphis domestica (assembly GCF_027887165.1). Lineage (NCBI taxonomy): Eukaryota > Metazoa > Chordata > Mammalia > Didelphimorphia > Didelphidae > Monodelphis > Monodelphis domestica. The sequence continues at coordinate 221,432,633 of NC_077227.1, read as the reverse complement.
TTCCTCTATCTCCACTTCCAAAAACACACGCAATACTATGTTTTTAAAAAAGATATTGAGGGGGCAGCTGGGTAGCTCAGTGGATTGAGAGCCAGGCCTAGAGAAAGGAGGTCCTAGGTTCAAATCCAGCCTCAGTCACTTCCCAGCTGTGTGACCCTGGGAAAGTCACTTAACTCCCATTGCTTAGTCCTTACCACTCTCCTGCCTTGGAACCAATACACTGTATTGGTTATAAGATGGAACGTAGGGGTTTTTAAAAATAAAATAAAAAATAAAGACGATATTGAATGAACTTTCATCTTTTAGAAATCCATGTGGGTAGCTCACTTCCTCATGCTAACTGATGATCTTCCCTGCAGCCAAATCTATGGAATAGAACTCATAAGACAAGACCACTACTCAATCTTATATAACTTTGTGGGCACTAAATTAAAAAAAAATTTCCTGATAACTGGCAAATTTCTCATTGCCTTTGACATTGTGTGTATCATCTGAATGAGAAGTTGCTCTTTGTATTCCAAATTTAAAAAAAAAAAAGGTTCTTGATAATGCCAAGGCAACTACTAAATTCCCTTTTGCCCCTTTTTCATGTGTATATTGATTGGGGTCTACTCAAGAATTCAATTAGAGGATCTAGTTTTTTAATTTTTTTCTTTATTTCAGATAAAATCTACTCAGTTCCTTTTGTACTAAAGCTGTAAGTAGGAGGCATAGGCTGCTAAATAATGAATATTTTACTGAATACTTTAAGCTTTTATACTTCTACTCTTTCATTTGATCTGCACCAGGACCCTGTAAGAAAGGTGCCCCTATTTAAAAATGAAGAAGTTGAGTGTTGTATATCTAGGAAAAGATGAAGCCAGAACTTAATCCCAAGTCATCTTGCCCCAAGTTTAAAGTTCTGTTCAGTTTAATCACACTACCTATCAAATATTTAAGAAACAATGGTGGAACAGGAAGACAACTGAATCTGGGCTTAAAAGAATATGGTTCAGATTCTGCCTCTGATGTTTATTACTCATGTGACTTTGGACAAGTCACTTAAACTATACTTAACTTCAATCTCCCCCTCAAATTATAAAGAGAATAAATAGGCTCAGTGATTCTTGAGGTAGATTTGTTCCACAATATATATTGGGATGATGCTAAACTAGAGAGACCAGATATAAACTTGTGACCAAAATTTGCTATGGGTTCTTCACAGTCTAAGAAGTTGGAGAGATAAGAAGAAGGAAGGGATAATATCCCACAAGTATCTCACTATTTTTATACATGTTCATGGATAAATATAAATGAAAAAGATAGAAATAGGAATATAGATATGCCCATACATATACACACAAAATAGAAAAATATGTATCATAATGGATAAATCCCTAGGCTTAAAATCAAGACAATTATGTTATTTTTAATTTTATACATTGAAACAATTTTTAATAATCATTTTGTGATACATTGAGATACAGTTCTCTCCCTCCCTCCCATCCATCCATTTGTTCTTCCCAAGATGGCAGGTAATATGGTATAAATTGTATATGTGCTATCATATAATGCATATTTCCATGTTTATCATGTTATGAAAGAAAACACACTAGGAAAAACCTCATGAAGGAAATAAAGTGAAGAATCTTATGCTGTAATCAGCATTGAGATTCTGTAAGTACCTTCTATGGCAGTGGATAGCCTTTTTCATCATGAATCCCTTGGGATTATTCTGGATCCTTGCATTGCAGATAATAGTTAATTCATTCGTAGTTATACATTGTAAAGTATTGGTGCTTCAGTGTGTAGCATTTTCCTAGTTACACTAACTTCAGTTTGTATTACTTCATATAAGTCTTTCCAGATTTTTTGTGATCATCTTGTTTATCATTTCTTATGGCACAATACAATCATAACACAACTTGTTCAGCCATTATCCAATTGATGGATATCCCTTCAGTTTCCAGTTCTTTGCCACTACAAAAAAACAGTTGCTACAAATATTTTTGTACAAGTAGGCACTTTCCCTTTATCTTTGATCTCATGGATCCATACCTACTAGTAGTATTGCTTGGACAAAGGGTATACACAGTTTTATGGCCCTTCAGGCAAAAAGGGTTATCATTCAAATCCTATCTCTCATACTGCTTAGAGATAGGTCACTTCACTTATGGTATCTGTGTTATACATTTCAACTGATGTCTGTTTGGATGAATCAATTGCAATACAACAGAAAATGCTTAAATTGAATTTACATAATTCTGCAGATTTGAAAAAAATGACTATATTTTTCTCATATCTGAGTTTACCCCTTTCTCTCTTTTCCTTCAAAATAACTGATGAATTCAGCTGAGTTCAGATACTCACATTTTTTACAAAAGTCAGAAAGTCAGGATGTTTTGCTTTGTTTGGAACTATTGTTGCTAAGGTTTTGAAGAGAACGTTCAATGATGATGCATATTTGTGAAACATATCTTGGAAGCAATAGCAGAGAACTGAAAATATTTATTCTGACTGAGAAGTTCTAACCACCCAGATGGAGTAGTAGAACAAAAAAAGAGGAGGATAGGATGTGTTACTGCCATTTTGCTTTCAGAGGGGGATGGAAAGGATTAGAGAATTAGAGACTTTACTCTTTCAAAAGACATGGGCAGGAAATTCTTAGCATCATGTGAATTTTCATGAGTGAGAACCAAACCATATAGTATTCCAGGAGCAGTCTGTCCAAGAGATCAGAAAGGGGGCAAGACTGTTCTGTGTATTAATTTAGTTTTATAAACTGAAGCCAATCATGTTATAGAATGTAGTAGAAGTCTGTATTGCTTCCAGATGGCACACATCTTCCTTTGAATTGAGTGTCAACATGATGTCAGAACACAGTTCTGAAGTCTGGTGATCTGTCCTTTTTGCATGCATTAAAGAGCAGTAACTACTTCAGAATGTTACAAAGCAGGTACAAGGACAAAGAAAGGACATTTGGCTCAAAATCGGAGGATGCATTAAATATGAATTGAGCTCATCTTTCTTCTTAGCCTATTATCCTCAAACATCTAGGTAAGGAATGAACAGTAAGTGAGAAGCATAAGGACTTCTCCAGAAAATCTGAATTTTTAAGGAGATTGGAAGTCAATAATAGCATCAGGAGTGCTAATGCTCAAAATTAGCTAAGCCTGGTGAGAAATCCTAAGCATAGCTGAAACAGCTTTTCTTAAAGTAATTTTTTTTGGGGGGAAATAGAATCAAAGAAGGAATAGAGCCTCAGGGAGGATAAAATGAATGATGATAACAAACCACATGGAGAAAGAAGAGATAATATGTTCTTAGGCTGCTTCTGTTCTCTCTGCCTAAGTCATGTAGAGAGTATAAATGACAGAGCAACAGTGACTAAATGAGAGTGGAAACCCAAGCAAAGGGAAGAAAAAATAAAACAGCACATAACTGTCCTTGACAAGTCACAAGTCTCAGAGAAACTGCATCCCACAGTCTTTAAAGAACTAACAGATATGACTGAGCCATTATTAGTGGTTTTGGAAAAGGCATGAAGAATTGGAAAGATGGCACAGAGACTGGAGAATGGGAAATGTTATCCAATTTGGGGGGAAAATCTATAGGTCTTTTGACTTGACTTTACTATATATGCGTGAAATATATATTTCAGAAAGTGGTTACACTATCTATTTATATATATACATACATATCATTTAATATATTATGAAAAGGACAGTTGGCTAAAAGGAAGCAATAATCACAAAGAGTCAAGATAGCACTTCAAAACTGATCATGAAACACCAATCACAGTTCCTTTGTGAACATTACTAGGCTAGTATATTGGATAAATCTTAAAGATATGGGTTACATAGATATCAGCAGACAAGCAAAATCTCTTGTGCTATATTTCTAGACAAGAGGGATAAATGTGGGAGATAAAATTGAGAGATTTGGAACTGGTTGAATGAACAACAACAACAAAAATTGTAGATAGGGCAATATCAGCTTAGAGGCAAGTTTTTCCTGGTATATCCTAGGAATCTGCCCTTGACTTTGTGCCATTAACTTTTTTTATTGACAAGTTTTGGGTTTTCTTAATTATAATTTTACAAAAAAATTTCATGATTACATGGCAATTCCATTTTAACATATTATTTGATAACTTGTAATTCATGTTCTCTCTCTCCTTACTCCCTCTCCCCAAGAAAGCAGATAATATGAGTTGTACATATATTATCATATGTTGTATATTTCTATGTTCATTATATTGTAAAAGAAGATACATATTGCTCACACCAGAGAAAAATACATGGAGTATATAAAGTAAAGAAAGATATTTTGAAATTTGTGTCCAGATGCTTCTCCTTGGCAGTGGATATCCCTTTTTTGACATGAATTTCTTGGAGATGTCCTGGATCCTTGATTTATTCATGATAATTGATGTATTCACAGTTGATCATCATACATCATTGTTATTAATGTGTACAACATTCTCCTGGTTCTGTTCACTTCTCATTGTATCACTTCATATAAGTCTTTCCAGGATTTTTAGTAAACATCTTGTTAGTAATTTCTCTTGGCATAATATATTTCCATTATAATCATATACAAAACTTGTTCAGCCATTCCCCAATTTATGGATGTCTCTTCAGATTCTAGTCTTTGCCACCACAAAAAATAGCTTGTATTTTTTTTTTAATTTACAGGAAGATTCCTATCCCCTATCTTTAATTTCTTTGAGTTATAGATCTATTAGTGGTATTGCAGGAGTAAAGGTTATTTATAGTTTGATGACCTTTTGGACACAGTTGCACTTTTCAGTTCTATCAGTAGTGTATTAGTATCCCAATTTTTCCATATTTCCTCCAACAATTATTATTTTCCCTTTTTTCTCATGTTAGCCAGTCTGATATGTGTGAGGTGGTTTCTCAGAACTGTTTTAATTTTCATTTCCCTAATCAATAGTGATTCGGATTATTTTTTCATATGACTAAAGATAGTTTATTTCTTCCCCTGAGATTTGCCTTACAAATGCTTTGTAATCTTATAAATTTGACCAGTTCTCTCTATATCTGAGAAACAAAGTCTCTGTCAGAGAGATTTACTATACAGATTTCCCCACTAGTATTTTTGTTTGCCTTTATTCTTGGTTGCATTGCTTTTATTTGTGCAGAAACATTTTTATTGAATGTAGTCAGTTATCTATTTTATATTTCATAACATTCTCTATGTCTTGCTTTGACAACAGTTCTCCCCTTATTCATAGTTCTGTGAGGTGAACTATTTTGTGCTCCCCCAATTTGTTTATGGTATCATCTTTATTTCTAAAAAATGTATCCCTTATAATTTTATCTTGGTATATGGCATGAGACATTGGTCTTTGCCTAATTTCTGCCATATTGTTTTTACTATAAGAGAGGAAACTTGGGCTTAATCTGCCAGATGAAGAAGACAAGCAGATTCATCATACTGGAAGACCATCTTGAGTGGGGGAAGGGCAGGAAGGAGAGAGAATTCCAAAGGAAGAACAGAGAAATTGAGAAGATCCAGACAGCTGAACTCACTTCTTTTTGGGAAGCCTACCAGAGAGGCTGATCTGAGCAAACCTCTGAACCTGAAGCACTCTCCTGTGAAACCTGACCCCAGTATCCAGTGAAGATAAACCAGAGTGAATAGGACTTTACCTAAAGCTCTTCACCAGAAGAAGATCCTCTAATCCCTCTTTGAACTTTGAACAAGTCCTTTGAATTTGTTAATAGCTAGGACAGCTAAGAGTCTGGAAAGCAAAGCCTGACCCTGCAGGATTTGAAAAGAAGGGGTTGGTTCAATTGTTATTATTAGGGACTTCCTATTTCCCTCCTTCCCAACCACCTTATCCCACAACCCGCCTACCTTACCTTTTATATGTTCTTTAGAATAAATAGTCATTTCCTGAATCAAGAGTCTGCTGCATAGTGTTCAAGAAGGAAGACTGGGAACTTGGGAGGAAGAAAGCTACTTTCTCACCTCAGAAAGAGAGAAGCTGTCTGTCTTATACATTGTTTCAATTAAGTCTTTGAGGGAACAACATCTGTGATTCTGAAGGCAACCAGTGTGGGGTTTACCAAGGAAAGAGAGAAGGAAATCCAATCTATCCCTTCTCCTCATCTCTTGGCTATACTCATCTCTACCTCATTCTGTCCTGAAATTAGTGGTGGGAGACTCCATTCCTTCTCCCTCCATTACATTACAAATAGTGAGTTCTTCATCCAAAAGCTGAGTACTTTGTGTATGTTAAAATTAAGCTATGAGAGTTATTTGCCATTCATTGCATGTTGAGTGTCTAATCTTTTCCATTGGTCCTGCACTCTATTTCTTAGCCAGTACCAGTTTGTTTTGATGGTTGCTGCTTTATAATATAGTTTGAGATTCAGCATAGTGAAGCCACTATCCTTTTTTCCCACTACCCTTATTCTAGGTATTTTGTTCCTCCAGATCAATGTTGTTAAAATTTTTTTTCAATGTCTCTATAATAATTTTTGGTAGCTTGATTAGTATAGCACTGAGTAAATAAATTAATTTAGGAAAAATTGTCATTTTTATTATGTTGGCAGCCTACACATGAGTATTTCATGTTTTCCCAATCAGTAAGATATTATTTTTTCAGGTGAAAAGTGTTTTTCAGTTGTGATCATATAGTTTTGGGTTTGTTTTAGCAGGTAGATTTTGGGGTATTTTATATTGTCTACTGTTGTTCTAAATGGGATTCCTTTTTCTATTTCTTGATGTTAGTTTTATTGATAGTGTTGAGAAATGCAGATGAATTTTGTGGAATTATTTTATATCCTTTGACTTTGCTAAAGTTGTCAATTGTTTAGATTAGTTTTTGACTAATTCTCTAGGATTTTCTAGATATATCATCTGCAAAGAGTGATAGCTTTATTTCCTCGTTGTCTATTCTAATTCTTTCCATTTCTTTTTTTTAATTGCTATTATTTTGTTGGATGTTTTGAAAAATTTGGTGTTTAATGGGAGGTTTTAAGTTTTTTCTTTTTTAATTTCATAATGAATTTACTGATTTACTCTTTCTTTGCTTTACTGATATAAGTATTTAGAGGTACAAATGTGTCACATAAGTACTGCTTTGGATGCACACTAAAAATTTTTGATATGTTTTCTCCTTGTCATTCTCTTTAATGAAATTGTTGATTGTTTTTATGACTGGTTCTTTGAACCATTCATTTTTTATTATAAGGTTATTTAGTTTCCTATTAATATTTTAGTCATTTTCCTCCCAGTCCTTTGTTCAATATAATTTTATATCATTATGGCCTACAATTGATGCATTTAACCTTTCTATTTTTCTGCATTTGTTTGTGAGAATTTTATGTCTAATTATATGAACAATTTTTATGAAGGTGTATAAGAAAAAGGTATATTCTCATTCAGTTTTCTCTGAAGGTCCATCAAATTTAACTTTTCTAAAATTCAGTTTATTTCCTTAATTTCTTTCTTGTTTATTTTTTGTTTGATTTATCTAATTCTGAGAGAGGAAGGTTAATGTACCATACTAATATGGTTTTATTGTCTATTTGCTCTCAGAACTCATGCCGTTTTTCTTTGAGGAATTTGGATAATATACCATTTGGCGCATATATATTTAATATCATTATTTAATTGTCTATGATTCCTTTTATCGATATGTAATTTCCATCACTGTCTCCTTTAATAGGTCAATTTTCATTTTTACTTTATCTAAGGTCATAATCGCTACTCTTGCTCTTTTAACTTTAGCTGAAGCATAGTAGATTTTGCTCCAGCCATTTACCTTTACTTTATGTGTCTTCTTGTTTTAAATGAGTTTTGTAGACAACATATTGTAGGATTTTAATACACTCTGCTCTTCTTGTTCATTTTATGGATCAGTTTATCCCATTCACATTCTGACTTATGACTACTGTGTGATACCCTCCATCTTATTTTCCTGTATATATCCTTCTCTTTCTCTCTTTTCAGTCTTTCTCTATTCATAAATGTTTTTGATTCTGTTTCCACACCTTGCTGAATTCCATTTCCTTTTTTGTCCAGGACCCCTGTACCATTTTCCTCCTCACCTTCTTTCTTCCCTATTGGATAAGATGGATTTCTATACCTAACTGAATTTGGATGTTATTTCTACTTTGTGCCAATTCCAATGAGAGTAAGGTTCAAGCATTTCCCATCCCTCCCCTCATCTGCCTTTCCACTATATTGATTCTTATATGTCTCCTCATGTAAGATAATTTATCGCCAACTTTCTCTCCTTTCCTCTTTTTCAGGTGTATTCTTCTTTCTTATTCCTTCCTTTTTTGAGTAGTGTTATATCATTTTCAACTTTTTCTTTGCTCTCTGGTTATATATGTTCCTGTTCATTGTCCTAAGAGTGACAAAGGTCCTAAGTATTTTCAACAACTTACATATACTAAGTACATTAGATATCTTAGGTTCCTCAAGTATCATAGATATCTTATACATCTTAGACATCATCTTCTTACTAATTTCCATTTGTTTAATCTTTATTTATAAGGAAACATTTTCTTTTTTGAGGCTTGGTATTTCCTTTCTTAGAAATTTATTTCCCTGTTTGAAGTATTTCTATTTTTAGGAAACCAAATTTTCAGTAATTTTTTCTTCTAAACTGTTGATTTTTCTATCATTTTCTAAATTTTCTACTAATTTTCTTTTATTTGTTCTTCTACCTTTTCTAGAGCTCTTCCAGGGATTATTTTGGGCTTGACAATCTTTAAAATTTTCCTTTTAGGCTTCACATGTTTTTGCTTTTGTATTGATGTCTTCTTCTCAGCTTGTATTTTGGTCATCTCTCTTGTTGAGATTTTTTTCTAGTTTCAGGCTTTTTCTCTGTCTTCTACTCATTTGGGTGTTTTTTTTTTCATTGATTTTATCTATATGCTGAAACTTAATTCTATTCCTGGAGTAAAGGGAATACTGTCCACCACTTGTACTCTGCCTGGGATTGGCTTGGCTTTCTCAGGCTCAGATTAAGCACTCTGAAGAGGGGGCCTGAGTAGTCTGCTGGGTAGAGGTTTACGGCTTTTCAGTTCAATTGGTTAAAGTGGGATTTTGTCCAGTTCCACTAAGGATGGACCTTTTGGGGCTCAGTTCTTCCCACTGCTGCCTGTATTGGGTAATACTCAGCCTCTATTCTGACTGGTCTCTGTAAGACTACTTTCTTTCCATTGCCACATATTTTGTACTGTTTTGATTTGTACCTTATCCTGTTGAGATTGGATCAATCTAGCTATCCTCTTTGCCCTGTCACTTGTACTATATCATGTACAAGTTTTGCTGAGCATAGATAAAGTAGGTGGTATTCTTTCCCATAGCCTTTACTCTATTGTATCTGAATTCCACTCAGGCTTGTTCTGTATTCTTTCTTCATTTCATAGTGACATGAGTCCTTAATGCTGCCTTTCTCATTGTTCTGGGTCAGATCACTGCTTCACTCCTTCTATTGGTTCTACCACTTCAGTATGCTTTTGAGGCCTTTTTGTTCTTCTGTGGTCATTTGGAGGATGGTTGGAGGGGTATGCATGTTTCTTTCTTTGCCATCTTTGCCTAATCTCTTCAATATTCAGGCTGTAGTCAGTGGGTTCTGCATCCACTGCTGTCACCACCACCAATACTGGCCCATCTCCTATTAATAACCTTGATGAAGGTATAGATGACATGCTTATTAATTTCTGAATGACATAAATCTAGAAAGAATAACTAATGTATTAAGTAATAATCAGTATCCTAAAATAATATAGGACATTGAGCTGAATCTCCTAATATAGCATAAAATGAAGATAAGGGTACATTTGCCTAAGTATATATATATATATATATATATAGGCATTTTCCAAATGGTCAACTCTTTCAAAGGAAGGATCAAACTTATTCTTAGTACCACACAGAGAATCAGAGAATAGCTAGTAGTCATGGGTATGAATAGATTTAATATTGATGTAAAGAAAATCTTCTTGATGTTTAAAGCTGTCCTAAAGTGCAATTATAGGATGAATTCTCTTTGGGGATAGTATATTCTCCCTCACTTGAGGTCTTCAAAGAAATGCCAGATCACCATTAAAGGCAGCTGTTTTAGAGGCAATTTTCAGGCAAGGGAGTATTGAACAAGATACTCTTTCTGGTTCTTTCTGATGGAAAAGTCTATGCAATGTTACAATCACCCAAACTACTAAAGTGAAAAATGTTTCTAGATTTTAAATTGGGGGAATAGTTGAAGGAAATTGACATATACTAGAGTCTCAGGAAAATACTAAGAAAGTATAAAACATAAAAGATCAGCCTAGAAGTAGAGAGACACACATAAATACTGACTGCAGAATGAAAAGAATTATAGTGGAAGAATATTTCCTTAATAAAAAGAAACAGATGACTTAGTTGGAGACAGTAATGGACCTGGAAGGTTTCCATTATCATTATTTGTTTTCTTTAAATAGCATTGTTTTTTCCTACCATTTAGAATGACCTTTCTCCCCAAATTTCTTTTTTCCTTTGTTTTATGTAACTGCTTTTAAAAAATCATAATTTCTGGTATAAATTTGGCATTGAAAAAATAATCTGCTCTAATTTAGAAAAATCTTGCAATCAACAAGCATTTATTTTTTTTTAAAACCCTTACCTTCCATCTGGGAATCAATACTGTTTATTAGTTGCAAGACAGAAGTGTGGTAATGACTAGGCAATGTGGGTTAAGTGACTTTCCCAGAGTCATATAGCTAGGAAATGTCTAAACCCAAATTTGAACCCAGGACCTCCCATCTCTTGGCCTGGCTTTCAATCCACTGAGCCACTTAGCTGCCCCAGCAACCACTTATTTAGAGAGCTACAGGAGAGACAACTGGGAAGGTTGTAAAACTGGAATTGCTTTTAATTATGCTATGGCTTATAAAATAATAAATGGTGATTAGAGGCACATTGTTTTTATTCTAAATGTTATTTATTTAGAAAATACTGGGCTATGAATTATTTTCAGCAGATGACTTTTGTCTGGCTACATAACATGGAAAGCAAATTGCATTTGCCTTGCTTCCATGTTGAATAGGGATCAAATAGTCTTCCATCCTTCTAAATAATGACAAAATGTCTCAGGAACATCTGGAATCCTTGGAAAGAGGTTTAAGTAAACTACAAACTGAAAATAATTTCCCTGCCTGAATCATGAAACCCCAATGCAATTACTGGCTTGAATCACAGGATTTCTTGTTGAAACTAGAACAACTTGTTCTTAATTAACTGCCCTATTCAAGTTGTTAGTCTGCCTGTCATGAAAGACATTCACCAATTTATAAACTTCCAGGACAATTTTTAAGAATTGAAATGTCTTATACAGGTTAAGTCCCAGCTCTGACACTACCTCCATTGACTAGGGTAAGGGATTTAATCTGAATAAGCTTATGAAATAAAAAGATGAAGCTTTAGTAAAATCCAAGGCGGAATCTTGCAGGCTATCTAATTCAACTTCTACCCAAACATTGTGTAATTAGAATTTTCTACCCTTGAACTACATTTCCCAGGATTCCTCTTTCATCCCCACCTCTTGTCCTTAGATTTTGTAGATAAATGTTTCTGTAACTCTGCCCTTGCTCTCTCTCCTGCTATCTCAGCTGGGAAAAGTTCTCTTTACTCAGGCTATCACTTTCCTCTACTTCAAGTGATTATTAATAAATGTTATAAAATATAATACTTGGAGTATTCGATATTAAATTTTAATCTTGCAACAAAAATTTATTCTATGATGTATTCAACAAAGAACCACCCAGTTTCTTATTGAAATTTTCTGCTAGAGGAACCTACTACTCCCCAGGAAAGCTATTCCACTTTTGAACAACTCAACTTGTTTGTAAGTTTTTTCCCCCTTTACTTCTAAGCAAAATCTTCCTCTCTTCAACTTTGCCCTCTGCAACACATTGCCCTCTGCAGCCCAGCTGAAGAACTTTAATCCTTAAAACAGAGAAGTAACAATGCCTCATGGAAAGCAGTTTTGGAGTAGGGAAGAACTCCTTTTAATACTTATATCTGTCACTTACAAACTGTGTGGCTGGCAGTGTGCCAACCACAGCCTCCTCCCTATGTGGCAGTGTGGAAAGAGCACAAGGGATCTGGAAATTAGATCAGGATTGGAATCCATTCTCTCCTGCTCCTTGTCTACTGTGTCACCCTGTGCAAATGATGAAAATGTCACTTGGCTGGTGTCCTCATCTAAACAATGAGGAGTTTCAACTACATGAATTCCTAGGTTCATTTGAGTTCAGCCTATAATCACCTGCTCCAAAAGATAGTTCTTCATATACTTAAAGTCAACCATCATGTTTCCCCTATGTCTTCTCTTTGCCAGACTAATCTAAGGTGTGGGGGGGGACGTAGGAGGGAGGGGGTGGTAATCTATATTTATTAGGCAACTTTGCCCTCTGCAACACAATGCATAAAACACTGTGCTAGGTGCTAAGGATGCAAAAAGAAAAAAAAAAGGTCCTGCTCTCAAGGAGCTTACATTGTGCTAGAAGGACATGACATGCACAGAAATGACTATGATACAAAATAATATGAAAAGGGAGGGAAATAGCTACTTAGCAGAGCCCCGAAGAGGAAAAAGAAGTTCATTCCAAGCATAGGAAATGGAATGTCCCAGTTCAGGGAACAGATATGAATGGAATTCAGAAGACATGGCTTCACATTTTTGCTGTTGAATGAGATCTTAGGAGGTATACCATCCAATTTCCACCAGAAAAAAATCCCTATTACAACACATACAGCAGATGATTATCTACTGTTTTCCCAAAAACCTTCAAGACAGTTAGGAAATTAACTTTTATTGGTACTTTTCCCCCTGCTTTTGTCTCATTGCAATTTCTAACCATTGTTTGTGGTTTTCTCCTATGGAGTCAAATAGAATAAATATAATCCTTGTTTCTCCTGACAACCCTTCAAATAATTGAAGACAAATATCATGCCACTCTCTATTCCTGTTCCATCATATATTTTATCTTCTTTTCTCCAGGCTATGCATTCCCATTTCCTCCAATCTATTTTCATGTGACATGAACAAGAGGACTTTCATCACTCTAGTTATTATCATGTGGATTATCTCCAGTTTACCAGTGCCATTCCTAGACTTTGGTACCTAGAACTAGGTGCAATCTTGCAGATTCTGTCTGACCAAGGGAGATTACAGTGGAGCTGCTTCCTCCGTATTTCTGGAATCAGTGCCTCACAGTGAAGTTCAAGACAAAATTAGCTTTTTTTGGTGAAAGGAGAATAATTTGAAAAAGGATGGAAAAATATATTACAGTTAGATTATAGAAGCACTAACATGTTAGGTTGAAGAGTTTATATTTTATTCTAGAAGCAATAGAACCCATGAAAGGTTTGTGAATAGGGAAGTGACACAAGCAGACATTTGCCCTAGGAATATTATTTTGTTGATTCATAAATTGGAAAGTAGAGAGACTGAAAATAGGAGAATAAATAGGAAACTATAACAGTTATCTGGGCAAAAGGTGAAGAGGTTGATTTAAACTAGAAATAATGATCCAATGGGTATAGAAAAAGGAATAGATATATCAGATGTTGTAGGGGCAACCAACAAGACTTGATGGTTATGAATGATTAAGAGAAGAGGAAGATTGAAGAATGACTTTGGTTTTACATTGGTTCTTTGGACCTATCCTTAGATAATCTGTAAGTTCCCTTCTAAATCTAAACTCTGTCATCCTAGAATAAAAATTCAAAGTAGCAGTGAGCTTATTGAACCCACAGTCCAGTCAGAGTCAGATAGGCTTATCTATATCTGCACAATAAAATGAAAACTGACCCTAAGAATAAATTTAGAAGTTACTACAAATGACATCTTAGCCTCTTATCTCTTCATCCTTAACATACTCTAAACTCCTTCATTGTAGATGATGCAGGAGGTTCCAGACTGTTGCTTTATAAAGTCATAACAAATTATCATTATAGGCTCAATTATCTGAATTGTACCCTAATCCTCTCCCCCTCCCCCTAATGTTCCATGAAGAAAGCATCCCTGTGAGACAGATGGGAATTCAATTAAAAAGAGCCCCACGAGGAACATTTAGGATCTGCGTAGGTAAATGCAAGACATTTCTCTGTGGCATCTTGCATCCCATCCATCACAAAAATTTCCTTCTTCAAAAATAGTCATATGGCTCTATCTCTTTTAGAACATACAGATTGTTTTTCAAGTCCCAAAGGTGATTTTTTTATCCTACTTTATTTTTTTTCTTTTGGGGACAAAAAATATATAATGAGGCAGCAAAGGCAAATGAAACTTGTTTACCTCCCAAAACAAGAGTTTACCTTTTCTGTCAGGAAGGCTGATTTGTCTACTCACAATTCTGGGGAAGGCTTTTCTTTGCTTTGTTTTCTGTTTAAGAAGCAAAAGGGTACATTTCTCCTTAGATGAGATTTTGCAGTAATGGGGTCCCAGAAATAATTATAGGGTTTTAAATATGTCAGTACCTCAAGGCAGATGACCTTAAAGCTGTAGCACAGCCATCTCCAAATGGAACCATGCTCCAGTGTGCTTACAATCCCTGAGTCACGTGTGCCCTATGTGGAAAATCTAACAGAGGAGAATACCAACAAAGTGGGTAGAAAGAAGGCTAGCCTGGGGTAAAATTGTTAGGAACATTGGGGATGCTGATAATGTCTTCTCTTCTCTTTCAGTATCTTTCATGACAGCATTCCTCCTATCCTTCCTCCCTTCAACTCAGTGGTCCAGGGCACCTCACCCATCCTAGGGAAGTGCCATGCGTTCTATAGCAATCTGATCTCTTTTCCTCCAATCACAATGGGCTCTGAACTAACCTTCACATTTAAAAAAAATCTTATAAAGTATATCACCCTTAAGTATTTAATAAAATTAGAGCCAAAATGAAGTTAGAAAATAGCTAACTTGAATCCTTTTTATGAGGAAATATAAGCAAGAAGTGAAAGGACATTTCTAAGGTCATGATTTGTTTCTTGGAATATTTTACAATCTATTTGGAGAGAGAGAATTTAGACTTGTATCCTGGATCTATTACGTTATATCTGTGGGAATTTTGGGCAGCTCATAACCTGGTCTCCAATTTCTTCATCTATAAAATAAGGGTTTGGACAAGACAATTTCTAAGTTGATTCAAATCCAAATCCTATGAAATATGAGTTTTCCATGTAAAAAGAACTATATTTTTGTCATATTTTATTTTTCTCTCAGCAGCCTTATGAGGTAGATAGTATAATTCTTTCTATTTTGTACCTGAGAAAACAAGGACTCAAAGACACAAAGTGGTTTGCTCAGTCTTGCAATTAATAAGTTATAAAGCTTAACCTCAAATCTAGGTCTTCTCATTACAATCTTAGTATTGTTTCCATCACACTAGCTTTTCTCCACTATTGAACTTTAATAACTGAGTAGTAACAAGCCCCCCCAAAATGCTTTTCTAATGGTTATAGGCAGGGAAGACCTAGAAGACCTATTTGGAGGCAAAGAAACATTCCCAGTGCACTTGAAGATGATATCACCTAGGGAACGACTTATTCTTTCTACAAAGAAATATAGTTATAAAATCTAAAAGATGTAATAATCAAGAGGCCCCAGGCCCAATATAAATTATACTTTTCTGATTTATATTGCCTGATTATCTTCAGCTACCATTCATTTGGTTGTGAAAAAATAAATCTCTGTGAAATTGTGCAAGAATTTTTTAAAATTGGAAATTCCCCAAAATTAGGGAAGGAAAAAAAAAAACATCTATAGTCAAACCCTGCTTCCCATCTCAGTTGGGTCATTTGGTTTATAGTGCCTATTAACCATGAGGTTTTACAATTGAAAAGCTTGGCTTGATCAAAGATGGAATAACCTGTCTTACCTTCAGACTCCCTGCACTTCCCAATAAAATGTGCAGGCCTTTCAATCTTGTGGCAGGCTCTTATTGGTGACACAAAAATACACTACTGCTATTCCACACACCTACCCCCGGAATTTGCTATGAATGACTATATAGTCTAATATTAAGTGAGATTTAATACACAGTGTGTACAAGAGGACTTATATGATATTATAAATTATTATTCATAGCAAGGTTGCCTCTGAGGTTCACAGTACTTTCCAGAGATGGGCACTCATGCCCCTGAGGAATCTAGCATTATATGTTGTATATAAAGAAACAAGGAGCTGGGATAGATTTCTACTGGCTTATTGTAGACTCAATGGAATAAGTAGATGTTTTACCCTCATTTCAAGGAAGTAAAGAGAGGGCCTATCAGATGTTGAGTAGTAAACTAACTTTTCCAGATGTAAAGCAGGATCTACCTAAACCTTCACCAGAAGAAAAAGAACTGTCAAAAAAGCTAATTTGTACAGACTACAAACATTGCAGAAGTCAGTGTGATTATATTGAAAGGGGATGTGGTTTTTATTATGCAATTATATTTATAAATTACATAGCAATCATTTTAATCGGTGTTCTTTAGAACAGAAATTCAGGAGATCCAACTGTGTTCATGCAACAATTTTCCAGGAAACTGAGGCCTAGAGGGTCAGGTATCTTTCCATGAATAATTTATATGGAAGTTCATATAAGTTTTTAAAGCATATTTTGCCTTTATATTCTAATGCTCACACATACACAGAATTTTATATATGAAAGCATTGGAATTATTTATGTATATGTATCTATATATGGATACACATATATAAGACTATGTTTTGCAAGATGGCGGCTTAGAGAAAGCTAAAGTTCAGATCTCCAGAAACCCTTCCCTACCGAACTCAAACTATATGATCCTAAGGCACCGAAATTCAAAACGAACAACAGCATAGAGCCCGGGAATCTTCCTCCTGGACCTGGATCAAAAGGTATGGTCCCCCCAAAAGCCAGAACCCAAGATCACGCGGACCTAAGGGGTAGAGAGAAGGAAGGTCCCAGGACCTATCCCCCCAACCCAGAGCGCTGAGCCCGAGGCAGCAGAGGGAACCTCAGAGCCTCAGGGCTGGCTATCCTGAAGGCCACTTCCTGAAAACAACCTGACCCAGTCAAGGGGGGAAACAGAGAGAAACAGGGGAGCCTGCAGCCCCCTGACCAGATCCTTCCATCTGACTCTCACCTAAGGTCCCTGCCTCAGGGCATACTCAGTCTGAGGTTAATCCTATCAGAAGCCCTCAGAGCTCCAGGAAGACACGGCCCCTCCCCCCTCAGAAAGCAGGGTTGTCTAAAGCAACAGTAACCCTCAGGGCTGGCAAAATGGCCTCAGGAGCCGGCTATTCTGAAGGCCACTTCCTGAAAACAACCTGACCCAGTCACAGGGGCACCCAGACAGCAGGGAAACAGAGAGAGATTGGGGGAGCCTGTAACCCCCTGGCTGGATCCTTCCATCTAGTCTCACGGAAAATCCCTGCCTCAAGGCATACTCAGTTCAACCCAGGGAAAGCTAATCTTATCAGGAGCCCTCGGAGCTCCAGGAAGCCATGGCCCCTTCCCCTCAGAGTGCTGGCTCTTCTGGCTGGCCAAGGCACAGAAACAAACACCCCATGGAAAGGGCCAAGCCAGGCTAAGAGCATGGAAGTAAGGCAAAGGAGAAGCATCAGGAGGGAACTGAGGAGGGAAGTAACATGGAAACACCAGCAATTCCTGGCTTCCCCGGGAAGACAGAACAACAACTGCATTGAATGGACAATCTGTCTAGGGCTAAAACCTCTGAACACCAGACAGAGATGAGAAAAGCTAGTCCTCCCCACTCGGATAGAGATGGCAAACTCCACAGAAGCACAAAAGCCCCAAAATTCCAAGTAAAACAAGAAAAAGGGGGTGATTTTGGACACATTTTATGGAGCAAAAATACAAAATACAGAGGAGATAGAAGAGGAAACACAAGCAAATGCTCCAAAATCTTCCAAAGGAAATGGAAACTCTCCACAAACCCATGAAGAATTTGAATTGGAAAGGATCAAAAAGATGGAAGCCCTCTGGGAGGAAAAGTGGGAAATAATGCAAAAGAAATTCACGCATCTACAAAACCAGTTTGACCAAAGTGAAAAGGAAAACCAGGCTTTAAATGTCAGAATCAGGCTACTCGAAGACAACGAGCAAGAATTAATAAAGCAAAGCCAAAATACCAAGAAATTAGAAGAGAACATAAAATATCTCACTTACAAGGTGACAGATCTGGAAAATAGAGGGAGAAGAGATAATTTAAGAATAATTGGACTTCCAGAAAAACCAGAAATAAACACCAAACTCGACATCGTGATACAAGATATAATCAAAGAAAATTGCCCAGAGATTCTAGAACAAGGGGGCAATACAGCCACTGACAGAGCTCACAGAACACCCTCTACACTAAATCCCCAAAAGACAACTCGCAGGAATGTAATTGCCAAATTCCAAAGCTTACAAGCAAAAGAATAAATCCTACAAGAAGCCAGAAAAAGACAATTTAGATATAAAGGAATGCCAATCAGGGTCACACAAGACCTTGCAAGTTCCACTCTGAATGATCGTAAGGCATAGAACATGATTTTCAGAAAAGCAAGAGAGCTGGGTCTTCAACCAAGAATCAGCTATCCAGCAAAACTGACTATATACTTCCAAGGGAAAGTATGGGCATTCAACAAAATAGAAGATTTCCAAGGTTTTGCAAAGAAAAGACCACAGCTCTGTGGAAAGTTCGATATCAAAAAACAAAGAGCATGGAATACCTGAAAAGGTAAATATGAAGGAAAGGGAAAAGGAGAAAAATGTTATCTTCTTCTTTTACTCAAACTCTCTTCTATAAGGACTACATTTATATCAATCTATGTATACTAACATGTGGGGAAAATGTAATGTGTAAATAGGGGGAAAAGAAAGACCAAATAGAATAATCTTTCTCACACAAAGATTCACATGGGAAGAGGAGAGGAAGAAAAGTCCTATAAGAAGGAGAGGAAGAGAGTTTTTAATTAAACCTTACTCTCAGGGAAATCAACTCTGAGAGGGAAGAACATCCAGATCCATTGGGATCTTGAATTCTATCTTACCCAACAAGGGAAGGGAGAAGGGAAAACCAAGGGGGGGCGGGGGAGGAAACACAAAAAAAGGGAGGGAAGAAGAGGGGGGAGGGGGAGGGAACAAAAAGGGAGGGACTAGAAAGAAAAACATATCAAGGGAGGGCACAAGGGGGACTGATTTAAAGTAAATCACTGGACTAAATGGTAGAGCTGAAGAAGAAAGGTTAGAATTAGGGAAGGATATCAAAATGCCAGGGAGTCCACAAGTGACAGTCATAACTTTGAACGTGAATAGGATGAACTCACCCATAAAACGTAGATGAATAGCAGAATGGATTAGAATCCAAAACCCTACCATATGTTGTCTTCAAGAAACACACATGAGGCGGGTTGATACCCACAAGGTCAGAATTAAAGGATGGAGTAAGACCTTCTGGGCCTCAACTGACAGAAAGAAGGCAGGAGTGGTAATCATGATATCTGATAAAGCCAAAGCAAAAATAGACCTGATCAAAAGGGATAGGGAAGGTAATTATATTTTGTTAAAAGGGACTTTAGATAATGAGGAAATATCACTAATCAACATGTATGCACCAAATAATATAGCACTCAAATTTCTAATGGAGAAACTAGGAGAATTGAAGGAAGAAATAGACAGTAAAACCATATTAGTGGGAGACTTAAACCAACCATTATCAAATTTAGATAAATCAAATCAAAAAGTAAATAAGAAAGAGGTAAAAGAAGTGAATGAAATCTTAGAAAAATTAGAATTCATAGACATATGGAGAAAAATAAATAGGGATGAAAAGGAATACACCTTCTTCTCAGCACCACATGGCACATTCACAAAGATTGACCATACATTAGGTCACAGAAACATGGCACACAAATGCAGAAAAGCAGAAATAATGAATGCAGCCTTCTCAGATCACAAGGCAATAAAAATAATGTTCAGTAATGGTACATGGAAAACCAAATCAAAAACTAATTGGAAATTAAACAATATGATACTCCAAAATCATTTAGAGAAGAAATTATAGAAACAATTAATAATTTCACTGAGGAAAATGACAATGGCAAGACATCCTTTCAAACCTTTTGGGATGCAGCCAAAGCGGTAATCAGAGGTAAATTCATATCCCTGAGTGCATATATTAACAAACTAGGGAGAGCAGAGATCAATCAATTGGAAATGCAAATAAAAAAACTCAAAATCGATCAAATTAAAAACCCCCAGCAGAAAACCAAACTAGAAATCATAAAGATTAAGAGAGAAATTAATAAAATCGAAAGTGATAGAACTATTGATTTAATAAATAAGACAAGAAACTGGTACTTTGAAAAAACAAACAAAATAGACAAAGTACTGGTCAATCTAATTAAAAAAAAGAAAAGAAGAAAAGCAAATTAACAGCATCAAAGACGAAAAGGGGGACATCACCTCCAATGAAGAGAAAATTAAGGCAATCATTAAAAATTACTTTGCCCAATTATATGGCAATAAATACACCAATTTAGGTGATATGGATGAATATATACAAAAATACAAACTGCCTAGACTAACAGAAGAGGAAATAAAATTCTTAAATAATCCCATACCAGAAAATGAAATCCAACAAGCCATCAAAGAACTTCCTAAGAAAAAATCCCCAGGGCCTGATGGATTCACTAGTGAATTCTATCAAACATTCAGAGAACAGTTAACCCCAATACTATACAAACTATTTGACATAATAAGCAAAGAGGGAGTTCTACCAAACTCCTTTTATGACACAAAACATGGTACTGATTCCAAAACCAGGCAGGTCAAAAACAGAGAAAGAAAACTATAGACCAATCTCCCTAATGAATATAGATGCAAAAATCTTAAATAGGATAATAGCAGAAAGACTCCAGCAAGTGATCAGAAGAGTCATCCACCATGATCAAGTAGGATTTATACCAGGGATGCAGGGCTGGTTAAATATTAGGAAAACCATCCACATAATTGACCACATCAACAAGCAAACCCACAAGAACCACATGATTATCTCAATAAACGCAGAAAAAACCTTTGATAAAACACAACATCCATTCCTATTAAAAACACTAGAAAGCATAGGAATAGAAGGACCGTTCCTAAAAATAATAAACAGTATATATCTAAAACCATCAGCTAATATCATCTGCAATGGGGATAAACTAGATGCATTCCCAGTAAGATCAGGAGTGAAACAAGGATGCCCATTATCACCTCTACTATTTGACATTGTACTAGAAACACTAGCAATAGCAATTAGAGAAGAAAAAGAAATTGAAGGCATCAAAATAGGCAAGGAGGAGACCAAGTTATCACTCTTTGCAGATGACATGATGGTCTACTTAAAGAATCCTAGAGATTCAACCAAAAAGCTAATTGAAATAATCAACATCTTTAGCAAAGTTGCAAGATACAAAATAAATCCACATAAGTCATCAGCATTTCTATATATCTCCAACTGTAAACCTTAAAATTCTTAGACTTATGAATGTTTGAAATTTCCCCATTTCCAACATTAGGTAGGGAGGGTCCTTCTCCTCCCTACCCAAGACTACTTTAGGACAGAAACCTATTGCTAAACAATGGAAAGGGCTTTGACCTATGCTTAAGCATAGAACAGGAAGTTCTTTGAGTCATGATTGATTTTAGAATTGATACAATAGAGATACTTGGAATGACAGAACCAGGTTTTAGAACTTACAATCTCCACCCTATTCAGTCCTAACACGATTTAGGAAGGGCTGCAGCATAGATCAAAATTTAATTATTTGAGAATATGACCTTCAACAGACATGTGCAAAGGGGCAGACCTCTGGGCGGTCCTGGGTTAAGCTTGAGCCACGATTGGCACAGGGAAGACATGGACAGTGATTGGTAGATATGAGAACTGAGGGGAGGGAACTGAGATGGTTTCCTTAAAGATAGAGGGGTCTGAGGACTGGGAAGAGGTTGGAGAGGTTTTGCTCTGAGAGGTTGTGCTCTGAGAAGCTTGCTCTGAAGGAAGCTGGAGGTGGAGGCCCCTGAGACTGTTTCTCAATTTTGGTCACGTGAGTGATAGGGACTAATCTCTTTTCTTTGCCTCAGCTATCTAAGGGCTTGGGCCTTTTGGCCCAGCTTAAACAGAGGGGATATTTAAGCCCTATTCCCTTCTCTCTCTCTCTCTCTCTCTCTCTCTCTCTCTCTCTCTCTCTCTCTCTCTCTCTCTCTCTCTAATACCTTTCTTCCTCCTGTTTGTAATTAAACTCCATAAAAGGTTGACTGCTGACTTGAGTTTTCATTAAGGAATTACATAGCTGAATTCCTTGGCGACCTTAAATTAATATATATCAGTCTTTTAAAGTGATTTCCTTGTCACACAACACAGCTCAGCAGCAAAAACTAGAAAGAGAAATCCCATTCAAAATCACCTTAGACAAAATAAAATACCTAGGAATCTATCTCCCGAGACAAACACAGGAACTATATGAACACAACTACAAAACACTCTCCACACAACTAAAACTAGACTTGAGCAATTGGAAAAACATTAACTGCTCATGGATAGGACGAGCCAATATAATAAAAATGACCATCCTTCCCAAACTTATTTATCTATTTAGTGCCATACCCATGGAACTCCCAAAAAATTTCTTTACTGATTTAGAAAAAACCATAACAAAGTTCATTTGGAATAACAAAAGATCAAGGATATCCAGGGAAATAATGAGGAAAAAAACACAAATTATGGGGGCCTTTCAGTCCCAGACCTTAAACTGTATGACAAAGCAGCAGTCATCAAAACAATTTGGTACTGGATAAGAGACAGAAAGGAGGATCAGTGGAATAGACTGGGGGCAAGCGACCTCAGCAAGACAGTATACGATAAACCCAAAGATCCCAGCTTTTGGGACAAAAATCCATTATTTGATAAAAACTGCTGGGAAAATTGGAAGACAGTGTGAGAGAGATTAGGAATTGATCAACACCTTACACCCTACACCAAGATAAATTCAAAATGGGTGAATGACTTAAACATAAAGAAGGAAACTATAAGTAAATTGGGTAAACACAGAATAGTATACATGTCAGACCTTTGGGAGGGGAAAGACTTTAAAACCAAGCAAGACATAGAAAGAGTCACAAAATGTAAAATAAATAATTTCGACTACATCAAATTAAAAAGCTTTTGTACAAACAAAACCAATGTAACTAAAGTCAGAAGGGAAAAAACAAATTGGGAAAAAATCTTCATAGAAACCTCTGACAAAGGTTTAATTACTCAAATTTATAAAGAGCTAAATCAATTGTACAAAAATCCAAGCTAATCTCCAATTGATAAATGGGCAAGGGACATGGATAGGCAGTTTTCAGATAAAGAAATCAAAACTATTAATAAGCACATGAAGAAGTGTTCTAAATCTCTTATAATCAGAGAGATGCAAATCAAAACATCTCTGAGGTATTGTCTCACACCTAGCAGATTGGCTCACATGATAGCAAAGGAAAATAATGAATGCTGGAGGGGATGTGGCAAAGTAGGGACATTAATGCATTGCTGGTGGAGTTGTGAACTGATCCAACCATTCTGGAGGGCAATTTGGAACTATGCCCAAAGGGCGATAAAAGAATGTCTACCCTTTGATCCAGCCATAGCACTGCTGGGTCTGTACCCCAAAGAGATAATGGACAAAAAGACTTGTACAAAAATATTCATAGCTGCGCTCTTTGTGGTGGCCAAAAATTTGAAAATGAGGGGATGCCCATCAATTGGGGAATGGCTGAACAAATTGTGATATATGTTGGTGATGGAATACTATTGTGCAAAAAGGAATAATAAAGTGCAGGAATTCCATGGAGACTGGAGCAACCTCCAGGAAGTGATGCAGAGCAAGAGGAGCAGAACCAGGAGAACATTGTACACAGAGACTAATACACTGTGGTATAATCGAACATAATGGACTTCTCCATTAGTAGCAGTGTAATATCCCTGAACAATCTGCAGGGATCTAGGAGAAAAAACACTATTCATAAGCAGAGGACAAACTGTGGGAGTAGAAACACCGAGGAAAAGCAACTGCCTGACTACGGCAGTTGAGGGGACATGACAGAGTTAAACGAACACTCTAATGCAAATACTAACAACATGACAATGGGTTCGAATCAAGAACACATGTGATACCCAGTGGAATCACGTGTCGGCTATGAGGGATGAGGGGGAATAAAAAAAAATTATCTTTGTCTTTAATGAATAATGCTTGGAAATGATCAAATAAAATATTATAAAATTTAAAAAATTTAAAAAAATTTAAAAAGACTATGTTTTATTCTCACAACATATATTTGACAAGGAAAAGTCAGCTGATTACCATATTTGTTTTATAAAAAGGTAGCCTGCTTCCTAGAATATTAGAAGTGGGAATGACCACAAATATCTTCTAGTATAAATCCCTCATTTTCACAGAAGAACAAACCAAGACTCAAAGAGATTAAGGCACATAATATTGGCTAATGTTTATAGAGAACACTAAAATTTGGGAAGTGCTTTAGATATATTAACATCTTATTTGATTTCCACTACCGCACTATCCCAAAGTTGGTCTTTGGCATTCCTAATTTACAGATGAAGTGACTGAAGCTCAGAAGGGTTAAGTGATTTGTCTAGGGTCACATAGCTAGTAAGTATTGGAGGAAGGTTTTCAAGTGCCTTTCTGCAAGTGAGTTAGTGAGAGAACTGGCAAGAGACCCAAGTTGTTTTTTTTCTTCCTTACCAATACAGCCCACCTCATTACTTTTCAGTTATAATGGCTTCCCTGAGTCAATATTTTTATTTCCACATTCTCCGAATTTAAGAGGATCTTAGTAGCATTCCATTGGGGAAAAATGGAAACTGAAACCAAGCTACACAGGAGGTGACTGGTAGAGAAACAGATGACATCCATCCTCTCTCTTCACACTTTGTTAAACTCTGCTATGTCCCCTCAAGGAGAATTTCCCTTCCTAGAGTCTTAGTTTCATTTGCTTATTTCACTTTTTTCTTAATGACAAAAGGAAAAGAGAGAGCATTATTTTGCAGCTTTTGCATGGTCAATCATGGGTCATCATTTGCATGGGTCAATCATATCACTAGCCCTGTTGCCTACCTGATACATGGAAATCAGGTTTTCCATAAATCAGGTAGGCAACAGGGCTAGTGATATGATTTACAACACAATATTCAGTTTCATTAATAGTAAAACAGAAGAATGTACTACAAAGAACATTAAATGCGGTTGCATTTTTTTTTATTACACAAAATACACTTCAGTACTGGTCATTGTTGTAAGAGCATTCTGATGCATAACAAAAAACTCCAAAATAAAACCATTAATACAGTTACATGAAAGATAGTACACAAAGAACATTAAATAAAGAGTGAAGAATCTGCCTCTAGCTAGGCTTCTGCTACATGATCTTGGACTAATCACATCACCTCTGTAAGTTGAAAACTCCTCATCTATATAATGAGGAGGTTGGGCCAGATTAAGTTCACTTCTAATAATGAATAAATCTAAAGTAGCTAAAACCAACTGAGAAAGTGAATGCAAAGAAGGTGGGAGGGGGAGATGCTTTTTATTTTAACTTGTATGGTGAGAACAAGTATATCTAATATGTGATAAGAGTTCAGTCTTTTGTTTTAGAATTCATCCTAGAAGTCCCAAGAGATCATAGGGAAAAAGACTTGTACAAAAATATTCATAGCTGAGCTCTTTGTGGTGGCAAAAAAATGGAAAATGAGGAGATGCCCTTCAATTGGGGAATGGCTGAACAAATTGTGGTATATGTTGGTGACGGAATACTATTGTTCTCAAAGGAATAATGAACCAGGGGAATTCCATGGGAACTGCAACAACCTCCAGGAATTGATTCAGAGTGAAAGGAGCAGAACCAGAACATTGTACACAGAGACTGATATAATGTGGTACAACTGAATATAACGGACTTCTCTACTAGCAGCAATGCAATGATTCAGGACAATTCTGAGGAACTTATGTTAAAGATGCTATTCACATTCAGAGAAAGAACTGTGGGAATATAAACACAAAAGAACAAAAAACTGCTTGATCACATGGGTTGATGGGATATGGTTGGGGATTTAGACTCTAAATGATCACCCTAGTGCAAATATTAATAATATGGAAATAGGTCTTGAACAATGACACATGTTAAACCCAGAGGAATTTGCATGTTGGCTGGGCTGGGGGTGGGGGGAGAAAGAACATGAATCATGTAACCATGAAAAAATATTCTAAATTAATTACTTAAATAAAATGTTTCTATTAAAAAAGAACATGGTAGGAATTTTTAAAAGAAAAGTAGGTGTCTTTTCCTCTTTAGTACAAGCCATCAAAAATATCTTAGTCTTAGTTGACAGGAAACAATCTATATCATTAGTGTAACAGTAGTCAAAATAGTGTTGGATCATAGATCTTTGGGAATTATGGTTAGTCATGGCATGGATCAGAATTCTTAACACTTTCAAAGTCATTTGACTGTAATGTCAATTCATTCTATCTCACCACATTACTCTTCATCAATTCATCTAAGTCTTCATGGACCTCTCTAAAACCATTCCTTCATGTATTTCTTGTGGAACAATAGTATTCCATTACATTCATATGTCATAGTATATTTAAGCAATCTCAGCTGATAGACACCTGCTTAATTTAGAAAATCAAAACCTTAGACTCTAGACTCAAAGTTCTTTCACCTGTACCAACTTATATAGCACTTTGCATTAGTACATGTCTAATCTCACAACCTTTTTTGGTAAGTTACCCAAGTCAGGGATCATATTTTTATATCATTTGTTTATGTTCCCACTTTGACCAAGGAAGCAGTCCTCAAAGGGCTTATTTCTGTGTTTCTGAATGTATGTTCCAAATGAACAAATATCTATTAAACTACTATTATGGGCAAATAAATCAGTATGCAAAATTCTGAGGCTTCAAGATAAACACAAAAGAGCGGTCATCCTCAACTGTGACTTTACCCTTTTCCTAATGAGAACTTCATCAAGTGCATATATAGGATTTTTTTATTCTACATGAGTGGAAAACTTCCTAATATGTAGTGCCTCCCAAAAGTGAAATGTTATGTTTCATGATATAAGAGGTTGTGATTGAACAACCTTAAGCAAAAACTAGATGTTGAAAAGAAATACCTGATCCACTGTGGGTTATACTAGATGACTACTGTTGTTCCTTCAAGCTCAAATTTTCCGTTAGGATGAATATTTTCAAACCCATATAGTTGAACAATTAAGTGAAAGAAATAGGCAGATTGAGGATGAAAAAGATAAGATGGGAGAAGAAAAACATTACCACAATCTTCATATATTTGAAGATGTGATAAGGAAAGAGAATTAGATAATAGAATTGTAGACAGAGTTAGAAGAGGTCTTAGAAACCATCTAATCTAAACCCTTCATATCATAGATGAGGAACCAAAAGCCCAGAAAAGCTGAGGAATTCATACAAGGTCACACAAGCAGCATCCAAGTTAACATTTTAACCTAGGATCTCCATCTAGCTCTAATGCTGCTCTTTTTTCCATTTTACCACACTGCTCTTTTCTACTTGACTTCAGAGGAAAGAACAAATACCAGTTTGAAGAAATGCAATAGGTCAAATTTCAGCTTAATGTAAGGAAAATCATTCTCTACCACCAAAGATGGCATGACCATTTTTCAAGGATGACAGAGCAAAGATTCATATTTCAGATGTGGATTAGAATTTAAGACATCTGGATTTTTCTAAATCTAAGATTTAGTGATTTGCCTTCAAAGCTTTCATTCTGTGGCACAGTGGTTAATATCTATACTTGTTCATGAATTTCCCTGTCATTTCACTAATATATATATACATATACATATACATATATGTATATGTGTATAGCATATGTGTATAACATATATGTATATTGATAAAAGTACCTAAGTATATAATGCTTAAATTTATATATACATAATTTTATATGTGCATATATTATATCTTTCCAACATTAAAATTCAGTGTTATACTGAACACATAATAATATAACATTATTATGATTATTATTAATACACATATTAGTAAAATAAATTGGAAGCCCTGAACAAAAATGGATATTTCCCAAGGTGACACAGATTTGAAGGTGGATCACTAAATGTTAGAGTTAGAAAATAATACACACATATTCATGCATATATATTAATATATATGCATAAAAGAATATGCACAAATTAGAATTATATACATATAAATTTAAGTAATATATAGGTATATATGTCAATATACATATGTAGTTATATATATATATGTGTGTGTGTGTGTGTGTATTTTATAAATGAAAAGTTTACAAAAGGGGAAGTGGATGACAGAAGATAGGATGAACAAATAGTGTCATGGACTCATTGAATTTGTATAGATTTTGGGAGATAATAGAGGATGGGAAATTATGGTCAATGTGTTCAAGAAAAGTTGGACACAACAAAATTACAGAATAACAACTACAACAAAAGCATTGTTTACCAGGAACAGAGGGAAAAAGCATTACAGATTCCTCAGGATTCTGGTAATTATGTTCACATATATTTTCCCCCATATCAACCAAAGTTCCTGGGTTTCCATTTTCCTTTACCTTTGGAAGGTCCTTCTCCCAATGCTATTGAGATTCTTTTTAGTTGTCTTTGTTCTTCATTCTTAAGTAGAAAATGAAGAAAATCATCCTAGTCTCCAGACTCCTGCTGTCATGAAGGAAAGGTGGGAAAATAAGTGCACTCTCCCCTCACACAGGATTATGTAGATAAAAAGTAGAATTCATATCTCTGAAAAAAATCTTGAAGGGTGGTAGACAACAGCCAATGAGTAATGGTGTTAACCAGGATGGAGAATCAACTGGAGCCAGTTGGAGGAAGCAGAGAATGGTAAAATCCAGGAAAGCAATTGGGACCTAATTGGGGCAAAACTAGCAGCTACTATTAGTGATGCCAAGTAGAAATCTAGTCCACAGTTTCCTTCTTCCCAATTTTCAAGAGAATCTGGATAAACTCCTACTACTTTTTAAGAGCTGCCTTGCTCCCTTTTTCTTCTATTTTCCTCAGACTAATAGGAAGAAGAATGGTAAGAGAAAAGAAGAAATCAACCCAGGCTTCCATATTATTTTATAGCCTGCTATTTGAAGCATTATCATATTATTTCTTTTAGTTCTTTATATTATCTTTATATTATCTGTGTTAATAAACCACATGGCCATTAACAATGAATTATGTGATTTTAAGGAAACATAATGGGGGTTGTGGAGAAAGAGTAAGACAATCCTGTGGGGAAATGGTAAGTCAAGCTAAGAATAGTTAAAATGGTTGGCAAATGTATCTTTTTAGCATTGCATCTACCACTAAACCAAAGATTATGCCCTTTTATGTTTGGATATGGATGGGATAATTTAAGAATTAGTGAGGAGGAATAAGCCTTTAAAAAGAAAATGTCTGACAATTGCCAATAAGGAAGAAAGGAGAGAGACAGAGAGTGACAATAGCAGCTTATCAGTCATAGCAGGGCTCAAAGTACATGTGCCAATAGTCCATGTCTGAGGTAGTTACTGAATACATATGCTTTTTGTTTGGTTTGCTTTTTTGTGCTGAATAATGGAAAGAACACATACTGCTGGGGAGGGATGGGGAGGGATGTAGAGGGTGAAAGTGAAGAGCAACAACTGAAAGAGGGCTCTGGAGTCAATCTTCCAAGGCAACAACAACAACAACAACAAAAAACAACTGAAGCTTCTGGGTAAACCAAGTTGCTTTAATATATCAAATTAGTCAATGACAACCTTGTGTACCTAATTCATTGATTGACCAGAATGTACATGGATCCTACTTTGTGCCAAAGATTTATTTTTCCTGAAAAGATCATAAATCAAATGTTTATAAATGAAATCACTTTAAAAGCAGTAGTAAGAATCTATTTGGTTTGAGGAGGAAATGACTGGTATAACTCTCTCATTTTAATTTGTTTGGTTGATAGGTCCATATCTCTTTCATTTTATTAATAAGTACCAGAATGTGTTTGAATGTGTTTACCACCTTTCCTGCACCAAGTTGAAAGGGAGCTGATTATTAAAGAGCTGGCTATTGTCTGTTTTTTAAACTCTTACTTTCTATCTTAATATTATCTCTAAGACTGAGGGGCAAGGGCTAGGCAAATGGGGTTAAGTAATTTGGCCAAGATCACCCAGCTAGATAGTATCGGAGTCCTGATTTGAACCCAGTTTCTCTTGACTATCCACTGGGTCATTCAGCTGCCCCTAAAGACATACTGAAGAGTTGGACTATCAAGTGATAAACTCTTCATTACTCAGAGTTCTCTGAGGAAGGAACCCAATTTCTTTTCGAGCTCTTTCTCTGCCTCTCCAGAGATGGGCATCATGGCTCAGCTGCTTTCTCACCCTGGAAATTCTTTGAGTGTGTGGAGCCTTTTCACACTGGAATACCCTTCTGCCCCTCAGACCTCTTTCTCCTGTTGATGAGAGAACTTCATTTTGGAGAAAGAACTCAGACTCGCCATCCTTCATGCTCTATACCTTGTAAAACCAATCCCTTATGCTCAGTTCCCTTTTCTGAGTTGTATTCCCTCGTTAAAATGTAAGCTCCAGGAGATCAAGAACTGCCCTTTTTTGCCTGTATTTTTATGTCCAGTGTCTAGCCCCATGTCCAGAATGTAGTAAACAGTTAACTAAGGGTGTTATTGGCCACCTTCTGAACTCTAGCTGCAAGCTGACTTAGAAAAGTAGAGACCATGAAATCCCCAGGGAAGGGGAAGGGGAACGAGGAAGGGAGATAAGTTCAACCATATAACTTAGAAAACTTGTGAGGAAATTTGATATTATATGTAATTTATAAATATATATGAATAAACACATATAGATATACATATATTATATATAAAAGTTTAAAAAGAATGTTAAAGATCATGGAAAGACCCAAGAGGAATAAGAACTATTGATAACATTTTTCTCATTTTCTTGGTTTTTAAGAATTACATATTATGATTTCATGTCATTGTTCATTTACTGTATCAGATATAATACTTTTCATAAACTAATGTGAGATCTGTGTATATTGCACAGAGATCAACCTCCAGACATCTTCAATCTTTCCGAAATAGCTATGAAGAAACTGAAAGCAAGAGAAATGACTTTTGAACTTAAACTCAGTTGTTGATAAATGTACACATTTTGGAGGCACAGAATATATTTGACTTCATTTTATACATAATTCTTTGTGATCTAGTTTCCCCTAGCAACCATTAGTTGTGCCCTAGGTTACACAAAACAAGGTGTTTAACCAGAAGAAGCTAGAGGATAATAGTTGAAATGGTGAGAATTAGGAATGAGCTACTAAAGCAAAAATGAGTGAATGAGAATTTCAAGAAATTATGGGAGGAAAGAGGGAGCTAAATTGGAGGAAATGATCGATCCACCAATCCAAAATTTAGGAACAAACTGTCCTAAACATTTAATATATCCTGTGGGCATTAAGCAATGTAGTATAATCAGAAAAATAAAGCAGCAAAATATTATGGGATATTTAATGAAAAGGGAAAATTAATCCCTACTTGGACATCTAACAACATGGTGGAATTTACACATTAAAACCTCATTATGTGTGACTATATTCTGTAAATAAAATAACTGAGCTGAGCAGGGGATTACAGCTCTCCTCCTCTCCCATTACATAAAATAGTTTGTGCATAAATAAAATAAATGAAAGTAGAAGAAAAAGGGTGAAAAATTTACAGGTAGGAACATGTCAAAAATAATGCTGTTAAAAATCTATCATTCAGGGGGTAGCTGCAGGGCTCAGTGGATGGTGAGCCAAGTCTAGAAACAGGAAGTCCTAGGTTCAGATTTGACATCAGACACTTCCTAGTTGTGTGACCCTAAGCAAGTCACTAACCTCCATTTACTAGCCCTTCCCACTCCTCTGTCTTAGAACCAATACAAAGCATCAATTCTAGAACAGAAGGTAAGGGTTTAAAAAAAATTTATCATTCAGAAACAGAGATAATTGACACAAATATTCAAGGTAACACTTCCCCAATAGTTATGTTGCTAAAGGTTAAACCCTTTTTTCATAAAAAAGAAGAAAAGAAAAGAAAAAAGAAAACTTTCATGAGCCAACTAAAAAATTATCAAAATTACTCATAATCAGAGTAATGGAAACTAAACATTTCTGAGATACAACCTCATCTAATTGGTAAATATAGCAAGAGTTGGGGGGAAAGAAAGAATGTTGGCAGGGACATAAGAAAGTAAGAAAAATAATACATTCCTAATGTAAGTGTTAATTGGCCCAACCTTTTCATATCTAAATTTGGAATTACTCAAGAAAAATGCCAAAATTTTATTACCTTTTACCCTCTCAATCTCAGTATTGATTGTATAATATTAAGTGGTTATGAACAATAAGAAAAGATCTTTCTATAATCAAATATCCTTTAGAGAAGCATTCATGATACAAAAACTTAGAAACAAATTGTGTGTCCAACCATTGGAAAATAACTGAACAAATTATAATATATTATTATAATAGAATATTATCATACCACAAGAAATAATGAATATAAATGATTAAAAATGGGAAAAATATATGCAATGATACACAGTGAATAAATCAGAACCAAAGGCGCATTATATACAACTACTAAAAATTAGGTACATAATAGTTACTTTAGAAACAACAATGAAACTGAAATCAGAAACAATGGATGATATTGGTACTCACTTTTTCAATCTTACACATGACATTTCATTTAACAGATGAAAAATTATATAAATTTAAAGGAGGATATTCTGTCAGTAACCAATACTTATATTGTTTTACTTTATATTTGTAGGTATTAGTCAATATGTGCTATATGCTGAAGAACATGCTAAGGCTTTATAGAATGAAGAGGAATGTAATAATATGCAATATTACATAATAACAATATAATAATAAAAACTAATAAATGTAAAAATCTTACTCTCAACTGACCTAGGTAAATGCTAAGGGGCACACATCATTTTAATCGAGCAGAGCAAAATTACAGATGTTCATTATAATGATTGTGAGACATCAAAAAAAAGGTTGCCATATTAAATGTTTTTTGCCAACTAAAGTATAGTTTAGAATCCAGTGTTTGGGCATAAAAGGACTTCACAGAAGAATTAGAGGGCAATCAGTGTTTGGACATGATTAATATGAGAGCATTTTACTTATCTGTAAATATTTTTACAAACATTTCGTTTTTCTTTTTTATCTTATTTAAAGGGAGGTAAGAGTGAAAAAAATAATTAAAATAAATAAGGAAATTAATTAATATTAATGATAATTAACAGTAATTAATGATTAAGTCAATCAAAATAAAATTATTGATAATTAAAATATTTTTAAAGGCAAAAATAAGGACAGAAATGGAAGGTCAACAAAGTAACATCCATTATTGTCATGTTAAGGGAGCAGCTGACATTTTGAAATAGGTATAGTCTACCTATCAAATATACTGATGTTGGCACATATATTTGAAATAAGATAAGAAAGTATAATGAAAGACGCAACTGGAGAATTTCTAGCATCATGGTATTTGAGCACTCAGGGAGAGGGAGTACCTGATAATTTTGCCAGAGGCTGCTTCTAAGCCTTAGTGTTTGTTACATCAAATATTTACTCATCTTGGGCATATCTTCACTCTCTGTATAAGGGCATCCAGGCAGCTCAGGAGTCTGATAGAGAGCAGATGAAGTCCTCTTCACGTAGATCTGATTTGTTTCTCTGCATCTGATATCACAACTTCAAAAAAGAGGAAGATTTAATGTATAAAAAAAATTACAAATAAAATGGTAGTTCAAGAGATGGTCCAGAACAGAGGTGTTAAACACATGGTCTGGTGGACACATAGCCAGCACCACTACCAAGTGGGGCTCAAACCAAATTAAATGTAATTGAGAAATATTTAACAAAATAAATAAAAATTAAAAAACCCTCCAACATAGATAACATTACATTATAAAACTAAACCAATAGATGGCTCAAAGGTATCTTTATTATTTTTTCTGGCCCTCATTTCTATTTGAGTTTGATATCACTAGCTCAAAACATGAACAAGTTAGAAGGCAGAATATATCAGGGAAGAGAAAGGAATGTGACTGAGGTGTAAACACTGGATGGACAAAAAAATAATCAATCCAAATCAAAAGGTTTTTGTTTTGTTTTGTTTTGTTTTTCTGTACAGCAACAGCAGGGAGGTATCTAATACATTTCAGAAAGATTGCCATTAATGACAGCAAAAGTTGTGTTTGAAGAATAGATATTGGTACACATATCCTACCCTGATGTTTGCTATCTGAGTAACCCTAGGCAACCTATTTTACTTCTCTGGGTCTCTGTTTCTATATCTAAGATATGGGGATAATAATGTGCATAATATGAAGTACTACAATTTTGGTGGATAAAAAGTTTTGTAACCCTTAAAGGGCTACTTGACACATGAGTATTAATATGACTACAATTATATCTTTGTTTACACTATTCCCAATGCCTACTATAATCTCTCCCTTTCTTCTATCTATTAATGTTCAAAATATCCTTTAGGAGTCAAGTTTAATGCCTTTTCCCCAGAATTTTTTTCCCTTTATCTCACTAAATCAGTAATAACCATTCTACATTTGGATCTCACAAAGTATTTTATGAATGTACTTTTCCTGTATTATTTTCTATTATGGTTATTTTATGTAAATCTTAGCCTCTACTGAACTATAAGATCATGAAGATAATAGTCATGTCTTATCTAAATGTTATGTCTCCCCCAAGCACCTAGAATAACACCCTGCACAAAGAAGGCACTTTACAAATATTTATTGAACATAAATTTTAATTAGTCATGCTCAGCTTAGTTTTTTTCCTCAATTGTGTCTGACTTTTCATGACCCCATTTGGGATTTTCTTGGCAAATATATTAGGATGGCTTGCCCTTTCCTTCTCAAGCTCATTTTACAGATGAAGAAACTGAGGCAAACAGGGCTAAGTGGTTTACCCAGGGTCACAGAGCTAATAAATGTCTGAGTTCAGATTTGAACTCAGGAAGTTGAGTCTTCCTGACTTCAATTCTGGCCCTCTATCCACTGTGTCACCTAAGTGCCCAGATAGAGTCAAAGAATTAAGCAACTCAAGGGAACCTAAAATATCCTCTAGTGCAGAGATCCATAACTTTTTTAGAAATCTTTGAGAGTTATTTTAATACTATTGGTTTCCTTTTTAGTAATATGTGTTTTATTTTATGAACTTAAAATTCAGATAAGGGGTCTATTGACTTTTCTATATAGTCAAAGGGGTCCATGGTGAGCTCACACACACACACACACACACACACACACACACACACACACACGCACAAATAAACCTGTTAAGAATTCTTGATCTAGTTCAATTATTAGCCAAGGTACAGCATCCCAAAAGGTAATCATCTTGACCTTCATTTGGACTTTTCAGTGATGAAGATACAAATTACCTCCTAGAGCAATTTGTTTTGATTTTGGATATGTCTTATTATATAATTGATTTATATTGAGTCGAAATCTACTTTCCTAAAACTCTACCTATTGCTCCTAATTCTGTCCTCACAGCCAACTACTAAAAGTTCTTTCCCTCTTCCACAGGACATTCAAATATATTGGCATCTATTATATTTCCCATGACTTTTTTCTTATTTTTCTTCTCAGGACTCAGAACTCCAAGTTCATTGAATCAGTCCTCATATGGTACAGGTTATATTCTTCTGAGCTTTTCCTCTTTTGGACAAATTCTAGTTTGTGAACATATTTTCTAAAACGTGGTTGTCTATGAATGGGAACACGCAATAATCCATTCTGAGAGAATATAACAGAAGTATCGTAACCCTACTTCAGTATATTATATTTCTATTACTGCTATTGCTTTAGCAATTGGGATTAAGTGACTTGCCCAGGGTCATGGAGCTAGGAAATATCTGAGGTTTGATTTGAACTCAGGACCTTCCATCTCCTGGTCTGGCTCTCAATCTGCTGAGCTATCTGACTGCCCCTAATTTAACTTTTATGGCTAGTATGACACAAGACAAGTGTTGATTTCTAGCCTTGTCTTTAACATCCTATACTTATCCAATTTTTTAAAAATCTGGTTACAATATTTATGCTTGCATATTTTCATCTTGATAACTTTCTTCGAATGTACAATCTATCAATCTATCAAGAACATTTGATCCTGGCATTCAAGGTGTTAACTCTCTCTTTGTGTCACCCATGTTCAGTCATCATGAGCAACAAAGTCACTGGCAAAAATATGAAGTGAGATACTTTAAAAATGATAGTGAGCAAGAAAAAATACAAGCTCTCCCCTTCCCTTTCCCTCCACACAACACCTCTAAATAGATCTTGAAAACATACCAGATCAAATTCTGATGAGGAAGTCCCCCCCACAAAGAATCATTTTTTCCCAGCCCACGTGGACATAAGGAGATAGACAGAAAGCTCTCTGGACAGTGGGAACTTGGTCTTGCCAGGAATCGTGAAGCAGAACCTTTAAAACCAAAGACAGTCTGTGAAGCAGGGCAAGAAGAGGTTCTAAATCCAGGGAAGAAGAGCCTAAATTTGTTTATGGTTCAGGAAAAGATGCCAACTGGCAGCTCTGTTACTCAGAATTCAGATCCATGTCCCAGAGCCAGGGCAGCTCAAGGAGAGGCAGGATAGGACTGTGCCTATGGGTGATGTTCCAGGGTGAGGAGTAGTCACTGGGCTGAGGACGTATATGGAGAGAAGAGAAAGCTCAGAAGCAAGCAGTGGCTATTTGGTTCATTCCCCAGGATTGGAGTCAAGTTTTAGTTCCAGTCTAGAGCCCAGTCTCTACCCTGGAGCAGAACTGCCAAGATAGAAATCTCATACTAAAGGAGAGCCTGCAGTCATATTGAACCTGCAGAAATTTCCAGCTGAGTGATAGTGACTGAGTCCAGCAACAATCTATTGCAACTTCAAAGAGGCCAAATCCATATGAATGTTGTTCAGGCCAAAACCCAGGTCAAGAACTTGCAAAATTCAGACCAGAAGGGCAAGGGAGCCCCCGATAACAACACTTTGGGGGGTATGGAATGCTCCCTGGATCCTGGAATAATATAACATTCAATATCCCCAAGAAAACAGTAGCAGGATCAGCCTAGACATTGCCTCTGTATTAGAAATATAATCTGTGGAGATATTCTAGTTGTAATAAATGGGATACTCTGACTTGACTAGAGAGATACTAGGGGAAACCTCAGGGTGCCTAGTTGTAATGGAGATAGAGATACTTCTGAGAGATAGAGAGATACTACTAGAGGGGATTCTCTAGGGTTGTTGTCTCTTCCTTCATGCCTCTTCCACACCTCCAAAAGTACATAGAATCTATACTAACAAAGTTTACAAGGCTAGAAGAATAAGCCAACAAAGAAAGAAACAAAAAATCCCTCCATAAAATGTAAAGATGAAGATATGGAGGTTAAAGACACAAACCAAGAAAATAAGAATGGCTCTAAAGCAAAAACCTCAAATAAATAAAGAGTTTAGGCACAAGTTCAATTCAAATTCCTGGAAAAGATAAAACAATTTAAAAAGAGTGTTAAACCCTTTTTTTTAAAAGGCAAATTAGAATGGCAAAAGGAAATATATTGGGGAAGAATTGAGATCTTTTGGAGCAAAAATTGGAAAGGGAATTAAGAGTTTAGCATAATAGGTGCAAAACTTTGCCTAAGAAACAAATTATTTGAAAAGTAGAATGTCCCAAGTAGAAAACAATGGCTTCATCAGACTTAAAATAAAAAAGCAGACAAAATAAAAGAAAATATAAGGTATCTTCTTGTCAAAAGTGATGGATGTTGAAAACAGACTGCAGAGAGATAATTTAAGAATCACTGGATTACCTGAAGGCCATGGTAAAAAAAAAAATTCTAGACACAGTCAAAGAAATCATAAAAGAAAACTTTCCAAATCTGTTAGAAGCAGAGGGTAAAGAGGATATATAAAGAATTCACTAGCTACCTCCTGAAGGTAATATAAAATGAAAAACCTCAAGAACATTATATCTCAAATCCAGAATTTCTAGGTCAAAGAAAAAGTTGTACAAGAAACCACAAAAAAAATATTCAAGTGCTTAGGCACCACACTAAGTATTCACATAATTTAGCATCAAACACTAAAAAGGAGTTGAAAACTTGTAATATAATATCTAAGAAAAGCAAATGATATTGACTAACAACCACGGATAACTTACTAAGCAAAAATGAGTATAATCCTAAAGGGGAAAAAATGGAATTGTAATGAAATTGAGGATTTCCAAACATTCCTGATATAAAGACCAGAATGGCATAGAAAACTTGCTGTATGAACACAGAGGCTAAAGAAACATTTAAAAAAAAAAAGGAAAAATGAGTAAGCATTCATAAGGGACTAAACAATGATACACTATTTAAATTCAATTGTCTCCCCTCAAATACTCTAATATCATCAATAGTGAAAAATAGAGGAGTCAAATTAGAGAACCCCTGGGAATGATTCTATCACATATTAAGAATTTTAAAAGAAGATTGGTTTGAGTCCTTCATTAAGGAAGAGGTAACACTTGATGGAGGCGGAAGGGAGAAGCAGGATGAAGACAATTATCTCACATAATTGATATATATACTGTAAGTGATAGGGGAATAAGTAACATAACTCATTAGAACTGAAAAACAAAGGAAAAGAATACACAGAGAGAGAGAGAGACCTTTGGGTGCTGAAATATATTTCACTTTATATAAGAAAGGAGAAGGGGAAATAAGGAGGTAGATTAAGGGATAGATTAGTCCTAAGCAAAACAAATTCTAAGGTCACCCAAAAATGTATATAGCACTCCTTTTGTGGTGGCAAAGAATTTGAAATATAGGACATGTCCATCAGTTGGGGAATAGTTGAGCCAGTTGGAGTATTTGAATTTTATAGAATACTATTGTGATCTTAGATATGAAGGGAATGATTTCAGAGAAATCTGGATAGATTTATATGAAATGATTCAGAGGGAAATGAAAAGAACCAGAACAATTTATACAACAACAACAATATTATAAAGAGAAAAAAAGAACTTGGAAAGATTTGAGCACACTCATGATTCCAGAGGATTCATGATGAACTGTCTACCTGCTAATAGAGAGTTACAGAATGCATACAAAATGTGATTTTTTTTTAACATGGCCTTTGTAAAACTTTGTTTTGCTTGACAACATTTTGTAAAAGAGGTTTTGTTTTTCTTTTCCTTTTTAATGGTGTTGGGGGTAAAGGAAAAGAAGATATTTTTTATAAATTGAAAAAAATACACTTCATTTTTTAAAAAACATACTTAAATGTTGAGTGGCCTGGACCAAAGACAATGTTCTTTGAAACTTCACTGAACTTTCTTCTTAATCAATGTTCATTGATTTTTTCTAGCCATTTATAATTTTTGAACTCGCCTAACTGAAGTGCTATCCAGTAAACTTTTTCTCTCCATCTTGTCTAACAGAGAAATAACAGAATTGTTGTATTCCTTAAATCTAGAAATACTATATCCATGATATTTTCTTGATCTAGTGTAGTAATCTGTAATGTAAAAGAGGAAATGAAGTTACTATGCTCTAATTTGATTTTAATTAGCTTATTTTGTAACATAATGACTATCCTTTTTTTTCCCCTCAAACATGCGATTTAACCAATTTAATATCCGGTGATTCAGAACACAACTCAAGTATGTCTGTTTATCCTCTATGACCCTTAGCTAAGTCCTCCCATAAAGTTTCCAAAGGAATTCACTCAATATATTAGAGGACCTCTTGGCTTTTTTACTATCTTTTTACTTTTTACTATATGGCATCATAAGTATATTAATTGATCATTCTGGCCATCTTCACATCATCCATCACTGGCCATGTGACCAATTCATCTATTCTACCTATAATACATTTCCTTGATTATGTATTTTATTCTTATTCTTTGGAGCTCTTCATTAGCTATATGTTGCAACCTTTTGTACACACCATGTCCCTTTCCACTGACCTCCAGTCCCATCCCAAGGACTTAAAAAGTTCTTTTAATAATGTATTTTTATAGTTTAAATGGGTTTTGTTGGCATATTTTGTTTTTGTCTCACTTATATTTGTCCCATACTGCTTTTATCTTTTTCTTCCAGAAAGCTGTCCCTTAAAACAAAAGATTTTTTTAAATGAAGAAGAGAAAGAAAATCAAAAGCTATCAATACATCAAAAAAAATCTGATATTTTATATTTGAAACTCAAATGATATGTCATCTGGATAGGAGTTAGAAGACTATTCCTTGTTTACAACCTTATTTTAAAATTTTTTGCCGTGTTCATTTTCAACTGTTCTATAGTAGTTCTTTCTAGTTGCATTATTGCATAGTTATATATTTTACTAGATCTCCTCATTTCATTTTGTATCAGTTGGTTAAGACTTTACTTTCTTCTCCATATTCATTGTGTCTGTTTTATGTAACATTATACATTCATATTGCACATTTTTAACCATTCACCAATAATGAACATCAAATACTTCTTTGCTACCACAAAAAGTGCTGCTATAATAATTTCAGATATATTAGAGTTTTTATTTTTCTCAATGACCTTGTTGGATTATATGTCTAGAAGTAAAATATCTAGGTCAAAATGTATAGACATTTTAGTGAGTTTATCTACATAATTCCCGAATTGCTATCCAGAATGATTTTAGCAATCCACAGCATTAAAAAAAAATGCTTTAGTTTGTCTTTATTTCCAAAATTCCTCCAAATTTGAGTATTTCCATCTTTTATCATCTTTACTAATATGCTGGGTTTGAGCTGAAACTTCTGAGTTCTTTTGATTTCCATTAAATATACTATTAATAATTTTGAGAATTCCTTCATATGAATGTTTATACTTTGTAATTTTTTGTTTGAAAACAATCTGTTCTTATTCTTTGTATATTTCTCTATTAGAAGATGGATTGATTTTTAAATCAACCTGTAATCAG
The DNA here is from genome assembly GCF_027887165.1 of Monodelphis domestica. Lineage (NCBI taxonomy): Eukaryota > Metazoa > Chordata > Mammalia > Didelphimorphia > Didelphidae > Monodelphis > Monodelphis domestica. The sequence goes on along the minus strand of NC_077227.1, from coordinate 221,391,528 downwards.
ACAATCTCATTGGTTTATAGTGCTGAAGTAATCATCTTTTTCTGTTTCTTGAAAAGCAACATCAAATTTTCCTCCATTCTGCAGTTCTCCCACTTGCCGTAATTCCTCAAAGGTCAAGTTTCAGTTACATGGAAAATCCAATTACCAAGAATTCGCATTCCTCAATAGATTTCAATAACTGAGGTGCTAGTTTACACACACATGCATACATGCATGCACATACACAAATACATTTACACATTGTAAATAATTTGGTCTTTAAGTTATCTTTATTAGCATACATGCTCTTTTGTCCCCCAGAAACCTTAATGAAAACCATATTAAACTTGTTCTTAAAGGAATCCTGTTGTGAATCTTTCTGTAAATACGAATAATTCCCTCTTTTATTAATTTGGTTAATGAATGCTCTACTCCCCGTTCTGAAAACCCCCTCTCCCCCCCCCCCCAAAAAAAAGAACTTTGAAGAAAAAGATTTGAGAAAAAAATGATTGGGATGGTCCTGGTACATGTTAGGAGGTGTCTTCGGTAAGACTTTTAATCTCTGTCAGCAGATTCCAATATTCTAGTTCAGTCTCTGAACAACTTTTGCCTTTGTTCTCCATATGTTGCAGCAGCAATGGTCAGAGAGTGGTATCTGACCTCTCCAATTCTTTTGTTACTATGTCTTTACTACTAAATCTTAAAAGCAAAGAAAAAAGATAGAAGATAAATTTCTATATCACTCAGGGAAACTGTCTAGAAATGTACAAGATAAATTTTGCTAATCAACCACTGCTGTTTTCCTGCAGAAATGTGAAATTTGGAAAGAGGAGAAATGGGCTAAATAATTGACTGGAAAGTCCTCTGGCCATAAGGCAAAGAAAACTGCAAGTGGAAGAGAAAGCAGGGCTGATTGTAAATGCCATCAACCCCTATTACTAAGGTGAAGGGGAAACATATTACCCAGGAACAGCAAAGAAAATCTTTCTCAAATGGGGTATGTTTCACAATGCTAAGTGAAAGCTGTGCTGCTAATAGGTCACCTGAATTGAAAACAACTGCTAAATCCCCCACCAGGAGTACATTCAATCACTTTGGAATTCCTCTTTTCATAATTAAAAAAAAAAAGCATCCTCTTTCTCCACCTTTTAATCTGGCTGATTTAGAAGAACTCCACTGAAGAAACAGTAAGATTTTCTCACATCACCTCTTTAAAAAGGAAGATAACCGACTTCGAAACTGGACCCTCCAACTGTTAGAGAGCAAAAAGCTTCTCCATCTGCTGAGATGGCTGTGTGAAGCCGGGATTGGTCTCCATTTAGTTTGTCCTTCAAAGTCCGGAGCATGATTATTCCATAATTCTCTCACCTGATTAATTCTTAACTATGAACATAATTACACTCTCCAGAAGGTAAATCGGTCTTATAAATCAGTTGTCGCTGACAGTTCATTCTTCTGCACTCAAGCACACTGAAGCAAAGTCAGCTTGGGAATAGAGGCAAAAAGGGGGATGGTGTTTTTTAAAGCATGCAGACCTCACAGAAGGCCTATTCATTAGTGGAATACAGGTAATATAAGACAGCAAGCTGAACAATAGCACCAGGACAGAAAAAAGGGGCCAATAAACCATCCGTGTATACCGGGAAGTTTCCCAATGATTAGATTTTCTTTTCTTTCCTTTTTAGTCTTCCTTTTCTTTTCAAGGAAGGAAAGGAGGAGGAGGGGAATTGTTGCAGAGATTTCTCTGTTAATGCTGCAGTGAACTCTTTACCCTTCTGGCAAGCTCAGGCAAGCCGCCAATTTGAAGTGTGTGAGCTTTAATCTGCTGCTGGTCCTGATGGGTTCACTTTTCCACAGGGAGCTGGAAGGCATCCATTAAGATTGACCATGAAGATGAAGTGTCTAGGAAATATGTTAATGTGGGAGTCCTCTAGCCCATTTCCCCTTGCTTCGGGGTCCCCTGACAGACACAGGAAAGTGACGTTGCATGAGCATGTCTACTCCCATCAGGGCTGCTAAAATAAAGTCATTCCGGGTCAAACTGGAAATTAAAACCAACACAGGGGAAATGGTGGGTGGATTTTGCCTGGAGATGTGGGGCTGTGCTCATGGGGCATGTCTACCTTGCTGAAATAGCAAGTTCCATAGCACAGCACTTAAACTGCTTCAGGTAACTGCATGAATCTGAGGTATATGATGTAATGGATGAAGGGTCAGCTTCAGAGACAAGATGACCTCGATTCAATAATTGTTCTTGAAATGTAAAAGTTGTGTGACTGTAGGCAAGTCACTTAAACCTCTCAATGCCTGAGAGGGCTCTCTAAAACTTCATGGTTCTTTTCCTGATGCCTTTAGTGTCTTCCCCAAGAAATGAACTTTCTCTATATATTTCCTGTAGCAAATTCACTATGACAGTAAAAGGTTTTCTACATTTTCCCTTCAAAATTTTAGGGATGTCCTAAGGCAGTGATGGTAAACCTATAGCATGGGTGCCAAATATGGCACATGAATACCTCTCTGTGGGCGCAGAATCAACTCCCCTTTCTCCCCCCAGAGTTTGTTAATAAAAAGACAGAGGAACTCCAGCAGTGCTGCTACTCTCCCGATCTCCACCATGCCTGACATTTTTTCACATCACCCATCCCTCTGTCCAGCATCCCAATGGGAGTACTTTCTCCCTCCCTTGTTTGGAGTAAGGGGGTGGGGTAGGTAGTGCTCTCACTTGATGGGAGGGAGGGTCATAGCACTCCATCTCTAAAGGGTTCACCATCACTGCCCTAAGAAGTTTGAGGTACCTTTTCTATAATTCCATTGATTTGTGACACAATCATTTGCATTCCCCAAGTGTTGGGTAACAATGATCAGCATGCCAGTACCATTAACATGATTAATTTTTTTTACAAAGGGATCATAGCTTCAAAGATATAGAAAGAACAAAAGTACAAAAATCCCCTCCATCCCCAGTGCCTTGGGGTCATACCCTCCATTATATTACCTTGTTCTTTGGAGATAGTGGGTGCACTCAACAGTTTATACATAATCTGGTCCCACCAAGTTAACATCTGAATCTTCATGTTTTTCCTATTGGACTGGAACCCAAAGGTCACTCTTTATTCCTCTGATCATAAAAGAGTAGCTGCAAAACCTTGACTCTGAGATGTTGGGACACATGAGTACTAGAACAAACACATAGATAAAGAACTTAAGTACATTTTATTGGGCTACATGTTGATATCATGGGGTAGGCGGACTAAGGTCTCTATACTTAATGGTATTATCTTTCACCAGATACCATTAGCAAAGATATCAAACCAAGAGAAGGTGCATGAAGATAATGTACAAGACTCTAGTTACTAGAGCTCTTAAAAGGAAATTCCAGGTATGGCTACCTAGTCTATATTAAACTAGGAAATAATCACATGAAAAGTTAACCATTTAGATTTTAGGCAGAAATGTAGATAATCAAAATCTGAGTAAATATCCCAATGAATCTTCCATTTTGACATATTTCATAGTGCATATAGAACTGACCTCCAAGCCAGAAAAACTTGGGTTCAATTACCATCTCTGGCACTCGTGTAGCCCAGGGCAAGTCACTTAACTTCTTGTTGTCCTAAGAAACAAATGAAGCTATAAATTGCAGAAAATATTTCAGTCTATCCGGATAAAGGGAATTGCTCATGGGTGTTCTCTGTTATCAATGAAATCACAGGTCTAGTCTCTGTCCTTAATTAGTATAATTATATTTTTCATTCATTTGGGACCTCTTGAACACAGATACAATAGAAGGTAAACTACTTAAGGACAAAGATGATCTTTATTTTTGTGTCCACAGAAGCTGGTACTTTTAGGGTCCAGTAGAGTGATTTAATTGGTATAGGGACCTCCCAGTGAGGAAACCTTCATTAACAATGCAGATCAAAACCTGTTCTGCAATTTATCATCTTAGAGAGTTGCCTTGGGCACTGAGAGATTAAGTAAGGGTCATATGGTTTATTTAGAAATGGGACTTGAGCTGGTCTCCTTGTCTCAGGGGCTGGTTTTCTGTCCACAATGCAATACTGCTTGGCAAATAATAGTTATTTAATAAAGAATGTTGAGTTGAATGTTTTTAATTCAATAAATGGAAAGGCAGATCAATCCTACCACTTGTGGACCCAGGTTGATGAAGTCAGAAAAAAATTTAAAAAGGAAGACTATATATTGTGAATTAACTTGTGTAGTTGGTGTAGTTGAATAATTAAGAGAGCCACAGAGAGAGAAAAACCAGACAGAGATACATTGAGAAAGAGAAGCAGAGATAGAGACATGGAGAGAAAGACAGAGATGGACACAAGTGGATAGACAGAGAAAAATGACAGAAAGAGAAAAAAACAGACAGAGAAACCCAGAAATAAAAAAAGGGACAATAAGAGAGAAAATAATGGAGATAAAGAATCAGAGAGGAGATGGAGAGTTAGTTAAAGGCTTATTTTACCTTAGGCACTATACTCTTGTACTGGAGGTGGAGCATAATAAACAAGAAAGTCAGTCCTAGACCTTAAAAAGCTTACATTTTAATGGGTGAGGTCAACATTCAAAGTGATTTGGAATTCAGGTTCCTGACAAGATAAAACAAAAACTATCTATTGAAGTTTGTCATCTCAGGAGCCAAGTCAAAGGGTTTTGTGGGAGGGAGACTATGGTGGCCAGAGGGAAGTCAGCATAACATGGTAATGACTAATAAGTGGGGTGGAGGCTTGGATCCAGGGGAGATAAGTTAAAAAGCTCACCTGTCAGATGGTGCAAATCATCATCCTGAATAATTTTAGCTCTCTTAATATGTTAAATTTAGCATATCTGATAAGAAAGGATCCATCTTCCATTAATACAAAGGATTAAGATGAAAGAATTCTGAGAAGAAGGGAAGCCATGTGCTGGGATGGCGGGAACTTCCAGGGGTCATAATGCCAGTTAAGTGGTACCAACTATGAGGATCATAACCAAACAATAGGGACCAGTCTGGTGGTGTTTTGAAGAGTAAATGAAAGTAGGCACTGGGAACAGATTCTGGACTAAATGAAGGCATAAAACCAGGCTACAGTTGGCATTTCTTCAAGTTTTCAATGCCATTCATGCTACTGAGACTTTATCTATTAGTGATGTGAAAATGTGTTGTTTTTTGCAGTTGTTGGCTAATTGATTAGTGTGGTATTTTTCCCCCTTTTGGGGGAGGGGTGCATAGGAAATTGATTGAGGTAGTAGGGAAAGAAATCAGTTAATTCCCCTTTACCCAGACTTGGAGGTAAATCTAATTTTTCTTCTTTGAATGTTTTATAATAAATATGTTTTATACGAAGATGTTTATTTAGAGTTTTACATTTACAGAAAGAAGCAAAAGTCTTTTGAGGAGAGATTGAAATAAACCAAATCCAGTCATCACCCAAGGGAATATGTAAAAATTATTATGAGTGGGGACAAGTAAGAGCTATATAGATTATTATTTCTAGATATAATTCTGGGTGGAGGCAAACAGGAGACTTCCTGATTGTGAGTCCCTAAAGAGATTATCTTTTGCCTCCTTGGTATACCCAGTGTCTTACAGTACCTGGGACATAGTACGCACTTAATGTATGTTCAAAGCCAGACTGATTGATAAGTTTTAGAGAAAATTGCAGGAATTGAGCCTGGTTCTTCTGCCAAGAAGAAAAGGATTTTGGAACTGCATTCTGGTGGTCTAGAAAAATCACTTAACATATGGATGCATTATTTTTAATTCCTTCTTTCTCTCCTTTTTATCCTCCCCCACTCTCCATCATAATAGTTGTTTATTTGTTTTTGGATTAAGCTCTGTGGATAATCACCTCAAGTCTCAGTTTTAATTTGGTTCTACAAACCTAATTTTTATGGCACTTTCAGAAAGGACAGAAGGCATGAACAAAGAGTCTCTGCCAAAACTCCCCTCCCTATCACCCACCCAACCAAGGAGGATGCTTGCTAGAAAGCAAAGCAGTTGTTGTTGTGATTAGAACTTGAATTCAAAATGGGGCTTTGCAACAGCTACTATTAATAATACAGTAGGACAAAGCAGGAAAATTGTTAAGGTTACATGCAAAATAGCAAGCTAAATCTGTAAAAATCTCCATATCTCTACTTCTGAAATCAAAAGCTACATCAAGGGTACCAAACTCCTTTTGGTGCAGCACTGACTTGAATAATAGAAACTGTACCTGATGTATTTTAAGGTCTTCTGTTTCCATATGTGCCCTATTCACAGTGCCAGATGGATATCGATATTTATTCTCTACTGCACAAAAGCTAGCTGAAGCATATGCAAAACTCTTAATGACATTAAAGCTTTGCCAATTAAGAACATGTTCGAGCATTTGATACAGGACTTGATAACATGTTTCACAAGTTCCATTCTGAATTTTACATCCTGATTTTTATTGCATTGTTTGTCAAGCTGGTGTGACTAAAACAATTATTACATGGGCTGATTTTTCACCTCCTTTATCATTCTGGCACCTGACAAAGTTAATGATGAAAAATCAGTAGACTCGTTGAGTGGTGAAAGAAAAATGGAGTAAAAAAATGAGCATTAAATTAAAAGCTATAGAGGGGAGAAGAGATCAAGCCATGTGTTTGCATTTTCCCTCATTCTTTACTTAGCCTGAAAAGGTTGTTTTAGGCAGGACAGAAAAAAAAAAAAGAAAGATGAAGTAGTATTTTTCCAAAGGATTCATTTCATGCACTTTCAAGGTACCAAGGTGAACTTTGAGAATGCTGAATATGGACACATCAATATGATGATATAAGATTCCAAACATTAAATTCTATAAGAAATTTTAAAATATTTTATACTGCCATCTTGAAAAAATTTAAGAACAAATAAAACAACTACAATTTCCATAATATTAAATTAAATATATGGTAATGTCTTCTTTTCCTCTCTGTGCCATTCCCAATTAAAGTAGCATTATGAGATAGTGAATAGAGTGCTGGATTTAAGTTAAGAACAACTGGATTCCAGTCAGTCTTTCTGTTAACACATACTAACCATGGGTGAGGAACTACAGCCACATTATTTAACCTTCTAGTGCCTTCAAGAAACAATGTAAGATATTTTATGTATGTATTTCTATTCTGTATAAGGAAAGGACATTCCACACCAGAATTTCTCTACATAGATCAAATTACAGATCTGAACAAAAAAAAGTTGTATGGTTCTGCCTTCTCAAAATCTTCTATGGCCAACAGATTAGTGTTTTTTCTCTAGCTAGTTGTTTCTTTCCTGGGTTCTTATTAGAGAGAATGTTAATAACATCACTGAGATTTAAATTGAAATAATACCATATGAATAAATGAGTTTGGCAATCTCAGCTCTAATTATGATTTCATAGTTAATGATGTAAACTTTCTTGCTCTGCACCTCAGTTTCTCCATTTGAAAAGAAGGGAATATAATAATTGCCCTAATCCATATTAATGTTAGTTTCCTGACCTCTCTTGTGGCTGCCACCATGGAAGAAAATTAACCATTAAGTCAGAATCTGTAATAAAATCAAGAATCAGCCAAATTCAGGAGCACTATTTTCATCCCTGGCATACCCCCTCTGTGATGATATAGAGCTCCCCAGATGGACAATTCTGAAGCCCTGGTAGTCCTGGTCATTGGTACTTCCTGGGTATCACTTTCACAAAAAGAGCAACAAATATGCATTTATAGGCAAGTGATTAGTTATCAACAGCCTAAGTAATCTCTACATCATTTAGCAGTTAAGCAAATATTTTATAAGCATCTACTTTCTGCTAGACACTGTGCTAGACTTCGAGGATATAAAGACCAAAATAAATTGATCCCATTTGTAAAAAATAAAAATTTGATCTCTAATAATAGAAATGTTATATTTTATGAGGTTTATTAAATTATCATTAGAAATCAAGGAATAAAGAGGATACAAAATAAAAACCACGTGCCTATGCCTGGTTAGTCATTTTTAGTCATACCCACTCACTACCATCACTGCTGATTCTACATCAGAGAGAGAGAGCCTCAATGACCACTCCCTTTATCCTCTCTCTACAGGAAGTACATAATGACAGGAAGTCAGTGGGCTCTTGGGATATGTAGTTCATTTTTAGAGTAATAGATTTTCAATTATACATTTCCTCCTGAGACCCTTGGAAGACTAATCTCTCCAGTGGGTCTTGTAAACATACCAACTTTGAAATTATAATAATTTGAGGGTAAGAGGAAAAGAGAACAAAACCAATAATTGCTAGGTTCATTGACAAAAAGCCAATTAGAGGGCATTCCCATTTAGCATAAGCATATACATACAAAACAAATGCATTCAACCCCACATAGTTCAAATCACCACATCCCAAAGTTTACTCAGAATCTTCTAGTGCAGCGTGTGATCTGTGGAGGCATCTTCATGGTGCCTTCTCCAAAGAGTTCACTTTCTGAATTTGGAGAGTTTTCCTGTTTCTTAACCTAAAATTACTCTCACAACGAATTTACACTCTGCAATTTCGAATAATAATAATTATACATTCCTCCCTGAAGAGGGTGTTGAAAAACACAGGGTTCACTTAAGAATGCATGGCTGAGTTATGAGGTATGTGAATCAGTTGGCAAGAGAAATAAAAAACATCAAAAAACCCAAATAAAATAGAAAAGATAACTTCTGGATGAAATGTAGACTATCAAAGTCTTATTTGAAAAAATTCTAAGTAAAGGAAAATAAACCTATAACAGGTCCTTGAATCAGGTCCCAATTGAAGTGATCTATGTAATTATGTACTTTCCCAATCAGTAGCCAGGACTATAGAAAGTTTGCCACATTATGAAAGGCAGAATAGGGACTACATTATAGGAGCCAGGTAGGAACCAAATTTAAGATACTTGGTAGAATTTGGGACAAGGAAGACCTGCTTCTGACATATGTCAAAACAGCTGCAACCTTGAACCCCAAACAAGTTCAAGTCCTCTTGTCTTGGCTCAAAATTTTATCAATCCCATTGGGATTGGTTGGTATCTTTGACCTTGTGCACAATTGGCACTACGCAGTTTAGCTTTGTGCTTCTTTGGCACTGTGAAATGGCTCTTTTTGTTTTCCCTTCTCCTGGAATCAGACAAAATCATTAAGCAAAGTTCCATAATTTTCTTAAAAGAATCAATGGCATCATTTTTATAGTCTCAAGCTTTTGGGATATGCATTGACATTATAGCAAATACATTTTAAACTTATATTATTTCAGAATCAAAAAATTTAAAGAAAATCCTCTCAATATTGGTGACATGTGCTTCAAATACAAAAAAGGAGACAAAAAAACTGAAATAGTATATTGCACATGCAAACAAAAACAATAATAAAAGAGTTTTAAAAATCAAAAATATAGCTTATAATCATTGATACACCATGTCAGTTAAGGAAATGAGGAATACAAAAGTTTCTCACCAAAAAATGAGATCCTTTTCCTCTTCAAACCTGTCCATGTTCCACTGTGAGTGCAAAGCAAATGATTTTTCACAAAGTAACAGTTTTTTATAAAGAACAGTAGTACAGCCTGTAATGCACATTCAAAAAGTATCAAAATCCCCAGTTATAATAGCCCATTTAATGACAATAGCAAACAAACCCACTCTCATATTTTACATGAATCTGCTGTATGACATTTAAAGAAAAAATACTTAGAAGCTTATTTGGGTCTAGAACATCACCAAGAAATATAGATTGTTCTGGTGGAAGTAAATTAAACTGAAGAATTTTGAAGGAGCTCTTTTTGGTTTCCTTCTTCATAGAAACACCTTGGTAGGAACATTTCATTGTTTCTCTACCTTTAATACAAAATTCTTTATAATATAGATATTTTTAAAAAATCAACCATTCAGAAACCACTAGTTAATTAAAATTATTTCTGAAGACCCCTTAGAATTACCATTTAAATTCTTAGCTCATTAAATTCTCCAAAGGTTGTTATCCAGGTTGAGTTGATGCATCATCTATGTGACACTTAACAAATGCAAAATGGAAAAAAAAAAAAAAGCTGTTTATGGGCTTTTACAATATTTTGTTAAGTAGCCATAGGAGAAAGGTAACAATACATCTAATAGTTAAAACACAGTAGATTAAAATGATTCAGTGTAACAGAATAGTATTGAATACATTAATATATGAACTTAAAACAACAAAATTAAATCTTAAACAAAATAATCAGCAAAATACAATAAGACACAGAGACTTTCATTAAAAAAAAATTGGAGTCTAAAAAGGCTTAAAGTTTCACATCCAGACTCTTTAAAGTTCCTTTTTCTAAAATTTAGATTCCTATTGTCAGCACTGTGGTATCTCCCATAGCAAGGGAGAACATGGGTTTTAAGAATCTCAAAATGAGCAGGCCCAAATGGCAAAGAATTGCAGGGAGATTAATTTCTCCCCTGAATCTCAGGTAAGATTAGTATAAGTATCTGTGCACTCACGAATGGTAGAGGCTGTTTGAAATAGGCATGGTACTGCTCGGCAGCAATCAGCAACAGTGGTAGAGGCAGATCAGGGTACAGTTGGATGCTGATTTTAGGAGCAGAACTGGAGATCATGAGGAGGATTTCTGAAGGCCAGGGGCTGGGGCCCAGGGGTTTGGTGAACGATCTGGGTCTAAAAGGTCAGGAGGAAACAGTATCAACAAAGCCAGAGTTAGCAGAGAGGAATGAGGAACAAAGGAGGATCAAAGAATGAAGGACTCAAGTTGCTTGAGTAAAGCAGTTTATCTCTTCTTCACCAAAAGTCCCCCAGCTAAAAATAGCCCAGTCAGTAGGGAGAGCAAGCAAGAGGGAAAAAAGTAGGAAAAGAAAAACACGGCAACTCCAAAGAGATTTGGAGTTTTCGAGGGTGGGTGGGGTGGGCAAAAAGCCTTGGCAGGAGAAATGTGGCTTAAAAAATTATCTAGGCTATCTTAATAAAAATGAGAGTTTCTAGTCCCTTCTGGTTGCCAACTGTAAACATTAAAAATTTAATCTCTAATAATAGAAATGTTATATTTTATGAGGTTTATTAAATGATCATTAGAAATCAAGGAATAAAGAGAAAACAAAATAAAAACTACATGCCCATGGCTGGTTAGTCATTTTTAGCCATCCTCACTCACCATCATTGCTAATTCTACATCAGAGAGAGAGAGAGAGAGAGAGAGAGAGAGAGAGAGAGAGAGACAGAGAGAGAGAACCTCAATGACCACTCCCTTTATCCTCTCTCTACAGGAAGTACATAATGACAAGAAGTCAGTGGGCTCTTGGGATATGTAGTTCTTTTTTTTAGGGTAACAGATTTTCAATTATACACATCCTTCAAAGAGTCTATAGTATATCAGAGAAGCAGATATTTTGGAGACTGATCATTAGATACGATTTTAAAATTTTCACTTTACACTTTGGAAATTGTCTAATACTATAAATCAGGGCTTGCTTTGTGTCCTCAGCCATATCACACTGAATGATCTCAATCTTATCTGATCTCAGAAGCTAAATAAGGTATATACTGGTCAATGCTTTGATGGGAGATTGCCTGGAAATATAGGATGCTGAAGGCTTTGGGAGAGCTAGGTGGCATAATAGCTAAAGTGTCAGGCATCTGGTCAGAAAGACCTGAGTTTGAATCCAGATTAAGACATTTAATTAGCTATGTGAACCTGGGAAACTCATCTCAACCCTGTTTGCCTCAAAGTTTCCTCACCTGTAAAATTGGGATAGCACCTACTGCCCATGGTTATTAGGAGGATCAAAAGAAAAAAATAGTTGTAAAGTGCCTGGTATAGAGTAAGATACATAAATGTCAATTATCATTATTCTTATTCATTCTAAAGCATTTTGCACAATTCCTAGGACACAGTAAGCATTATATAAAGGTTAGCTTTTATTATTATTATTAATTAATTTGTTGATTATATAGATTTAAGAAAAGGATGGGAATGTGTCAATAAGGATAATGAAACTTTAAGAGAATGCTGTGCTACCCCTCCACTCCGAGATATGGTTGTTTAACATTTGTCAGCACAGTACTGAATGGGAATAGGGGCTAGATCAAAATCTTTTCTGCATCTTATATTCTTAGAGGAGTATCTAGTTCTCTGAGAGATTAGAAAACTTGCCTAGAGTTATGTAGTCATTATGTGTTATTGGCAAGATTTGAACACAGGTTAACTTTAGCTTCAAGGTTAACTTTCTATCCACTTTGCCATTCTGCCTTCATCATGGTAGACATATACATATTTAAATTTAAAAATATATAAAAAGAACAAAAGGCAAATGTGGTGGCAGGAGAGCACTGAACAGCTTGGGCTAGTGTGTATTAGGAGTTCTCTTTTTCATCCCAAGTAGACTCCAAACCTGTCCAGTGAAATTACTCATAGGTCACAGTGTTTTCTAGACCCAAGATACAGATATAACAACAGTAACAATAATGTATATTTCTAGAATCTTTCTTCTACTATAATCCTTCAATGATGGTAATAGAAGTATTACTATCTCCATTTTACAGGTAAAGAAAAATAATCCTATGAAGTCTTGAGTGTTCAAGTCTTTTCTCCCACAGTCAAATAGTTTGTAAGTATCAGAGAAGGAATTCAAGTCCAAATTTCCTGACTCCACAACCAGAGCTAATTCTAGTATATCAATGAGAAAACGAATTTTCTTCCTTGACTGGAGATGGCCAAGGTAAATGATTCTAAATACATATTTATCATTAACTAATTATGACTGCTTTTGTTGAGCCATTTGCAGATATGTTTCTCAGTTGTTGTTGGGTTCATTTGTTTGTTTGTTTTTAAATGATGTAAATGAGCACTTTCATAGAGTTAGGGAAAAATTAAAAATAATTTGCAAGGAAAATGGAACTAAAGTGGAGAAAATGAAGACATTGATTGAATGAATTATGACAAATAAACACAATGGGATATTATTTAATTATGAGTAATGAAATTTTGAGGAATCCTGAAAAACATGGGAAAACTTGTATGAACTGATGCTAAGGGAAGTAAGCACAACAAAAAGAAAGTTATATGAAATTATTTCAATAATGTAAGCAAAAACAATATGACAAAGCAAGAAAACTTAAAATAATTGAAATTATCTGCCTTGATTCCAAAAAACAAAAGGGAAAAAACACATTTCCTCTCAGTAGAATAGTAGCAAGAATACAAGAACAGAATGCAGCATGTGTTATCAGCCTTGATTATTTTTGTGGTATAATTTTGCTTAACTGTTTATATCTGTTTTAGAGGTTCCTTTTTTTTAAGGGTTGATTGGGAAATGACAGTGATGAAAGATAAAAAATTAAATTATTTAATCATTGAAAAAATAAAATAAAACAAATGCAAGGGAATCAGATGTGTGTTCTTTGCCTCCTCCACAGTTGAACAAATAGCACCCTAGAATTTCAAGATAATGGACAACCTAAGGATTCTAAACCATTGCTTTTCTCTTCCTTCACTTGATAAGAAACAAGTACAGGTGAGCTTATATCACTGAGCATATGCTTGATTGTCTTCTACCAAACAGAAGAGAAAGAAATATGATAGTTTTTAAAACCAAAGAACCACAACTTAACATTTTAAAAAATGTTCTTCAATAAATGTCTCAATAAATGTCTAGTATACCAGAATGGCCTGAGGTCCCTCTGTGATTTTAATAAAGTAATATTGGCCTCTAAAAATAAATATGGTAATAGTTACAAAAGTCAATATGTTTCCTTCAAAACCTCCTCTAGATTCCAAGTTCTATGCTGGGTAAAACATATCATCTCCCTAAGCCTCAGTTTGTTCACTTATATAACCAGAGAGACTGTCTCAGAGAGTCTTCTAAGTTTTCTTCCAACCCTAAATTTGTGTTTTCATGATCCTATAAAGATGACCAATGAGTAAGCAACTAAGGGCATTTGAAATATCTAGACTACAAGGTATTTTCCAGCTCTAACTTTATGATCCTGTAATCTCATTCTCCAGGTATGTTAATATTATTCAAGAACAACAGGGAACTCTCCTAGCACATGGCTGGCAGCATCACTACTCCATGTTCCATATCATCTGCTTGGTAGAGATGATCCTTTATACAGACCAGTGAAAATCCTCATTCAGCCCTAGTTATGGAGAAGTTGCCAGAATCCTAAAGCCTAAACTCCACAGGAACAACAGAATGGTTGGCTGTGGAATCTGCCATAAGTCTTGGCAGTGGCATTGCATGGAGCTGTGTCACATTCTGCAAAATAGAAGCCATTATCTTTAGCATATCAACCAGACAAAATTAAATTGTAATTACATGGAGACATCCAAAAGCAAGCGATTTTGCCTTCAGTTCAGTTCAAAGAAACGTAATTGAGATTACCAATTTGAAATGAAGTTTAGACAGTCAACAAATGTGGCTAGAAGAAACATGAAATTAGAAATTTAAAAACCACCAATCTGGAATTGGAAGGCTTCAGAAGGAGTATTTCAGAAATGCAATCTTTCGTTTTCCCTGCTCTGTGTAAAGAAACAGCTGTGAGGTACCTTCAAATGATTTATTTGTTTTTCCTCTTTATGAACTAAATTCCTTAATTGCCACCAATTTCCAGTGTTATATTACTTGAAATTGCAAATATAAAGGCAGCTATATTTCTACTCTATACACCAAGTTATTCCTTTAGAAGCAGCTTATTTGCTATCAGAAAATTATTTACCTTAAGAAGTACTGGTAAATAGATAGGTTAGGTAGGATAGATAGATTAGACAGACAGACAGATAGATAGATAGATAGATATAGATAGATAGATAGATAGATAGATAGATAGATAGATAGATAGATAGACATTGGTGGCAGAACAGATGGATGGAAGGAAGGAAGCATGGATAGATAAATAATAAAAAGGAAGACAGGGATAATAAAAATAGATAATATGTCTATCTTTGTCTCTCCCTATATTAGTATGTACATATGAGCATATATAATAGTGTGGCTATAGTTTAGATTTAATAAATTAAAATTCATTTAAACTTTTGGGACATTGTATATAGATATTAAAGTGTGTATCTCTATAGATAATAAAATGTTCTTTTTATTTTTTAATTATTTTTTCCTATAAATTAGATTTGTTCTTTTTTAAAATTATAAGCATTTTTCCCCTTTCTTTCACCTCAACCTCACTGGAGGGGGGGGAAACAGGTAAGAGGTAAAGAATATCAAGCAAAAAATGTTCTGGCATTGGCAAAGTTAAAAAACTGTCTCATAAAAATCTTTGTAGCAAATTTCTCTAATAAAGCTCTCATTTCTCAAATATATGGAAAACTGAGTCAATTGACATGAATAATCATCCCTTAATTTATAAATGGTTAAAGGTTATGAATAGGTAATTTTCAGAAGAAGAAATCAAAGCTATCAGTAGCCATATAAAATGTTCTAAATCACTAATAATTAGAGAAATGCAAATTAAAACAATTTAAAGTACCATCTCACAACTGTCAGATTGGCTAAGATGACAAAAAAAAAAAGAAAATTACAAATGCTGGAGGGAATGTGAGAAAATAGGTATACTAATATGCTGCTGGTGAAGCTGTGAACTAGTACAATTATTCTGGAAAACAATTTGGAACTATGCCTAAAAAGCTATTAAGCTGTGAATATCCTTTGACCCAGCAAAATTACTACTAGGTGTGTATATATATATATATATATATATATATATATATATATATATATGTCAGAGAGATCAAAGGAAGAGGAAAATGATCCACATATACAAAACACTTTATATTAGCTCTTTCTGTGGGGCAAAGAATTAGAAACTGACAGCATGCCCATCAATTGGGGAATGGTTGAGTGGTATTTGAATGTGATGAGATACTATTATGCTATAAGTAAAGATGAATAGGATTTTAGAAAAATCTAGGAGATTGCTAAGGGTTGATTCAAAGTGAAGTGGGTAAAACCAGAAAATCATTGTATTTAGAAAGAGTAAGAATATAAAAAATAATCAACTGTGAAAAAATTAGTAGCTCTGATCCACAAAATGGCCAATCATAATTTCAAAGAACTCAAGAGAAAACATGTTTTCAATTTTCAGAGAGAAACAGATGAACTCAGAGTACAGACTAAAGTGTATTTTTTCTTTTTCTTTTCTTTTCTTAGTTTTTTGGGGGAACATAGCTAATGTGGAAATTTACTTGGCTTGACCAGATATATTTGTAATGGGTTAGTTTTTCTTTCCTTCTCAATGGTCAGAAAGGAAAAGGTGAAAGGAATTCAGAATTGAAAATAAAATATAAAGGAATTGAATGAATATATATATATATATATTTTAAGCACACCTCATTATGTATATTAGTCTATTAATTTTTTGTCATGAGGTAAGCAGCATTTCTCATCACTGGTCCCTTGAAATCATGGCTAACCATTGTGTTGACCAGAATTCTCAAAAACTTGGATATTATTTGCTTTAATGATATTGATGTTATTGCACAAATTGCTCTCCTCATACGAGATGTAGCTCTTCTTGAGGCTGGTAATTAGTTCTACACAAATCTGTAACTAGGCAAGAATGACTGGGATTTTGATCCAAAGTGCTAAATTGTATATTGTGCCTATAGCACTTGCTTTTTGTCGGCAGTATAGACCCAGCAAATATTAGCACTGAAGTAGAAAGAATAATTAAAATAAGAGCTTACTAGATGGTTGGTGCTTCCTCCCACCACTTCCCCCAGGGACTATACCAGAAAGATCTCCTGCCTTACTCAAATCCCCACTCTCCTGCCTCCAGAGGCACCCTCTCTAACAGTGGATTTAAAGTGACCTAAGATCTCTGCCTCTTCATCATGCTTTATATTTCAAAGTTCATGTTCACTCCCAGCAATTTCCCTACCTCCAACTGCCTGTCCCTGGATTATTCTTGCCCTAGTCACTAGGATTCCTAGTTATAGCATTCCATAACTAGTGCTTAGCACAGCATTTGTCACACAGCAGGAACTTAATAAATGCTTATTGATTGATCATTTCTACAAACCCATGTTATGTAATAACACTAGGTAGTATATATAAAGCACTTTATGGTTTGCAAAGTATTTTACAAATATTTTCTAATTTTAAATTGCTACCATTTTACAGAGGAGGAGACTAAAGCATGGAGAGGTTAAGTGACTTGCCAAAGGTCACAAAGCTAGTAAGTGTTTGAGGCTGGATTTGTGCTCAAATTTTCCAGATTTCAGGTTCCACATTCTATCTACTATTTTATGTCATATCAAGTACTGTTGCAAGGAGTAGTTAGTAACATAAAGGGGACATATGTGCTTGAGTGGAAAGTAAAGATACCAACTGGGTGTATACTCTTCCTTACATAGCCAACACTTGGACTCAGTAGAGTTGAATAGGCTAAGGGTGGGAGGGGAAGAGATTTTCAGTCAGAGACAGAGAGAATGGACAGTACAAAGATATTTTTAGCAACTCTTTTTGTGGTGGCAAAAAACTGGAAACTGAAGAGCTATCCATCAATTGGGGAATGGCTGAATGAGTTGTGGCATATGACTGTAATAGAATGCTATTTTGCTTTACAAAATGATGAACAAGATGATCATTTAAAAAAAAAGCCAAAAAAAAACCACAGAAACCTGAAAAGACTTATGAGAAATGATGCAGAATGGAGTGAATAGAACCAGAAGAATGTTATATACAGTAAAAGCAATAATGTATGATGATTGTCCATAGCTTAACTATTTTCAACAAAGCAAGGATTGAAGACAATTCCTAGAGATCATGAAGAAGGTATCTACCGCCATGGAATCTAAATGCAGATTGAAGCATACCTTTTTCACTTGATCTTCTTCACAAGTTTTTTGTTTGTTTTTTTTTTCTTGTATAAAGGATATGTGTCTTTTACAATATGATGAACATGGAAATACATGTAACACATGTATAACCTATATTATGTTAACCATCATCTCAGGGAGGAGGTAGAAGAGGGAGAGAGGAATAGAACATGGGCCATAAAATGTCATAAAATGGTTATTAAAATTATACTGACATATATAAAATTTTAAGTAATAAAAAGAATGGATGAAGAAGGAAGACAGAAAAGATGGAGTCCAAATGTGGCAGTCTTTGTTTAATCAATTAAAGGACCAATAACATTGTGAAAAGTTTTGTGAGTTCAGTAATAAGTATAATACAATCATGTTGTTATTACAAAATAATGGTTGGAACAAAGGGTTTACTGAACACTGCCACTCATGAAGACAGATTCAGTTAATGTGTGAATTATGTCCTTGTGACTCATAGTTTGCTATAGCAAAAGAAAATTAAAAGAGATGAAAATCAAAACCATAATTGCAGAGATTTTTGGTGGAATAGTTTGTATCTATTTATGATGACCAGGAAAAAAAGATAAAGGAAAGGTTGTCTGCTACAAAGTGGACAAATAATCAACACTTGGCTCTCAAGGGGAAATTCAGTGGCTTTCAGTTTTACAACCACTTGATGAGATTCTGATGGAGGGAGCTAATAGCTAGTTAACTTTGCAAAACTCTAGCATGAAATTTTGACCTTCCAGACTTGAAAGTGAACTGCAAATGAGATTTTAAAAAAATTCCACCTCCTTCAGCATTCTCTGTTGAAGTAGCCCTCTTAGCCAAGCTAAAAAGGAACATCAGCAGCTTTCCTCCACTATAACCCTTTGTCCTTTTTTCAGGTCTAAAGATGTCTATCCTGGCCCCTTCCCAAGGTGGATTTACATAATGGACTATTGTGACAAAGTCATAATTTTCATGGATGCTTTTCCCCCCTGAAATTCAGCTAATATGTACATTTAGGGAAGGTTGAAAAAAAATATAGGTACACGCACACAAATATGTGTACATATGCACATATCTATATCTATCCATTTAATTTATCTATCTATCAATCAATCATCTATTTTTCAAAGGAAGGGTCCAGGCTATTAATATCTTTGGTGGGGGGAGATCAGATGTGGAAACATACTTCACCCATGCCGAAAAGCTAATTATCTAAAATTTAGCTGTAGAACCACTGTCAAGGCACTAAGATGATTACTGATTTACCTGTGGTCACATAGCCCAGATTTGTCAGATAGGACTTGAAATCCACCTTAAATCTTCCTGACTTTAAGGCTGGTCCTTTATTCTATGCAAATTTTATGTAAGTATACATACTGTATTTATGTATATTTATATATACATTGTCTGTATGCATGGGAATATGCATAAATTGTGTGTGTTTCATGTGGAATCATATAATAGATTATCATTATAATGTATTCTCCTTGGTGGCAAGAATATTTTTTACCTTTCTTTTCTATCCCTGGTATTTCACACAATTCCCAGCAAATAGTAAATGTGCAATAAAAGTGTGGTGACTGACAATCTTTCTAAATGCCCCAGAAAATTCATTAAGGACAGGAACTGTTTTGTGCTTTTTTTGTTATTTTTCTTTCTTTTTTTTAACACTTTTGTGTCTCCAACACTTAGCACAATGCCAATTGTAGTTATTTAAATATTTATTGACCAACTGAATGACTCTAAGAATATGAGTTTCTCAGCAGTTCATGATCTGTAATGATAAGAAAACTTCACTGTATAGAGGAAATCATCGGATGGGTTCCCAGAAATGTAGAAATGAAGATAATTGTATGTGTTTACTACATGTGTACAAGCAGAAAGAGATACAATATTTTGGGGGAGAAAATTGTTCAATTCTAACAAGACCTAAGAAAGAATAGTAAAGTGTTCTCATACATGTTACTTTATAACTAATGCTGACTTTGGAACCATAAGAACAGCAGGGAAACAACAGTTTTTACTTGAGAATGAAAAAGATGAGGCAAATGACTAAGAGATCATTCATTATATACTCTCCCCTTTTTGATCTAGATCAGTTTTTCCTGAGTTCCCCATTAAATGAAAATTTCCTACTCCTAGTTTTTCATCTTTCACTGAAAAAAGTGGGAGGATGTCAGGGAACATTAGTAAATAAATAATCATTGGGTCCATGAAAGAGTTAATTCAGCTGCCAATGACAAGCAACTTATTTTCAGGAATTAACTTGGTCATTAGAAGAATCTGGTTTCATAAACATCCCTGGACCTACAATCCATTACTACTTAAATCATTAGGCACCAAAAATTAAGTGAATTATGCAAGGTCACAGTGAAACTCAGAGATACGTTGGACATGGAAGACAAAACATATCTTTTTATTAAGTTTCTACATGGGATTATAAAGAGTTGGCTCCTTTTCTATCATTCATAAGGCCATCAAATGGCTTAGTAAACAAATACACTAACTCTGTCTCAAGCCCATGCTTGGGTTACATTTGGCCTTGGCAAACACAGTCCAGATGTTAGCTAAATTGTGTGAGTTTTCAACAGAAGGTCAATAAAATGAGAAAACTGGCTTTGTGTCTGCTACCCAACCCTTCATCCAAATCCGAGAAATGTAATAAAATCACAATGGGGATTCACTAGAGCCTGAGAATGGGGAATAGGAACAAGAATGCTCTCTTCCTGCCTCTCCCAATATCTAATTCCAGATTAGGAGAGGTCCAGGGACTGGACAAAAAGCCTCAAGGGAGAGAAGAGGAAGGGAGGAATTGAGAGCAGAAGAATATTTAAAGAAAAATAGAGTGGGAGGTCAAGAGAATTATCCTTCCAGTACAATCACATACTCCATCCCACCAAAGTAAAATATTGGAATTAAATTGGAATTAAAGAAGTTTTTGCTCAGATTTTATTGTTACACATGAAATGACTTAAATTATTTCTTCCCAATCTTATCCTTAAAAAAGAAAACTATAATTGACGCAAACAAAGTTACAGGCAAAATCAGTGTTCCTATTTTCATCATCAGAATGGAAACTCAGAACTATTACTAACGGGAGGCTAACAGAGCTTTGCCTCAGGGTGCTGACAGAGGATGGATGGAACAGTAGGCATCCTCCCCATGATCAGGAGTAATTATTCTCATCTCCAGGTCTTATAACACTATTCTATGACCTGGCTTCATGTCAAACTCAGAAGACTATGAGAGTTGAACTCTTGGAAATGGGCCAACCACTCTCATGGTGGAACTCTTCTGTGGTGTTGGTGTGGTGGTGTGGTGTGGTGTCAAATTTGGTTAAAGTTTTGCCCCAGGTGAAAATATTCATACTTAAAACTTTTCTTAAATAATAGCAAGCTCTGTTAGCCTGGGCAGATTATTTAATTTCTCTGGTTTTGTTTCTCTACTGTAAAATAAGAAAGACTACATTGCCTTCTAACTTTCCTTCCAGATTATGAGGAAGTAACCTGGGAACATTTTTAACATCAAATTTAACCAATGCTGACAATGATCCTGTTCTTTCATGTAGAATGTATGGGATAGAAGTATTAGTGGCATAGCAAATAGAGAGCTGACCTCAAAGTCTGCAAGAACTGACTACAAGTCACACCTCTGACTTATCAGCTGTGTGACCCTGGGCAAATCATTTAACCTTTCAACACCTCAGACAACTGTCTAAGACTATTAGTGGCCAAGCAGGTGTTAATCTGTTCAGGTAGAGATAGTTTCCTTACTAGGAATTTTGTCAATAAAATTGTAGGTTTGCTTCCCAGAAAATGTTTATGATATTACCTTATAGAGATTGTGATAAAAGACATAGAAAAATATCTTTTACAAATGACAATATATTATTTGGGAGGAAAAATAAATTATGGAACCTAGACTTCTGGCAAATTCACAATTCAGAAAAAAAGTGAAAAATGTCTTTCAACCTCAGAAAAAATTAACTGCTCCCAAATTCATGAACTTTAATAATAGGACATTATTTTTAATTTTAATTTTAAAATAATTTTAATAATAGGAAAGTTAAAAATAGGAAAGGTCTTATCCTACCCTCAGGAATGATGCATTAGATTTATGGGTAAAAAGAAAAAAAAATCTTGTTAAAAAGAAATAAAATCAGAGAAGTAAGTATGGCCAAATAGAAGCACTTATCTAAGCTTTCCCAACATCCCCTACAAAAAAAATAAACTTTTTAAAAATGACTCAAATAGAATTCTGGAGTGGCATAGCCAACAAAAGGTCAGAGTGAGATATTCTTTAAGTCCAACAGACTTAGGAGGCCAGGAAGAGATCTACATCATTCAGGCTGACCTAGAGCCCATGTTGATAAAAAAACTAGTGATGGGACAAGTAGGGGGATATGTAACAGTTAAAATTTAGGGGAGACTGAGGCAGGTAAAAATTAGTTTCTCTCTGCAAGGAGTATTATATTTTTTAGAGGTTTATTAAGGATTAAGGATTAAAGAATATACAAGTAAGAAACAGGTGCCTAGGCCAGAGGCCTAGACAAAATAACCTCACATCATGGAAGAGATGCCTCTGCTCCAAAACAAAAGTCCAAAAAGCCTCAAAAACCTTTGCCACCAGCTTAAATCCTTCCTCGATCTCGGCCCACCTCAGAATTCTCGTGAGATTACAAAGCATTTTGGGAAAGTGGAACAAAGGCTTGTGGGGATTTTGTCCTGTATTCGAGTCTATTTTTACATTTCCCCATTTGATCCTCTGGGAAGAAGTCCTTCCCCAAAGGATCATAAAAACATAATCAATTTAAAGATTACAATAATTTGAGGATAAGAAAAAAAAAGAACAAAACCAATAATTACTGGACGCATTGACAGAAAGCCAGTTAGGGGGCAGTCCCCTTTGGCATAAAAGTTTACATACAGATAAATGTTCAATCAACCATACCCAAAGTTCAATTTTGTGCAACTTGTGGTCTGGAGGCTTCTTCATGATGGCTTCTCCAACAGTTTAGTTCTGGATTCAGAGAGGTAGCATCTTCTTTACCTAAAATTCTTCTCAAAAGGAATTTAAACTTTGCAATTTAAATAATGATATGTTTTACATTCCCCCCTATAAGAGGGTGATTGACAAATACAGGATCACTTAGGGATGCATGGCTGAGGTATGAGGTATATGAATCAATTGGCAAGAGGTATTAAAAGACATCAGAAAAATAAAAATAAAGAAAGAAAAATTTCTGGATGAAAATATAGACTATCAAAGTCTTATGTGTAAAAATTCCAAGTAAAAGAAAATAAATCTATAACAGGTCCTTGAATCAGGGCCCAATCAAAATGATCTAAGCAATGATGCATTTATCCAGTCAGTAGCCAGGACCACAGAAAGGTACCACACTATGAGAGGCCGAAAAGAAAGGGACCAGATCATAGAAGCCAAGTAGGATCCAAGTTTGGGGATACTCGTCTGTGAGTATCTCAGAGTGAGTGTGGACACAAGGAAAGCCTATGTCTAGCAATGATAAACACAGTAACCTCGAGTCTTCACACTAGGTTCAAGACCTTTGTATTGGCCTAGAAGTGCATCAATCCATCCTGGATTGGCTTTTCTTTGGCTCTGTGCAATGGCCCTGTTGTGTATATCTTGTCTTGGAATCAGACAGAATCATTAAGCAAAGTCCCATAATTTATTTAAATAATTAGTGGCATCGTTTTTATAGACACAAGCTTTTTGGGCATGCTCTGACAAATGTATTTCAAACTTATAGTACTGAAAAGTCAAAAGGCTAAAGAAAATCTTAATGCTGGTGACATGTGCTTCAAATATAAAAAGGAGAGAAAAATTAAAAAAAAAAAACCTGAAAAAGTATATTGCACATGCAAGAAAAATATAATAATAAAGAGCTTTAAAAAATTAAAAAATATAGCTTATAATCATTGACACTCTGTGTCAGCTAAGAAAATATAAAATACAAGGCTTTCTCACCAAAAATGAGATCCATTTCCTCTTAATATCTGGCCATGATCACTGTGAGTAGAAGGCAAGAATTGAACAAGGTATAAATATGTAGTTATCAAAATCCCCCAAATTCTTAATAGCCCAATTAATTACAATAGAAAACAAACACACTATCATATTTCACGTAAGTTGTTCTATGACATTTTAAAAAAACCTATGAATTGATGGATATTTGTCACAATTTTTTACAAACGTAGCAATCTTTCAACCTTGGTAATAAACATATTTTTAAACAAAGTAAAACTCATCTTGGGTTAAGAAAATAATCAAGAAATCTATATATCATTCTGGTGCAAGTAAAATAGTGAGCTGAAGAGCATAAATAAAGGGGTGCTCCTTTTTGGAGGCTTTTAGGGATACAAATGCCCTGAGATTAACTGCCCAACTTCCATTCACATACTTAGAAATGTGGGAAGGTTGGGGGTTATAAAATGTATTTCACTTCAGCTACTATTGGCCTTACCTCGTGGTAGGGGCAGGCAAAAATAACCAGAGATTGTTAAAAAAAATTACAAAAATCATATTTAAAAAACCCTTAAAATCATTTGAGATATTTAGCACATTAAAATTTTCAAAGTTGTTAATACAATTGTAACCAGTTCTGAAGTCCATCTATGCTCTGTGACAATTTACAAAGGCAAAAATAGAAAGGCTGTTTTTTTTTTTTTTTATGGGCTTAATTACAATAATATTTGTTCAACAGTTATAGGGGAAAAGCAACAGAATTTCAAAACTCAGTACATTCAAAATAAATTTAATCAACCTTCAGTTCAAGCAGAATAATATTCAATCCAGTAATATATGAATTTAACATCACAAAGTTAAACCTTAAACAAAAAATGCAATAGAATACAGAGATTTTTATAAACCATTGGAGTCTGAAATGCCTTAAAATTTCCAGTCTTTAAGTTCCTTGGGCTCTTATCCATTTAAATGTCTATTGTGCAAAGGCAGAGTGGTAAGGGCTAGGCAATGGGGTTCAAGGGATCCGTCCAGGGCCCCACAGTTGGGAAGTATCTGAGGCCAGATTTTAACCCAGGACCGCATGTCTGTAGGCCTGCCTATCAGTTCGCTGAGCCACCCATTTGCCTCCCCAAAGTTGAATCTTTGGGCTGAATTTTTCTTCTGGCATGCAGGTGAAATAAATGAAATTGCCAGAACAGTCAAAAGGTATCCTTTTAAACAGCCCATTGCTATTAAGTTTCTGTTTGAAAAATCTGTTTCTTCTCCTCTCCCTTTTCTCTCTCCCCTGCTCTGATACCTCCTCCTGCCCCAGTCCACTCGGAGGCTTAGCCTAAGGGAAAATTACCCGGTCTCCTTTCCCTCTCATCTCTCCCCTCCACCCACATGGCCAATACTGTTACCAGCTGGTCGCAATGAGTCCTGAGTGATCTGCTCCAAGGATCTGGGTGATGAGCCGGCTGGGGTCACATTCATGGGTCTGGGGCTGGGGTGATGAGCCCTCTGGGTCGGAGGCCAAATGGGTGAGAGACAGAACGCCGGTGTGGGTAGGGCCAGGAGCCGGAGCGCAGACAGGTAGGGCCAGGAGCTCAGGCACCAGGTGAGAGGCCAGGAGCAGAAGCAGGAGCCGGAGAGGGCCGCAGGCAGGAGCTGATCAAGATGGTTTTCTAAAGAGCATCTTGGAGAAACGTGACTTTAAAAAAAATCATTATCTAGGCTAAAAAATTTGAGAAGTTCTCATCCCTTTGTGGTCGCCAAAAACTGTAACAGTTAAAATTTAGGGGAGATTGAGGCAGGTAAAAATTAGTTTCTCTCTGCAAGGAGTATTATATTTTTTAGAGGTTTATTAAGGATTAAGAATTAAAGATATACAAGAAGAAACAGGTGCCTAGGCCAGAGGCCTAGACAAAATAACCTCACATCATGGAAGAGATGCCTCTGCTCCAAAACAAAAGTCCAAAAAGCCTCAAAAATCTTTGCCACCAGCTTAAATCCTTCCTTGATCTCGGCCCACCTCAGAATTCTCGTGAGATTACAAAGCATTTTGGAGAAGTGGAGCAAAGGCTTGTGGGGATTGTAGTCCTGTATTCGAGTCTATTTTTTACAGATAGAAGCAATAGCAGCTTTGGGAACTTTCAAGCCAGAAAGGATAAGGAGATCTGGAAACTGGTCAGAAGGAATTTATAATGGACCTCTGAACTAGCACTGGACATAAACTTGACATTGCTTGGAAAATCCATTGCCTCCATCCACTTCTGGGTAATTTTTCAAGGGCAGATAGGAGCATTTAGCCTTGATAAATAATATCACTTTGGCTCACATGGGTTCAAGGAACCTAATAAAGAATTTCCCACGTGAACTCAAGGGAAAAAAGGAAGAAAATTATGAAAAGATAATTAATAGCTTGGCCAGAAAGGCAAATACACACACACACACACACACACACACACACACACACACACACACATAGTAATTAGAATCTGTTACCCTAAAAACTGTGATCCCCAGAAAAACTACAATTCCCAGCATACTACACACTTCCTGTCATAGGAAATACTGATGTAGACAGGATATAAATTGGGTGTACTTCTGTCTCTGGCTCTCTTTCATTCCTGTTGTGGCTTTGGTGGAACAGGGATTTTTGAGCAGGTAGAAAAACTTAGTCACATGGTTCTGTTTTGTCAGATAATAAATTTTATAAAATCAGTACTTGAAATACTTGATATTAATTTTAAATCTTTACATAAAAATGTATATATATATATATATATTGAAGAAAATAACACTATAAAAACAGATTTGGAGCAAATGGAAAGGGGTAAAAGATTTTACTTAATGAAAATAATTCTTCAAAAATTAGAATGGGTCAAATGTAAGCTAATAATGCCATGAGGCATCAAGAAAACAAAGTAAAAAAATTAAAAAGAAAAGAAAATGGGAAATATCTCATTGGTAAAATAATTGACCTAGAAAATAGATCAAGGAGAGATAATTTAAAACTTTGGATTTCATGAAAGTCATGATCAAACAAGTAACCTAGACATCATATTTCAAGAAATTATCAAGGAAAACAAGAGATCAAAGTGAAAATAAAAGAAATACATTCCATAAAGGGATTCCAAATTGAAAACTTCTAGGAATAATATAGCCAAATTTCAGAGGTCCCAGGTCAAAGAGAAAATATTTCACATAGGACAAATAAGAATCATTCAAATTGAATTGTATTTTTTGAATTGTATTGTATTTTGAATTGTATTGTATTGTATTGTAAATTGAATTGTATTGAAAGTTTTAAAAAGATGAATGAATGAATTAGAATCTGATTTTTTAAGGGGAAACCATAAAATTGATAAACCATTAGTTAATTTAAATCAAAAAATTAAAAGAAAACCAAATTACAAGCTTCAAAAATGAAAAAGGAAAACACTACCAGAGATGAAATATTGAATTATTTTGCCCAATTTCTTACATAAAATTGTGAAACAATGAATATTTATAAAAATATAAAATGTCCAGATGAATAGAAGAAATAGAATACTTAAATAATCTTACATTAAAAAAGAAATTGAATAAGCCATAAATAAGGTCCCTAAGAATAAAAGTCCCCAATAAGATGAATTTACAAGTGAATCCTACACATTTAAGGAATAATTAATGCCAAAAAGTACATAAAATATTTGAAAAAATTAGAACAGTTGTCTTAGCAAATTCCTTTTACAAAACAAATGCCATTTTGACACCTAGACCAAGAAGATCAAAAGCAGAGAAAGAAAGCTACAGGTCAATTTCCTTAATGACTATGCAAAAATTTTAAATAAAATACTAGCCAAGAGATTTCAGCAGTATATCACAAATATTATGCACAATGGCTAGATGAAATTTATAGCAGCAATGCAAGGCTGGTTCAGTATTGGAAAACCAAAAATGTAATTGACTATATCGATAACATAAAAAACAGAAATCACATGATTACATCAATAAATACAGAGAAAAGCCTTTAACATAATATAATACCCATTCCTATTTAAAGCACTAAAAAGTATAGGAATAAACAGAGCCTTTCTTAAAATGATAAGTACTAACTATTTAAAACTTAGAGCAAATATAATGTGTTAGAAGGATAGCCTTGAAGTCTTCCCACTAAGATCAGGGGTAAATCAAAGGTGTTCATTATCACCACTATTATTCATTATTATACTACAAATTCTAGAGATAGCAATTAGAAGAGAAAAAAAGTTGAGGGAATAAGGATAGGCAAAAAGGAAGCAAAACAATCAGTCTTTGTAGATAAGAGCATATGCTTAGAGAACCCTAGAGAATTAACTAAAAAACTCCTAAATACAACTTTACAGAGTTACAGACTATAAAATAAATCCCCACAAATCATCAACATTTCTATGTACTGCCAGCAAACCCAGCAGGAAGAGATAGAAAGAGAAATTCCATTCAAAATAACTTTTGTTGTTTTTGTTTAGTCATTTAGTCATTCTCAACACTTCATAAACCCATAGCTGCCCAAGGGTTGTTTTTGTTTTGCTTTTTATTTGCAGATACTAGAGTAGTTTGCCATTTCCTTCTCCAGTGGATGCAGTATATCCTTTTGTCAAACTAGAGATTAAATGTCTTGCCTGAGGTTCTATAGTTAGAAAGTATCTAAGCTCGGATTTGATCTCAGGTCTTTCTGACTCCAGTCCCAGGAGTCCACTAACTCCACTAACCACCCAGCTACCCTATTAAATTTACTGAGGTGCCTATTATATAGTACAATAGAATGACATGTTCATTAAAATGATTCTGTCTTCAATCAAAGGTAAAATTAATTTTATTATACTTTGTTTAAAGAGAAAACAATCTAATATATTTTAGAAAGATTTTAAAAACCTTTCTAACATCAGTATAATATAAGAGTCCAATGAACTGGGTTTGAATTCTAACTCTAGCATTTGTTTTCTGTGCTTAAAACCTTTGACCTCTCATTTTGTCCTAACATGTTATTCTGTAAAATTCAAATAACCAAACTTTGGATCTCATTCAACAAATAAAATTAGATTTAAACAATTGGAAAAATATTAGTTGCTCATGAGTAGGCTGAGCTAATATAATAAAAATTATAATTCTACTTAAATTAATTTATTTATTCAGTGTCATGCCTATTAAACAACCAAAAATGCTATTTTGTAGAACTAAAAAAAAAATAATAACAAAATTCATCTTGAAGAACATTAAATAAAATTAAACCTAACTCATTCAATTACTTATAAACTACTTTGTAAACTCTCTCAGACAGCTAAGCTTCAGCAAGTTTTCGTGACTACTTGTCCATGCTATTAAGGGTCAGAAGCAAAATTCAAACAGTAGTTGCTTTGATTCCAAATTCCACTACTCTACTCCCGTAGGCAGTGTTACTTTTCATAAACCAGAAAACTTTTGATAAATATTAGTCTTATTACAATTTAAAGGTTTGGTCATTCAAAGCAATACTTTCAAATTCTAAAAAATTCATTTCAGTGGAACTCCTTCCCTGCAATTATTGGATATAAAAGGCACTGAACACAGGTTCTAGCATTCCCAAGTGGATTTATTTGTTTTTCACAGGGAAGTTGAAAATAAGCACCCAAAAAATCAGATTTCATCCAGAAGCCAGTGGGTCAGAAATGTGAAAAAGACTAAAAACACACAACTCAATTGTTTGGAATCCCAAAGCATTGTCTTTGTTGGCTGTTGAATCATTATGTCTTAGCTTAGAGGCTGAACCTAGAAGCCCTGACTTTGGTTGCAGCTGGGCTAGTTGTTATTGTGACTTTCTATAACATTTCCAGGGTTTGGATGGAACAGGAAGGAAATACAAGCCAGCTTTCTTATTTTATTGACTTTCCACTGAAAACTGACCTTAACACCAACACCTGGCCTCTGTTTGCCAAAGCCAAGGATATCTCAGTCCCAGGCCTGAGAAAGAATTGGGCCATTTGTTTGCTAAGCCAGTAAGCAGGTTTATAGATGGTAAAAAATAAGCCAAATGATTTTCTTTCCCCTGCTAAATAATTAGATGATTCCCTGAGCTCGGGGGCAGCCTGCCATGGCAGAATGTAAGGGAAGGTATTTCCCAGGTAGCAGTGCTTCCATTCCTGATCTCCAAAAATTACTATAGTTGAAGAGATGCAGGTTTTTTTGGCTTGCCTTAATCATTCAGTTGTCATAACTTAAGAACTCTGAGAAGTAGATATTATTATGCCTATTTCTAGAGGAGAAAACTGAGGCAAATAGAGGTTAAATGACCAGCCCAGTTTCATACAGCTCACAAGTAACTCAGGCAGGATTTAAACTTTGGTCTGCCTGGCTCCAAACCCACCATTCTTTCTAGTCTGCCACCTAACTGCTTCTGAAAATCCTTAAAATCAGAAGTCATCTAGGAGCCTTCAAAATCACAAGACTGGAAGGCAATAGAACCCCATCAGAGGAGAAGGGCCAAGGGTTACTGAATAAATAAAGGTCTTTTTCTGAATCTAAAGACAACCTAAAGCAGTGGTTCTCAACCTTTCTAATGCCGTGACCCCACAATACAGTTCCTCATGTTGCGGTGACCCCAAACCAAAAAATTATTTCGGTGGCTACTTCAAATTGTAATTTTGCTACAGTTATGATTTGGAATGTAAATACCTGATATGCATTATGTATTCTCATTGCTACAAACTGAGAGGTTGAGAACGGCTGATCTAATGTGTTACTATTAGGTCTAAAACAGGAAAAATAACAATTTGATTCAAATTTTTCAATCTTCTGGGAACTAAGCAAAAAAAAATTTACAGCTAATTAGGGTCCACAAACAGGTTTTAAAAGGCCAAAGTTTGGAGAATGCTCTAAGCCTGATTTTAATGACTTAAAAACAGGAATTAAATTACTATTGTTGAAAATGTAGGAGATGAAAGCAAAGACTAAAGACCCATCTCAAGCTTTTTTTTTTTTTGCATGAATCAGTTCTTGATCTCCCTAAGAGCCAGGGATAGCTTCCAAAAGCCACCTTGTACAGCTATTTCATATATATTTATAAAAATGATAATTAAGATATATTTCTATCTGTGTATACACATATGTGTGGGTATTTGTTATTTCCTCCATTAGAACACATGATCTTTATGTGGACAGATCATTTAATTCTTTGTTATTTCATCTACCGGTGCCTAGAATGCAGTAAAGGCTTGATAACTGGAGATTTTGTTGTTGT
This sequence comes from Monodelphis domestica, assembly GCF_027887165.1. NCBI lineage: Eukaryota > Metazoa > Chordata > Mammalia > Didelphimorphia > Didelphidae > Monodelphis > Monodelphis domestica. Next base: position 221,360,553 of record NC_077227.1, on the reverse strand, counting down.
TGTTGTTGTTAAATGGTGTTATTTCAGGCTTCATCACATGTCACTTAGACAAATACAATAGCTTTTTTTTTTTGTCTCGCTTTGGATCAATTCTAGGGCAGAAGTGTGGTAAGGGTTAGGTAATAAGGGTGAAGTAACTTGCTCGGGATCACATGGTTAGGACGTATCTGAGTCTAGATTTGAATCCAGGATCTCCTGAATCCAGGTATGGTATACTATCCAACAATAGCTTAAAAAAAAATAAACTAAAAGATTTTTTTTCCAGATTATGTCAATACAATTTTTCATTTTCGTTTTGTAAGATGGCAAGTAACATGATATAGTTGTGAATATATTATCATAATCCCATATAAATAATATTGTGAAGCAAGACACATATTGCTTATGCTACAGAAAAATTCATGGAGAAAAAAGTAAAGAAAAATATGTTTCAATCTGAATTTGGACTCCAATTGTTCTTTCTACTGTATTAGATATCCTTTTTTTTTTTTGGCATGAATCCCTAACAATAATTTTTTAATTTTTCTTGTTAAATTCAATTTTAGAGTTACAAGGGGGTGCAGTATATAGAGTGCCAGTCCTAGAGTCAGGAAGTTTCAACTTTATGAGTTCAAATCTAGCCTCAGATACGTAGTAGCTTTATGTCCCTGGGTAAGTCACTTAACCTTATTTAACTCAGTTTCATCATCTGTAAAATTAGCTGGTGAAGGAAATGGCAAATTACTCCAGTATCTCTGCTAAGAAAACACCAATGGGGTCACTAAGAATCAGACACAATTGACAAATTATTGGACAACAACAACAAACATTCAGTTTCTCCCCTCTTCCCTTCTTCATTCAACTTCCAAATTGATATTTTCTAAATTTGTCTAGCCATTTTGCTCACTTTTTTATGAAGCTTTGGTGGCTCCCCACTGGTTTTAAGAAAAAGTTCAAATTCCAATGTTTTATATTTAAAGTCCTTTAGGATCTGGCTTCAATCTGTCTTTCTTGGATGATTCTACATTATTGTCCTTCGCATATGCTATCCACTACTCAAACATGCCAAGGTATTCTTCTCCCAAATTAACATTCCTTTTTTTCTCCATGCCTTTGTATATTCTCTTCTCAATGCTTTCAATACCTCCCTCTCCCTCTGCCTCTTGATATCTCCGAATCTTCAAGTCTCAAATAAAGTGTTATTTAAAAGCCATTTCCTAATTTCTCCAAATGTCAGTGCACTGACATAAATCATTGTTTATTCATTTTGTCGATATTCTGTATTTATCTGTGAACATGTTCTATCCCATTAGTAGGATGTAAGGTTGTTGAGAACAGGAGCTATCTTACTTTTGCATTTGTATCCCAAGGGGCAGATGACAGAGAAATACTCAATAAATATCTTCTTGAGCACAGGAGTTCTTCTAAGCACCTTGGGAAATGGCTAAACTTGATTAATAGAGTTTATCAATTCCTTTCCTTAAAAATGTCATTATTCAAGACAATTCCCAAGGTAGATGAGTAGAAAGATAGTCCTTCATTTTGACAGATGGAGAAACTGAGATCCAAGAAAGAGTTGCCTAAGGTCATTCAAGTCAATAATATATAATATTCCTGTTCACGTTCAAATTTGTAAGTTAATATTTTTCCAAAGATCTTTATAGTTTTAAGAAATTATAGATATAATCATAATGCTTTTATTGTTCAATTCTTTTGTCAGGATCAGGAAGATCCCAGGAACAATTTTTTATCTAAATTTCTTTGCAGCACAATGCTACTTGATCAGGATGGTGCCTGTTTCACTTACTTGCATTCATCCATGACAAACAGCAGACTTTCTGACCTAAATGTGTGCTCTGTCGAGACAGAGGTGTCAAGACAACCGTGATTTTTTTTTTTTTGGATCAGATATATATTTAGAATAAGTTGAGTTATGACCTGTCTGGAAATCAAAGTCAAATTTATAAATTTGGCCAGTTTTCTCTTCACTCATCTTTAATCCTCAGTAACATAAGGTGAAAATTAATAATATTTTGATTGAGATGCACAAAAAGCAAAGAATCATAGTACTCAGATATTATCTCATCCAGACCATTGATTTCTGAAGAGGATAAACACTAAACTATCCAAGTCAGATGGTTTTTAAAAGATCTGAAAAGAACATCTAAAAATTTATCATTGTAATATATTCCAAGGTAATAAAGGTTGAACAGGACTTGCTCAAAGCTGACCTACCTTCCTCAGCAGACCACATATGCCTTCCTCAGCATTGAAGAGACTTCATTCTTTGGTGTGACAAAACAGACCCCTTATTGACAGCTGAGCAGAATGAGCTCCTGACTCAGTGGAGGTTTAAAAGGAAATAAATATGCCTTCAGTGCTCTCTCCTAGCTAAAAATGACAAGACTGTTTTGAGTTGCTCTCAAAGACTATGGGAAAGAAAACTAGTCCTATCCCCTACTCTGTTTACCAAAAAGTCTTGAGGACATTTCAACTAAAGAAAACATATTTATATCTCCTAACAAATCTGAGCTTTGTTTTGGGAGTGTCTTTTATGATTCTTCTTTCTTTTCCTTAAGGAACTAATCATCAATCCCAAGATGGATAAGTCCAGACTTAGAAGTGACCTTCTGAGTTCATTTGCCCAGAGTCCTGGATCTTTTTGGGTGGCACTGACTTGTTGACAACCCAGGAAGGAGTCCCCAGGATCTATTCTAGTGCTCTTAGAGAGTAGGACTAGCAATAAGAAGATGGAATTAAGCTTGATCCATTTTGCCAAAAGCCATCTGAGTGTTATCTGGGCATTGCAGAGACAAAAATGTGAAATGTTTATTTGGTAGACTCACAATTTTTCTTTTCCATTGTGATGAAGTTCAGGGAAAAAATGGCAGTATTTATAAGTTAAATTATTGAATCTTATTTTAAAGTTATTTTGTCAAAAATGCGTATCCTGTTTTCTGACTTCTAGCATTGTCTTTGTCTATAGGAAAGAAATTCCTATACATTTTTACCTGATTCATGCTTAAAATTGAGTACCATTCTTTTCTCCTTAGGAAGTTAGGAGATTTAATAAGCCAAAGTCTGTGAATAAATGGTGGCTAGTTGGCTCATCTGGTTGGAGGCCAGGCTCTCCCAGAACTGAATTCAGTTCATTCCAATGCATGGGTTCAGGGTATATAAATCCTCTATTATAAGAAATGGGTACAGTTAATGCCCCCAATAAGCCCAGCATCAGTTGTTAATGTTAGACCAATATTTAATAATTCATATTGATAGGAATTTTGTATGTTTAACCAAACATTATCTTTACCCTTTCATTTATTCTGTTCCCAGGGAAGACAAAATCCAATTTTCCACTAGTTTCTATAGGATTTAGGAAATAACTAAGAAAAATTCTATTCTTTTTCTTCTTCACACTATAATTCCACCCTTAATATTTAAATTTTGTTGCCTTTTTCTGATATAACACAATCACTTCACATTAATGAGTCTTCTTCCTCTCCTACCCCAAAGAAAAATATCTAAGTCGAATCAATTGACCCCATCTGACACTGTATAGCACAATTCAAAAAGACCCATAGTTGTTTGGGGGCAACTAGGTGGCTCAGTGTTTTGGGAATCAGACCTGGAGAAGGGAGGTCTTGGGTTTAAAATCTATCCTCAGACCTTCCTTGATGTGTGACACTCAGCAATTCATATCACCCCAATTGCCTAACTTTGGAAATGATACTTAATATAAATTCTCAGGCAGAAGCTGAAGATTAAAAAAAAAAAGACTAACAGTTGCTACAGTAAACAGAGCCTTGTTTATGAAATGAGGGAGACCAGAGTTTAAAATTGGATTCAGATCCCTGCTAGCTGAGTGACTCTGTATAAGTCTCTTAACATGTGTATGCCTTAGTTTCCTCGACTATGAAATGAGGATAATAATAACTCCTACTTCATAGGCTTGTTGTGAAAAAACAAACAAGATAGCATGTATACTAGTAGTTATCGTAGTTGATTAATAAATACTTGTTCTCTTTCCCTCTGCCACCCCTAGATTTGTGTTCAGAATCTCTCTATTTAGAGGGAAAAGATCCAACTTCAAATATTTCCTCTTCAATTATTTTTTTCTTCAGTCTGAGTCAACCAACATGAAAATGTTGTAAGGCACAAATTGAATGAGAAAAGTTCTTCTAAGCTGTTCAGAAAACTTCACAAATGACCTTAATTTTCTATGTCCGTGTGAGCTGTCAAATTTTCTCCTATACATTTGATAAACTAAGGCATATATTTCATTTCAAATACCATATAAAAGAATCAATTAGATAGGAAGTATGCTATTGCCAAATAAACAAACTGGTTTCAGGGCCTGATGCGTTTGGCTGAGGGTATTTCCATAGACACCCAGAATTTGGGCTTCTCTGTCCTTGCCAACCAATGAATCATTTGGCTTTCCTTACTCAGTCTGGGCAACAGAATCCCTCTAGGAAAAAAAAAAATCTCTCATTAGTTGCCAACTTGCCTTGTTCTATTTCTTTCACCCTAAGAAACTGCCTCCAATCTTCTCATAACACTCAGTGATTCCCTTTGACTCACTGATATTAACAACTGATATTTATGTAGCTCCTTAAAAAAGATCTTTCCTCAATGTAGCCCTGTGAGATAAATAAGGCAGATATAATTAAATACTTTAATAGAACTTTTATCTTATCAATAATATCTACCCATGCAGATCCCAATTCCTCCATGCCACCTATTCCTGTTGGATTCCTATGTTTTTCCGTAAATCCTGTATGGAGTGCTCTGAATTTTTTAAAAGTGCAGTACTTGAATTGTATATGACATTGTTTATATCTCTCCTCAAGAAGTAAAATATGCCTATTGTATGGATGGAGAGACTGAGATTTAAGGACATGAACTGATTTTCCTGAAGTTATATAAATGAGAAATGATGGCGAAAAGATTCAAAACTGGGTCATACCAGTCTTCCAGATTTATGCTTTTTCTGCAATACCGAGCTGATTGCTGGATGTTTCCGAGCTCTAAATCTGGAGTCAGGAAAACCCAAGATCAAATCCAGCCTCAGATACTTACAGCTGTGTGATCTGATATATGCCTTATCTTCACCATCTGTAAAATTGAAATTATAACACCACTTGCCTCCTAGAATTGCAGAGATTAAATGAGATAATATTTGGAAAGAACTTTGAAAATCTTAATGTTATATAATGCTAGCTATTAATATTATTATTACTTCTCCATCAATGACCTCCATACTGTGTTCTCTATGATGAGTCTTTAGTTATCAGGAAGGATAAATATTCCCACTTTCCTGATTCTTTGTTCTCCTGAAGCTATATATTGTAATATTCTCTGTTACACAATTTTAGTGTAGGGGATTTGGGCTATTCACTGTGGTAGAGAGGAAGGGGAGAAATAAGATAATCAAGAAGTGAAAACTATGAGAGAAAATTTGTTTAGTTTCCAAGTTTGGCTACAAGGATCCTCACTTCACCCCTCTGTGGCATTTTCTGTGGTAACTCTTTTCTCTGGATACAAAGAAAAAGGCATAATGGTTGCCCTGGAAGACTCATACTTTGGTGCATTTCTTTTACCTCTCCACACTCCAATACTAAAATTTGAAGTTTTATTCCTGTAGAGGCAGCTAGGTGACTTGGTGAATAGAATACTTGCCTTGGAATCAGTAAGACTGATCTTTCTGAGTTCCAACACAGCCTCTGACTTACTAGTTGTACGTGACCCAGGGCAAGTCATTTAACCCTGTTTTCCTCAGTTCATCTGCAAAATGGGCTGGAGAAGGAAAGAGCAAATCATTCCAGTGTCCTTGTAAAGAAAACCTCAAACAGGGTCCAAAGAGTTGGGCATGACTGAAACAACTGAACAACAAAAATGAAAATTCTCTTTGGATGTTGCTTTGTCCTAAGAGATAGTTAACTAACTTCATGGTCTAAGCCTTACTAATATTTTAGTATGTCTTTTAAAATCTGATGTCACCTCCTGGGATATCTAAATTTTAAGAGTTACTTTCTGAAAACTTGATTCCTTAAAACTTAAGAATGGTTCTAATTTAAGAAATTTTAGGAACCAAAGCCAATCTGTAGGAAACATATTTGGGGACAGATGGGCTTTCAGTTTCCCCTTAAATAATCTATGCAATATTTCTACACATTAGCCAGCACTGTTAACAATATAATATAAACTCCCAAATTGTTTGAATTGAAATCAGACTAATTACCATATATAAAAAGTTCTTAATTGTGGGTGATCTGCTCTGGAGAGTACCATGAACAACAACAACAAAAAAAAATGGAGTGTGACATGATGGAAAGAATACTAAATCTAAAAACAGGAGATAGTCTCAAGCCCAGTCTCTATTAGTAATTGTGTGATCTTGGGCAAGTCATTCAAGCTTTATAGACCTTAGATTCTTTTCCTTTACAAACTAAGGGAGAGGAGAAAGAATCTTTACTATCCTAATTTCTAACTATATCCCTTTCACAATTCCAGTAATAGCTTTGGTAGGCTGGTAAGCAGGCAATAGGCATTTATTAAGTTCTTAGTGTGTGCCAGGTGGCAGCTAAATGGCACAATGGATAGAATCCTTTGGCTGAAGTAAAGAAGATAAATTTTGTTGTTCAGTTATAACCAACTCTTTGTGACCCCATTTGATATTTTTCTGGCAAAGATCTTTTGTTGTTTGCCATTTACTACTCCAACTCATTTTACAGATGAGAAAAATTGATTGGGTTGGATTTGAACTCAGGTATTCCCAACTCCAGTCACATCCCTTTATTCACTGTATGTCTTAGCTGCCCCAGGAAGATATCATCCCAAGTTCAAATCCAATTTCAGACATTTCATAGGTGTGTGATCCTGGACAAGACACTTAACTCTGTTTGTCTTGGTTTCCTCATCTGCAAAACGAGTTGGAGAGGAAATGGAAAACCACACCAGGATCTTTGCCAAGAAAACCCCAAATGGGTTCATAAAGAGTCAGGCACATCTGAAATGACTGACCAATAATATGTTCAGACCTGCTTTAATCCCTAAGGATTCAAAGACTGGCAAAAGGAATGACAAAGTCCCTGCCTTCATGGAATTCATATTTGAATAAGAGAAAACAATACATAAAAAAGGTGCAAAGAGGATTGAGGGAAAGGTAATCATATTGGGGAACAAGAGATAGATTTATAGAAAAGAAGAAGGTCTTAAAACAGGAAGGAAGGGAATAATGACTGGGTTGTGTCCATTTCCAAAATGAAGGGAATCATGAAAGGCTAAAGCCAACCAAGATATTTCAGTTATAATGATGCTTCTTCCACTGTTGCAGATAGCTTTCATTCTTTTGAAAGTCTTTAAGTGTTCAGAGTGCTTTCCTTGCTATTTCCTTTGAATCTCACAACCCTGGGACATAGGTGTTACAAATATCATCCCTATATTATAGATGAAGAAACTAAGGATTAGAGACAGGCAGTGTCTTGCCTATGATCATAAAGCTCATAAGCCTCAATTCTTCTACTCCATTTTCTTACAATGTTTGAAATCTAAATCAGATAGGTTTTGGCCCACTATCAGATACTTACTATATAATCCTGAACAAGTCATTGAACTTCTTTTAGTCTTAGTTTCTTGATATATAAAATGGGAATAATAAGAGAATTGGCTTCATAGAGTGAGGATCAAATGAAACATCATATTTAAAATACTTTATAAATCTTAAAACATTTTATATATTAGCTATTATTATTGATATTATTATACTATGAATCTTGTATGTATGCATATATATATATTTTTTTTTTCCAGATCAAGTCGAGTTGCCAGCAAACATTTATAAAGTGCCTACTGTGTGCCTGGAATTGGACTAAGCATTGGAGAAACAAAAACAAGCAAAAAAAAAAATCCCCACACTCTAGGAACTCACATTCTCATGAGAAGAGAGACAAGATGGAAAAAGTGTGTACATGTGAGATATACAGGGTAAACTGGAGGGAAGCACTATAACTAAGAGACATTGGGAAAGACTTTCTGGAGACTTACAGTTTTAGCTGAGTCTTGAAGGAAGCCAAGGAAGCCAGGGAAGCCAGGAGGCAGAGTTGAGGAGGAAGAGGAATCTGGATGTGGAGGATAGCGACTGAAAATGCAAAGATTTAGGAGATGGACTGTTCTGTCCAGAAGAAGAAAGGAACTGCAAATACAGCCAACAGATGGATTGACCTAGGAAAGAGTGGGTGAATTTGGATTCATTTCACTGTTTTCAAAGATGACCTAGGACACATTTTGGACCAGGATGGGTATTGATGCTGAGAAAGATCACAATTCATTATGAAAACATGTTGATTCTTGTTATTTTGTTAAAATGTTTCCTTCATCAGAATGAGACCTCCTTGAAGGCATGTGTTTGCCTTTCTTTACAGGCTCAGCATTGGGTAGTGTGCCTGATACTTAAGAGTTTTATGAATGACATACTATTATGCTAAGGAAGGTAGCTGCTTCTGTTCTTTAATGCTTTAGGTATACCTTCAGGAAGCTATAAAAGTGTGTGGTGCAGAATGAAGAACAGACATCTTTCCAACACACACATCCATATTTAGTCCTACCCACATTTTAACAGCTAGTAGAGCAACAGAGCTAGATTTAGTTTCCATCTGAAGATAGTGCCCTAACAAAGAACCATAAAATATCAATGTCCAGCCTTCCCTCATATGGCTCAAATTCCACTGGGATCTGGTCACTCTTCATTTACCTCATGGAGAAGAAACGAGGAAAGAAGAGCAGATGGCATGGGGGTGGGTAGGGAGGGAGAGACCCTGAGAGATAAAAGAAAACAGCCAACAAACACAAGGGAAGAAAAAGGCAGCCACCAAATAATGAAATGATGGGCTGGCTAATTAAACAAATGAATATGTGGCTGTATACAGAGATCAGTTTGTTTCAAAAGAGAAGCTAATCTATCAAACCTGGTTATGCCAGTCTTTTGAACCAAACCACTGACTTTAAACATTGTCATTTCTACATTCTGTTTTTGTCCCCAAGCTGATGAGAGTAATTGTGTGTGTGTGTGTGTGTGTGTGTGTGTGTGTGTGTGATAAAGGCGTATGGTCCCAAATTACAACATCTTTGTAGCATTAGAAACCTTCATATTTTTTAAGCTATATTTTTCAAAGATGATTCTTCTTTCATGGGAAAAAAAACACACAGTATTTTGGTGTGCAGTGACAGGAAGAACCATAGCAGGGTTGTGTCGGGATATCTATGAAAAGAAGTCGATTCATACCAGTGTAGCTGATTCTATGGAGGACTGAAGGACGTTCCCAATGTGAAACTGTGTTTTACAACTACAGGGATAAAAATTCAGGCAAAGAAAAGTAAAAATGATGAAAGTCAATGTGATGGAGGCTGCTAAAAAGCTGCCTTGTTGTGGCTTTGTTGGTCATTGCTCACTGTGCTACTTTTAGGAGGAAAGAAAAATGTGAGTCCCTTTCACATTCATCTGTCATAGGTAACGTTCTATGAAAGGTGGAAAGAAGTAGTGAGCGTATAATCAGTCTGTATACACATACAATAGGAAAGCAGTTTGGAAACCCAGCAGCAGGCCAAGGCAATGAAGGCCTGTTATAAAGGGGCCTGAGCCTCACTGCTGAGATGAGTGAGTGCTTGGCTCCAGAGAAAGGGAAGAGTCGACTGACTCTTCCTTTGTGTGTGTACTGTCGGGTGCATGGCGTACACCTCTACACTTGGCAGGGAGTCACAATCCATTGTCTAGACAAACAGGGCTCACTCTGCCACCATCACAGAGAAATGAACTTGTGATAGCCCTTGCAGAGTTCAACAGAAGAGAAACTCTTGCTATGGTAGTAACAGATGAAATCTGCTTCTATTTGAGATGGAAAAGGGACTTGAACCTTCTGTGATTTCAGTCCTACTGTTAGCAGTGCTTTAGGTCAGAGAGGTATATTTAGAAAAATTAAAACAGGGTACTAGGAATTTATGATTAAGATAATCGATTATTTTAAATAAATTTATTTTGGTATGCACTTATAATCTATCTTATCCTACAATCTATTGATCATCTCTCACTCTCTATTTCCTCATTGAACCAAAAAGTAAAACACTAAAAACAAAGCAAAACAAAAATCATCTTAAACCTACATAGTCCAGCAAAACAAATTTCTAGATTGGCTATACCTGAAAATATGCATTTCTCTCTGCATTTTAATTTCCTCACCTTTCTAGAGGGAGGTGAGTAGAATTGTTTATCTTCATCCAGTATTTAGCAGAGTGCCAAGCATTTACTAAATGTTTAATAAAAAATTTACAGACATGACTTTTTAAAAAATAACCCTTTCCTTTATTTTCCTTCTCTATGTAATTAGAAATGATGCCATGAAAAGATAGCTGTCATAATTTATACATTCAAGTTCAGGTGCTGTTTTTTTTTCCATGTATTTATTCATAATGCCTTAAAATATTGTCACCTTTTATCTCTGTGGGTGTGTGTCCTATTAATTCATTCATTCAAAAAGATCCAATTAAGTCAGATACTGGGGGATGGGGGACATTGGAGATACCAAGGTTTAAGATGCACTTAAGAAACATACATTCCACTGAGGGAATGCTGGCTGTAACTTCTCCAAAATTAAAGTTGATTTTATGAATTTTTAGGACCATAAACATTTATTAACTTGTTACCAAACTTCTGGAGATGAATTTCCTTGGATTTAGGTGGACTGACCGTCAATGACACAATTGGTCAGCAAACTCTTTTCAATTTTAGTAGGACTTGGAAAAGCCTATGTTTCACTGGAATAGCCTTTGAAAGAAGTAGAATCAGAGATGATTGTATACTACAACAGGAATATTTGTTTGAGGAATGACTTGCCTATGTCCATCTCCAGAGAAAGAATGGATAAAAAGAAAGAAGCAAGAAATAGTTTTGAATACACATATGCATACATGTATGACAAATCATGCCTTCTCTAGTGTGGAGAGGGGAGGAAGAAAGTGAGATGCCTAGGAATTTCAATATAACAAAAAAAAATAATGAATTAATTATTTTTTTAAAGGAAAGTGTATTTCCAAACTACAAAGAGACTTTGGGATAGGACTATGATGCACATCTTATACACGGAAGGTATTCAGGAAATGCATCTTAAAATGAATTATAAAAGCTTCATATTCTGTATATTGTGAAAACATAAAAAAATATTCTTATTTCCTTGCTATGGGAACTCCTACCAGTCATAATGCATCCATAATGTGTCATATTAGGCAGCTGTCTGAAGTTTAGAGAAGTTAAAGTCAAGATTCTTTGTACAGGCTATTCCTCCCTTTCCCTAGTCACTATGTCTGGAATATACTTTTTCTTTACTTTTGCTTCTTAAAAACCTATTCATTCAAAGGTTAGATCAAGGACATCTTCTGCATGAGAACTTTAAATGATCATCCCAACTGCTTTTCTATTTAATCTCCCCACAAAAATTAACTTGTATTTATTTCATTTTGCAGATAGTTTGTGTATTGTTATTATACACATAAGGAAGATTGAGGGTTAAATCCTGCCTCTGATAGTGTGAGCATAGACAAATCACTTTTGGAGCCTTGGTTTCCTCCTCTGTTAAATGGTAAATGTTCATGTTGTGACTCCTGATAGAATATAAGCTTTCTGAAGGCAAGGGTTGTTTCATTTTTGTTTTTTTATACTTGGCACCCAACATTATGCCTGACTGATACTACTTAGTACATAATACTTAACCCAGTACTTGGCACATAGCAGATACTTACATATCTATTGACTTGACTTATTAAGAGATTTGCCTATGGACAAATAGCTAATAAGTGTCAAAGGCCTCTTTTCTGTTCCTCACACAAGGCATTCTATCTCTGTGGTCTCTGGGCATTTTCACTGACTTCCCTGTCCCTGGAATTCTCTTCCTTCTTTTTTGCTGATTCCTGGCTACCTTCAAATTCCAGGTGAAATCTCATCTTCTAAAAGAAACCTTTGCTGATTTCCCTTAATTCTAGTGGCTTCGCTTTCTTAATTACTTCAATTTCATCTTGCTTATGACTTGTGTGTACATAGTTGTTGTCTCCCATTAGATTTGGAGCTCCTTGAGATCAGGGACTATAATTTGCCTTTCTTTGTACTCCCTAAGTTTAGCACAGTGTCTGGAACTTAGTGGATACTTAATGGATTTTGCTCTTCATACTCAAAGTGATCAAAATGGCATCATTTTGTTTGGGTCATTGTATGTTTCTGTTATGGCTGACCAGACCAACATAACCTTGGAAGGTTTATGAAAGTTTGGCACAAATAGCAAATATGAACATTTGGGATGGAGAAGTCTCTAAATTTGTGCAGCTCGTGTTTCTTTTGCATTACTGTAGTTCTTTGCTCATAGAGTACAGTGCTTTCTTTGATGCAATGGTCCTGTGTCAGTGGCTCTCATATCTCACAATCAATATCAAAGTTCTTCCGTTCTTCAGAGAGACCTTAGAGTGTCTTTGTTCCTCTTCTTCTGACCTCTGTGTGAGTGCATTTCTTGTTTAAGTTCCTCATAAAACAGTCTTCTAGACAATGTGTTTACCGTTCGAACAACATGACCAGCCATCAGAGTTATGTTTTCTGCAGTAGTTTGAAAGCTTTGCAATTTAGTTTGAGAAAGGAACTCAGTGCTTAATAAATGTTTATTGACTGACTAACTGACTTGAATGCAGGAATATCTCACTATTTCACTCTATTTGCAATAAAATGTTATCCCTTCTGTATACGTAGAACCTTGAAAAGCATTTATTAAAAAATTTAATCAATCAGACGAAAATTCCTTCTATTTTTTATTTTTTAAAGAAATGTACCAAATTCTATTGCGGAAAAGTTTTGAGGGTAATGTCAGTGAAACTTTTAGAGACTTGATATCACTGCTTTGTCCTTCTTCACCCTGAGAGGCATCCTGGTAAAAATGGAGGTTGGCTTAGCAATAAATTTTCTGATAAGGAAATAAATATGGCTTAGTAGATGAGAAATTGAAAACTACTCCAGGCAAAAGAAAGGGCAATTCAGTGACAAAAGTGAGAGACAGAAAATAAAAAGGAAAGCTGAAAGAAGGTTAGAGTGAATGGTTTTCTTTTGCCCTAGAATAACCTTTCATTGCCCATCTGACAAATTGAATCTATTCCATTCTCCAAATGTCTCCTTAAGGCCCAAATCTGTCCATATGGCCCAGGAATCAACTCAATAGTGCTGAACCTGCTACACTGACTCCCCCCTCTTCCCTGCCACCTTTGCCCTACCAGTATTTCTATCTTTTTCTCCTCAGCTGTGTCTTGTATTTTATGTCAAATTCAGATGATATGCTCAGTAAGTAGGGAATGTATTTGTGTTATGCTCCAAAGACTGCCCAGCACATTTTGGGATTCACCACCCATTAAATCATAGTCATGCTAACATGGACTCAAGGGAAAAGCAGGAATATGAATGCAAATTAAAAACTCAAGAAATATAGATGCTAGGCTTTCCTTGCCATTCATCACAGAGAATCATAGATTTACAGATAGAAGGGATCATAGAAGCTATGGAGTCAGCACACCTCATTTTACTAATGAGAAAGCTGAGGCACAGAGATGTTATTTGACTTGTCCATTTATATGTAAGGTAAATGTCTGAGATAGGATTGAAAAACAAGTACCTCTGAGTCCAAGTCCACTGCCAAATCTATTACAAAGTTTAGAAAAGTCACAGAAGTTCTCTGTGACCTGAGCATTTGGAAACTGAGGGACTAAGTCTCAGTCTAAGGGATGAGGCATCATACCTTCGCAATGAGCATCTTAATTACTGTTCAAAGCACCCAATATTGGACTTGGCAACAGAGAGTCAATATTAAAGGCATCAATAATTGCTCTTATCTATCCTAGTACTATATAGTTGAGGTTTTTCCATTATTACTATTTTAATTGTCATTTACTATCAAAAATCCATTCCTTCTTATAAGATTAAAATACTGCATGGATCCTCATGCTAGATAATCCAAAGGCCAGTATTCCCTTAACCCTCAATAAGGTATAAATTAGAGTTAACATTGTTCAATGAAAGTTGATAAGGGGAGAAGATTCAGAATGTTTGTTCTTCATTAATACAAGTTTGGCATGTTAAATGCCCCAAGTGTTGCTTTACAAGCCTTCAGATTAAAAATTAATTACAACAATTATCAACAAATATAAAAAGTCAAGAAAATAACACAAGCCCATCTGTCTATTTGACTTTGGGAAGCATAGAACAGTGGCAGCAGCTGAAAATTGCCATCTTATTCTGAGAGTTCAAAAAAAGAGTTCCTGAGATGAGCAATAATACCAATTTGATACACAAACATTTGATTTCCTTTAGTAATTCATTGTTTATACCCATGACAAGGGACTTATCCCCTAAAAATGGGGGGAGGCACCAAAAAGGGAAATGTAAAAATCCTTAAAGTATATAAAAGTGCCCAGTTTTTACTTACCTTTTAGATAGACCACACACAAGAAGAAATGGAAGATCCTTCACCTGCATGTTGTCTCAAGTCAGGTGGAGAAGTAGTTGTAAAGTGGAGTAAGCTGACAGTCCAGTTTCTGGTTTTTTTAAAGGAAGATGTTGGAAGGAGTTTGGTACTCCACCCTCCAGCCTTCTGATCAGAGGTGAGAAGAGTCAGAGGGAGGTGGTGTCAGAAATGGCTTATGTTAGCAGAATGGTTATGAGATTAAGAGTAATGAGTTTTTCCTGGGAGGCTCATATTGTTCCCTTCAGTTGAAGCCAGGAAGATGCAAAATGGGATGAATAGGTGGTCAGGGTGTTAGCAGTGTCAGAAAAAAAATGAGAATATACATATATGTCATTAGTGCTAGAATATGGATGACTTGACAAACAATTGAATATGAGGGTGAGGGGGGATGAAAGAATGATAATCAGGGATTACACCTAGGTTTTGGTCTGTATGACTGGAAGAATAGTGGTGTCCCCAACAGTAATAGTAAAATTAAGAGTAGAATGAGGAGAATGCGTGGGTAGGGCAGAAAATGAGTTTCCTTGTGTATATATGTCATACAAATCAAGATGTATAAGGGGCAGTAGGACATGCAAGATTAGAGGTCATGAGAGGGGTTAAAGACTCAACTATGCTCTAAATTTGTGATTTTATGACTTTCTGTTAACCAGAAAGAAGACAATACTTGTTTGATACTTCCATCCCAGAGGAACTTACAACTGGCCTGGATGAATGCATGATTTCCCAGTTAGCCTCTATCAATGGCACATGATGGATAAACTTAGAATAGGCATCTGTTGTTGTTGTTAGACAGCATAGTATAATCTGCAGTGTTGTCCCTAAAGTCCAAAAGACCTAATTTCAGATTCCCCCCATGACACTTTCCTACCTATGTGACCATGAGTCTAGCTTTTAACCTTTCTGAATCTCAGACAACTCTCTAATGTCATAAATCAAAGGTTGGTTGTGATCTGCCAGAACTGGAAGTTCCTGTCCAAATGAAATTATTACTTCTTGAGATATTCAGATAGGTATTTGATGAAAAAAAAGTGTTAAATTTTTAAAAAAGATTCTCTGAAAGCCATCAATTCTGTCAAATCTTTTATTTACTTCTCATAATCCATTGATACACATCTTCAACAAATTCTATCTAAGATATGAAGCTCATGAAGATTTCATTTTGTTGACATTTAGATAAAAATGAGCCACTGCAAACCATGGAATCAGAGTTAATGAGTTAAAACTTTATTGCCATTTGAGGAAAAAAAGGAAACTTTGCAGTATAGTGCTTACACAGATTAAGTTTTTGTGCTAAAGTTTTTCTACCCCTGAACACTGAATCTCTTGAATACTAAGTACATGTAATTAATGAAGAGGACAACTAGTAAATATGTCAGAAACAATCGAACTATCTTTTCAGATGTATGCCAAATGTACCCACTAGAATGCAAATGAGCATTCAGAAGCAGGTGATTAAGTTCACCAAAGAACATCTTTAGTGATAGAAAGAATTATCTCTAGAAGAGAATACTTAGAATTTTAATAGGTTTTCTTTGTGAGAAAACTTAAATTGCAAGGTGGGTGACACTCAGTTACCAAGTAAGGGTAGAATTCCAACCTACTGCATAGTATTCATCCCCTTCATACACACAGCTGAGGTAAGTGAGTGCTCACCTTAGTTTTAAAAACTTAGTAGTAAAAAAATCAAAGTTGCTAAAGTCATCAACACATCTCTCCAATAAGACACATGATTGGAATATTTGGTAAGACAATTATAGGGTGAAACTTTTAACCGTAATTTATTGTGGGAACTTTAGGAAGCAGTTCAATTTCATTGGGTTCCATTTCTTCCAAGGGTTAGATTGCAGAGGTATTTTAAAGATAAATTTTAAATGTTCACTCAAATAATATACATGAAAGGATAATAAGCACTGTCAAAAAATCAAATATTTTACAATAGGTTCTCTATTAATGGTGAACTCAATACGTTTTCTGTGTTTTATGTTTTAAAAAGGTATCTCTCTTTAATTCATAACATTTCTACTTTGTAAATGAGGGAAATTCAACACACTAATCCCAGTGTTCTGAACAAAGCTAACAATATAGTATAGTGGAATGAGCAGGGAATTAAAAATAAAAAAAGGTTTGCATTTGAGATTTGAGAAAGGGTGAATAGGACAAAGAAGCCAAGAACACACGCAGAATTTTAGTAGCAAGATAAAATAAAAATAAAAGAGAGCCATACTAATAATTGGAAAACTGTTTGAGACCCTCATGTAGAAAAAGAGTGCGGAGTCAAATTTATTTTCACTGGGCATCAGAAAGAGTTTGCTAGAGATAGCTTCTTCATATTGTTTCAGGTGGTAGAAGGAAGTGGTATGTTCATCCACTATAAAACTGTATTAATTAACTCCTTGTTACTGTCTTTCCAGTGCTAAATAATTGTGACAAACCAGCAGTTTGGCAAGGCAGTTAACATTAAGGGATATCCAGGTGTGATGGAAACAACATTCTGTTTGTTCATTTTCAATGCTGAAACAAAATGAGGAATTTGTAACTCATTAAATTGTTAACAAAAGGAAGTTTACTTAGCTATAACATTGAAAGGATATTCAAGGCAGTAGCTAGGTGGCTCAGTGGATTGAGAGGCAGAAAGTACTGGGTTCAAATTTGGGCTCAAGCACTACTTAGTGGTGTGATCCTGGACAAATCTCTTACCTCTCCACCCCCAACCCCCATTACCTACCCTACTACTCTTCTGCTTTGGAATCAATTCTCAGTATTGATTCTAATATGGAAGTTAAGGATTTAAAAAAATAAAAAAGGAAAGGATATTCAACAAGGATACTCCAGCATTTAGTTTAGAAAGCCACAATCTCCATTTCCCTCTTTTCTTTATATGTTCATCAGGGCAGAATTTAGTGACTAGCACAGACAGCTACCAAATCTGAGGGATCCTAAATCTCCATAGATGGAACTTTTTATTACCGTAAGTGAAAAGGAAACCACATTAATAAGGTGATAGGCTACCAAGAATGGGGAAACCCAGCTTGAAGCTTAGAACTCTGGACCAATAAAGTCTCAAAATAGTTTTGTTGCCTATCAGACAAAAACTAGACTAATTTGCATAGGTAATGGAGCTAGAACATTGCTCCTACCACACCTGGAAATCTGGATATCAATATCAACAATTACAAAGTCAAAGGATTGAGGATCTTGCACTAATCATGTTCGGAAAGGGGAATTTTGCAATATCCTGAGAGAATATTGTGCTTGTTTTCTATGGCACTAAATAATTTTTTAAAAAATGTATATGAAGCAACTGGTGGCACGCCTCAAGTCCCCCCCCCCTCAACAAGCATACATCTCCTACACACACACACTTCATAGAATGAGATCCACAAAGAATGGCTCTATCAGATTTAAGGCACTCTATAAATCCACATTTCTTATTCCTACCAAAATATTCACATTTGTTAGTCAATAAAAGAATAGAATTACTTCAAACTAAAGGCATTAATAAAGTAGTCTGGGATTTTAGTTTTGCTTTGTTGTTAAGTCACAACAAAACATTTCTCCCATAAAACTAGAGTATGCTTCTGTCCATGTATTCATAATATTGAAGAATGGTGGGATGAATACACATACATAAAGGACAAATGTAGAAAGGGAAATAGTAATGAAAAGATACTATCATATTATTTTTAGATAAAAAATACTTTTGGATTTTTTCTTTCTCAATGTTTATAATTGCTTTGAACCAACAAAGAGCCTTTCCTCAAACTCCCCCATTTTCCCCTCTAGAACTTTGAGATAAGAAGTCTCTCATCATCAATAAAAGTGCCTATTCTTGATGTCAAACTCTATGGAATAAAGAGGAGTCCTACCAGATTGCTGAGGGATCATAAACTAGTTTATTATGAGTATTCCAATGTATCTCATAGTTTTAATCTCTGAAGGCTGGATTAGAAAAACAAATAATTATTGGTTCAACAACTATCAAACAACTCTGATCTAAGCTCCCTGGTTTTCTGATATTAAGCTCCTTTTTTATTGAATTATATAAGAAAACAGACAAAAATTCATAGAGGAAAAGTTAATGAGAAGAGAGTAAAAGATGAGTAGCAAGGTCAATGTCTCTTCCATCTTCTTAATCTCATTCCTAGCTACCATTAATATACCAGTTGGAAGTTTGTGAAGTATGATATATTTGATCTTTTGTGAAGCACTGTTCCAGTTTTAAAGGTGAGGAAATTGAGTCTGAGAGATTAAATAAATGCCCCAGGGTCATAGAATTATTAGATGGGATTTGAATTTAAGTCTTCTGATTCAAGGTCCAATACTTTATTACCTACCCCAAGGTACACTGCCAGCCAAAATCTAAGAGGACTTTGAGGCATCCCCACCAATATACAAAAATGGGCAAACATGCCTTCATTCAAGAATGAGAAAGTGAAAGGAAGAAAGTTTTTCTATTCGCCAAATCATCATGGAGAATGAAGTGTTCCTTGATAAAATGAAGAAGTACTCCAAAGAAAAAGCAAAGGAAAAAGGTATCCAAAGGATCAAATGAAATGCTAATCTATATCTATAGATTGAAGGGTATAATAATGTGAGATAGAGAAGGAATGAAGGACCACTGATGAATTTGAGGGCATTAGACATGAGGCTCTTCCTACAAGGAGAGAAGGAAGTAGATTTGAGCCCTTAAGGAAGAAGCATCTTCATGTACTTCATGGGGTGATAATGTGTAGCCACAGATGCCATCAGGAGAGAGATAATCAAGTAATAGTCAGAGGAAGATGAGAAAAGTAATGGTTTTTGGTGACTCCCTATTGAGGAGTATCAAGTGAGCTATTTGTTGACCTGACAACAGATAGAAAGAACTCTGAGGTATTCCCAGGGGACAGGTATGGCATGTGATGAAAAAGCTCCTGAGATTTGTCAGACTTGACAACCATTACCTAGTCCTGATGGATTCAGGCACAAATAATGCCTCCCAAAGGAATACAGAAAATATTGTGAAAGATTGTGTAGCCCTGGGCAAAAAACTGAAGACCTCAGGGACATGAGTAATGTTTTAATCTCAGCTGCCAATTGAAGGTAGGAACTTCCAACAAGAAGGGATTATTAGGAAAGTGAACTACTAAGAAGATTATGTTTGAGAATATTTAGATTTCTAAACCTTGGCTTAAAATATAGTAAAGTGAGTTCTTTATTTGGGGATAAAGTACTCTAAAGAAGGGTTGATAAAATACATGTTGTCTGAATTTTTAGGAATCAAGAGGATTTTAAATTCAATCCTAAAACAGAAATTATAAAATACCCATTTTCCTCAATCTGATAACATATATGGGAAAAAGGGGAAAAAAACAGGTAAAACCCTAGCAAAAATAATTCACATGACAAAAAAAAAACAACCAACAGGAAAGGACATGTCCTTGGGCAACTCTACACAACTGCATACAATATGTGTAATCAAATGGAAGAAGTAGAGATCCCAAAAAGAATAATTTGATTTCATAGGAAAACTTAGTAAGATGGAATTAACAAATAGAATGTGGCCCAAAGAGGTAAACTTTATCTGAAAGGAAGAAAATATGTAAATAGAGTAGTATATAATGGCATTACATATTAAAAGATATATGGTGATAAATAGGGAAATATATATTATATGATAATACATGTACAACATATCATATTACCTACCTTCTTGGAGAGGAGTAAGGAAGAGAAGGGAAGAGAAAAAATGAAATAGATTTTTGGATATAGCTAATGTGAGAATTTGTTTCTCTTTTCTAAGCATATTTATTATGATTTATTACACATTAAAAACAAAACATATAATATATTATTGTTATGGTATATATTTTATTATGTTATCTATAAAAAGAATATATGGATAGGTTCCATTTTTTTAAAATAATGAATCCCATGACATGGTTGCATGATTTAAGTTTACACTATTTGAAGTTATATTTAAATTGATTCTAGCCATCAATGGAAATATATAGTAAGAATTCAAATAAAGTTACCACTTATTATTTTTAATAATTGGGGTCTAGCTGTGGGTAAATCCAGAACCCAAATGGGGAAACATGGTAAAAGATATTTACATAAAGATCAGCAAAAAGAGAAATAGAAATAATATTTTATATAACTCTTCTATAGTCAACCTGTACAGAAGAAAGAAATGGAGTTTGAGAAACAGATGACAAACCTGGTATAGAGGCTTGACATAGTAGGAATGAGACACTGAAGCTTTCATTGTTGTTGATTTTAATCGTGTCCCCTCTTTGTGACCCCATCTGGAGTCTTCCTTGCAAAGAAATGGGAGTGGTTTGCCATTTTCTTCTTCAGCTCATTTTAGAGATGAATTAGGCAAACAGGTTAAAGTGATTTGCCCAGAGTCATAACCAGAAAGTATGTGAAGCCAATTTTATCATTTACCTTTATTGTCTTATTGGTCAATCCAATAGATGTGAGATGGTACTTCATCGTTGTTTTAACTTTCATTTAAAAATGAGTTGGAACTTTTTTTTTATCTGAAAACTGCTCCTTCTTTTGTCAAATGGGGAATGACATATCCTTATAAATTTGACTTATTTCTCTATCAGTTTGGGAAATTAGATCCCTTATCAGAGAAATTTGCTATAGTTTTTCCCCTGTTTGTTGTTTCCCTTCTGATCCTGGTTATTTTGGTTTTGTTTATACAAAATCCTTTTTAATTTAATATAATCAAAATTATTCATTTTACATTTTGTAACAATACCTATCTCTTTTTTGGTCATATTCTCCATAGATCTGCCTGGATTTTAGAAATCTAGTGTTTGTTTAACCCAAAGATGCCAACTTTGGGGATAACAGCTCACAATGTGACAAAACTGCTGGGAAAATTGGAAAACAGTATAACAGAAACTAGGTATAAACCAATATCTCGTACTCTATCCTATACAAAGATAAGATCAAAGTGGGTATATGCTTTAGACATAAAGGATAATATCATAAGTAAATTGGGGGGGTTAGAAAATAGCTTACATGAGGTGGTAGCTTAAAGTTCTTTTAATTTGCATTTTTCTAATAAATTGTCATTAAAAGCATTATTTTTCATCTGACTATTGGTAGCTTTGCTTTCTTCTAAAAACTTTCTCTTCATATCCTTTGATCATTTTTCAGGTGAGGAAAGACATGATTCATTACTTTTTGAAGAATAATTTCATTCTTCTAAAAAGTAGAGCAAATAATAAGAGCAGAGAATGGGAAGGGCTTTACTTTTATCAGAATGGAAGATCTTATTGCTAAATTAGAAGTCATAAGAACCTTCATGAGAATAGAATATTCCATCTTAGAATTCATGGCAGAGGAGGGAAAGTCAAGTGCACCCTAATATATGTGCTATATTTTTGCTAAGGTAATTTCAGAAGTTTTGGAGATATGATACATAGAATGATTTGGCCTAAAACTCAACAAGGGAAGATGGTACATTAGAAACAGACACTCAAGAATTAAATTAGAAAGACAAAAGTAGAGATGATTCTGATAAGAAGGGGAGAAAGTATCTGTCCAAAAATACCAATCTTCCCTTTTCAACTCAGGTTTGAAAAATACACACATACACACACACACACACACACACACACACACACACACACACACACACACATATATATATACATATATATATATAATGAAATTACAGGCAAGTAATAAATGATGAAAGAGCAATTTTTCCTGTTATAGTAACACTAAAGTTCAGAATGTTCTGAAGTTGGAAATGAATGTTAAAGAAATAAGGGTGTTCAAAAAACCTTCAGTTGGTACCAAGGAGAAGATAAAAAATGGACCAAACTGTACATGAGGCAAAAGAGATAATAAAAACGAGTGATGGTGAGAATGAAAAATAATTGAATAGTGTGCTTCTGTTTTCTTTAAAACTCTTTCAGATGAATGAGAGGAGGAAAGAAGACCCTTAGCTCATGGTTGCTTATCATTACAAAAGAATCATTGTAACCAAAATTCAGGAACCATTCAAACAATTTCACTCTTCCCCAGGCAGGATTATTTTGTTCCATTCTGGACATCATATTAAAGATAAAGCTATAAGAGAGGTGAGTATAAAGTGAGAAAATTTAGTAATGAATGGTAGATATTTTTTTTCTATATGTGACTATAAAAGAGATGAGGGATTTGGGACAATATTTTATGAAGTCAAAAGAGTCCAATTATGGTTTTCTCTTTTTTTGTTTGTTTTGTCTTTTGAATGAGGAAATCTGGATATAAGAGCCACAGGAAAAGAATCAGTGGTAGGTAAGAAGAAAACAAGAAGGGAAGGCAGGAAATAGTCAAAGATGCCATAAGAAATGGAATAAAGGACATAAATAATTGGTTCCAAGTAGTCAAGTGAAAAGAGAACAAACCTGTGAAATCATTAATACTGAAACAAGGAAACTGCTCATAAGTAGAGTCCTCCTCTGTTTTATTTGCCTAGAGAAATAAAGCAGTTAAGAAACTTGACCAGAGTCACATAGATGCTCCAGAGAAAAGACTTGAACATAGCTTTGTGAACACCTCTTTCCACTATGCCACATTACCTTCCTAGTAGAACTTATGTGAAAGAGAAATAATGGGAAATAAAACTTTTTCATGAGAAGTTATATAATTAAACTCTGCAATTTAATATTGTTCTCTAGAATACTAAATATCAAGTAAAATAAATCAGTATTTCAAGATCCAACCCCTTAAGGGGGAAATGTGTAATAATTCAATAAAATAATTCATATAAGATAATTCAAATATAATGCAATTTCAGCTTTATGCAGGCATAGTCTAGAAATCCTTGCCTACTCTCTCTACCTTAATCCCAGACATTAGTAAACTAGAATTGTCTTTGTCTTAATAACTCACCACAAAACAAACTTGTTCTACCTGAGAGAACATTAGCATAGAACAGCTAATTTCCTTTTGTTCCAGTAACCTTCAATCACTTTCTTTTTCCTTTTTTCTACTTCATGAACAGATGTATTCTTATATCAAGAACTGTCTGTTTCTCCCACCCCCATGCTTGCTTTCAACAAATGGATGGAATCCATGGTATTTTCAATTTCAACATTCATAAGTAACATATAACATAAACAGATTATAACCTTTGTTTTCTTTCTGTCACAGCAACCTAACCAATGATGTGCCATAACAGAAAATAAGCATTGGCTTAGATGTCAGAAGGCTTTGAATTCCCTGATTGTCCTTAACTTTCAGAATGTGACTAGCCTATCTTCTTTTCTGTCCCCTAAGACATTTAAAACTGGGCCAATCCCTTTT
The DNA here is from genome assembly GCF_027887165.1 of Monodelphis domestica. Taxonomy (NCBI): domain Eukaryota; kingdom Metazoa; phylum Chordata; class Mammalia; order Didelphimorphia; family Didelphidae; genus Monodelphis; species Monodelphis domestica. The sequence goes on along the minus strand of NC_077227.1, from coordinate 221,336,734 downwards.
CTTCTCCGAGTTTGAATCTTCTCATTCTTAAAAAAGTGGTTTGTATTAGGTGACTTTTTAATTATTATTATAATATTTTTTGTTTTTTTCCAGATTATATATCAATACAATTTTAAATATTTGTTTTCTGATATCCATGTTTTCTCTTCTCCTTCCACCCTCCTCCTTTTCAAGAAGGCAAGTAATGTGATAGAGGTCATACATATATGTTATCATATAATACATATTTCCATGTTTATCGTGTGAAAGAAAAATAAAAAATATACTGCTTTCATGAGAAAAAAAATTCATGGAGGAAACAAAGTAAAGAATATGTTTCAATTAGCATTAACACCCCATCTGTTCTTTGGCAATGGATATCTTTTTTTTTTTTTTGTCATGAGTTTCTTCAAGTTGTCCTGAATCCTTGCCTTGTTGATAATAATTGTCAGTAAAACAGTTGATCCTCATACATTATTCTTGTTACTGTGTACAGTGTTTTCCTTGTTTGGCTAACTTTACTTTGCATAAATTCATATCAGTCTTTCCAGGTTTTTTTAATGATCATCTTATTTGCCATTTCTTATGGCACAATATTATTTATATTATAAGCATATAATAATCCTTATTTGACTGTTCACCAATTGATGGATATCCCTTCAGTTTCCAGTTCCTTGCCACTACAAAAAGAACTGTTATAAATATTTTGTATAAGTAGTTTCTTTTCACCTATTTTTAATCTCTTTGCAACACAGACCTAATGGTGGTATTTTGGGGTTAAAGGGTATGCACAGTTTGATGGCCCTTTGGGCATGATTCCATATTGTTCTCCAGAATAGTTGTATCAGTTTACAACTCTACCAGTAGTGCATTAGTGGCCTGATTTTTCTGCATCCCCTCCAACATTTATCATTTTCTTTTTTATCATGTTAGCTAATCTGATGCTATGAAGTGGTACCTCAGAGTTATTTTAATTTTCATTTATATAATAAGCAGTGATTTAAAGCATTTTTTCACATGACTAAAATTAGATTTATTTTTTTATCTTATAATTGCCTATTTATTTCCTTTTACAATTTTGCAATTAGGAAATGCTTTTTAATAGATCTGACTCAGTTCTCTATATATTTAAGAAATTAATTCTTTATCAGAGACACTTTCTATATTTTTTCAGTTTATTGTTTACCTTTTAATCATGGTTGTATTGCTTTTGTTTGTGCAGAAACTTTTTAAAAATTTAATGAAGTCAAAATTACCTATTTTACATTTCATTATGTTTACTACGTCTTATTTTGACCTAAATTCTTCCCTTATCCACAAGTAAGCTATTTTGTGCTCCCATAATTTGTTTATGACATCACCCTTTATTTCTAAATCATGTTACCTTTTTTACTTTATTTTGTTATATGGCATGAGGTGTGGGTCTATGCCCAATTTCTGCCATACCATTTTTCAGTTTTCCCAGAAGTTTTTGTCAAAAAGTGAGTTCTTCTAAAAGCTTGGATATTTGGGTTTGTCAAGCACTAGGTTACTATGATCATTTACCACTGTGTGTGGAGTGCCTAATTTATTCCATTGGTCCTCCATTTTATTTCTTAGGCAGTATAAGATTACTTTGATGGTTGACATTTTATACTATAGTTTGAGATTCAGTACAACTAAGTCATCTTCCATCATACTTTTAAAATTCCCTTGATAGTTCTAGGTCTTTCGTTCTTCCATATGAATTTTGTTATTATTTTTTTCCAAAATTAGGTAATTTCTTAAGTGCCTTCTTTCTCAGAGATTATATGACCATACACATAGTTGATAAGAATTTATTTCACTCATTGTTCTCAGAACTATGGAGCTTTATGGTTTAGTCTGTGGTGAAACATAAAAACAGTATAGTTCATATTCCTTTCCATCAAGGCCCTTACTGTCTAGTTGAAGATAAAATTAATACCGATAATATTTCGTTTATATCAAGCAAAACAAGTACTATTTAGTCTGTATATTACAGACTCTGCAAATACTGTTTCATAGGAGGTCTTTTAAATCTAAAACAGTTGGGAAAATGCTTCATTTCAGACCTTCAAGCTTGAAGGCTAAAGAGTACATGAAATATAAAGGGACTGGGGATGTTTAAAGGGAGAAGATCATCATATGAGGGGGAGAGGGAGTAGGAGAAGGAGGAGGAGGAAGAGGAGTAGGAGAAGGAGGAGGAGGAGGAGGAGGAGGAGGAGGAGAAGGAGAAGAAGAAGAAGAAGAAGAAGAAGAAGAAGAAGAAGAAGAAGAAGAAGAAGAAGAAGAAGAAGAAGAAGAAGAAGAAGAAGAAGAAGAAGAAGAAGAAGAAGAAGATGATGATGATGATGATGATGATGATGATGATGATGATTGATGTAGAGGGGGTTTATATCTAGAAACACAAGGAAATAAGTCCAGGTAGTTGGTGTCAAATGAGGCTAATAAAGAAGAATCCTGGAAATTCAGCTGGTTTGTGCTACAGAATTTTTAGCAGAATAACATGACAAAATTCATATTTTAGGATGGTTATCCTGGCATCTTGGTAATATTAGGTAGGATAGTTTGGTGCATGTCGTGAATTAGATTTAGAAAATATGGACTGTCTCACACCTATGTGCATGCTGCTGTCTTGGCAAGGAGAAGGAAGAAAGGGAGAACCATTGAGACTTAAAGTTCACAAATGAAAAAAAATGAGAAATAAAGAAAGGGTGATCACTTTCAATAATCTAAGAAACAGAAAAATAAGGGGCTGGTTCAGATCACTAGTGATACTAGAATGCTTTGAATAAAAACAATAAAAATATTGCTGAGGATGAGATAACTATATTCTAACATTCAAGCCTTAATCTATACTCCAATCAATCTATAAGATTTGCATGATGGGTTTTCTGTCTGATGATGCAGAGACTAACATGACCATGCCAAACTTGTGTGATACTTCCATAAATCTGAGGTTGGGTCTCTACCCAATAGAGTAAGGATTTCTTTGAAGTTATATCAATAATATTGGAGTGCATGTATTGCCTTCTCTCACCAACTAACTCATTTTTCTCAGTCATATTCATACAGAGTGAGGAGAGGAAAAAAATTAAAGGCATGAGACAAATGAAATCTCAGCAGAAAATTTTATAAATATCAGCAAAAATAATATTTTGTTACTATAACAGTTTTCCCTGGTGAAGACAGTTAAAAACCTTTTAATTTTTTCTTTTATATGTACATATATATAGAATATAGTTCATTTGGAGAATAAAAGGAACTTTATGGAGTCTTGAACATTAAAAACAGTCACAGTTTTATCTAATTTTACCTGTCATCAAGTAAATTTGATGTACCTGAAAGTAGCACAGAGAGAGAGGGAGAGAAGAACAGATGGTAATTGAATCCTTTATAAACAAAGGGTGACATATAATAGATAATAGGGATGAAATGGCAACTCTTTTCATGTTTATCTTGAAGGAGACTATAAAAAATTATGTGGTCTATTTGATATCATGAAGACTTTTCAGCATACAGCCACCCTTTCTTGCCCATGGGGGGAAAAGTTACTTTTTTGAATAATGGGGAGAAAAGTCTTCATTGCTTATAGACATTTAAGGCTTAAAAAAATCTTGGCTCACTATATTAATTTGATCCTTAAAGAGTGATTCTTTACCTATGGATATAGATATGAAAGTGAATGTTTTTCTTCTAAACAACCTCACGACCACACTCCCTGGGATATTTTAGCAAGAAGCTTATAAAGGTCATCTCCTGCAAAAATGTATATAGTCTTATTTATTACTTAAATTAGGAAAAACACTACCTATCGACAAAATGTGTTATGGACTTAGCAAACAGAAACATAAACAGAAAGTTAAAATTTATCTTAAAATGGACAGGGCCAAAGAAGAGAATTCAGAGTCAATTGGAAAAATTGGTTTACTTTTATATGTTCTGCAGTGAAGTTGTGGTGCTAAAGAGGACTTCTGGACATAAAAAGGGCAAGGGGTATAAGGCAATGTTAACTAATAGAGAGAGTGGGTAATAGACTCCCCTCAGTGCTAAACTCTTGTGTTTTGCTCCCTTCAGATGTATCCTCCAGCAAATCATCTGCAGAAAGACTTCAAAAGGTATTGGGACTGGGAATTATAAATCAATCACAATTGTTGCCATCAACACTTAAATCTGGACCATGATGACAGAAAGAGCAATTCTTCTGGACTATGAGTGAAATGTTGATCTTTAGAAACCAGATTTTTATTATAGGGTTTCCCTTCATCCTCTGATTTGATATTCCTAGAGCCTAACATGATTTGCATGTGAAATTTCAGACAATAGCTACACAGCATTCAAAAATAACTTTGACTGTTATTGGAGCATTTTTCCCTTGAATTGACTGATTGCTTTGGTGTCAAGTGGTTTCATACATACAAACCCTGAGGCTGTCAACAAAGCCCCAGAATTTTTATGGTTATGCTACATATTTGAATCTCTTGTTAAAATAAATAATACCCCTAAATAACTGTATGGGTAATTGAAGTCTACCTCTTTGACATAGAAACAATGCTACCCTTGTGGATTGAGGTATGATATAAGAGAAATTGAAATCAATAAATTGTTGGAATAGATGGAACCTCCAAAGTCATCTACCTAAACTCAAATGTCAAAACAAATTCTTGTATTTGAACCCCATGAGTCAACCAGCTTTTCCTTGAAGATCTCCATTAATGGGAAATTGATTACCTTTAGGGTCAGTCCATTTAAATCTTGGACATTTCAAAATTTTATGAAGTATTTCATTATATGACAAGCCAAATTCTACCACTTCACAATTTCCTTCCATTTCTCCTAAATTGAACCTCTCAGATGAAACATAATTCATATCTAATTCTTCTTCTATATGATAGTTCTGCAGATAGGTATATCTGTACAATGCCCTCCTAAGAATTCTGTAGTTTAAATATCCCCAATTCCTTCAACTGGTCCTTTTACAGAAGTTTATAGCCCTCTTAACCATCCTAGATTTGGAATATTTTAAAATATTTGTAAAACCATAGTTCTATATAGTGCTTTCTTTAAAAAAAAAACAAATAACAACCTTGCCTTCTGTCTTAGAATCAATTCTGTGTGTATTGATTCCAAAGCAAAGGAGTTATAAGTATTAATCAATAGAAGTTAAGTGACTTGGCCAGGGTCATACAGTTGGAAGTGTCGGAGGCCAAATTTGATGCCAGGATCTCCCATCTCTAGGCCTGGGTCTCAAACCACTGAACCACTTACCTCCCACACTCACCCACCCAGTTGCTTTTATTTCTGATCTTATATATTTTATTTTATGCACTTAATTCATGCATATTACTCTTAAGAAGAGATCCATAGGCCCCACTAGATTACCAAAGGAGTCCACAATACACAAAAAAATGTTAAGAACATCTGACCCAAATATTATGCCTCTAATAATGAAGTCTAAGATTGTTTTACCTTTTCTGGCTACCATGTCTCACTGCTGACTCACAAAGGTCTCTAACTATACCAAAACATCCACAAAAACATCTCCAAAAAATATTTATCCATGTAATCTCCCCCCTAGAGTTAAATAATCGTTTTTAACCTACACTTAGTAGAAAACCACATTAAAAATATATTCACATAAAATTTTGCCTTATTAAATTCAATGAATTGTTCTAGCCTGTCAAATTCTATATGGATCTCAATTCTGTTGTTCAACATGTTGAGAATCTCCATCCTCCATCCTGAGCTTTGTGTTGTCTGAAAATTTGAAAAACATGAACTTGAATATTCTTTCATATGAGATACTAAAAAAATACATAAAGAACAGATCCATGGGTCAATATCTTGGGGCACTTCATTATAGTACCCTATATAGGTAATCACTACTCTTTGAAACCATTTATTCAACTAGTTTTTCTGTGTATTATTTCATGTATTATCTAGCCCACAAAATGTTTTAAGTCTTTACATATTGTCATATTTAGCAAAGTTGTCAAATTCCTCACCAAAATCAAGATATTCTATGCCTCTCTTCCACCCTTGATCTATCAGTCTAAAAGAAATGAGGTTAGACTGACAAGATACATTCATAATGGGTATATCCAAGTTCTTAGTGATCATCAGGACTCCCAAACTACTCTACACATAATTCATTTTACTAGTCCAACTCAACTGCCTTTCATTTATATATTTAAGTGTGTATGTGTGTTTGTGTGTAATATTTGTCTTGTCCTAATGATAAAACAACTCTACCTTACTCTATGATTTTCCAAAAATGACAGTAATAGAGTCATAATTACTATCAACTATTTAGTCCAGGACTGGTGCTTAAATGCATTGAAGAGTGAGGTAATCACTTCCTATCACCTCACTTATCTTGGGTTTAGCTCCATGTTAGCCAGTTGGGTTCTAATCTCACCCAAACTAAAGATCACTCTGCTTGACAGAAAGACTCAACTAACCAAAGAGTTCTGTGACCTCATCAATTTTTATGTTCTTTCCAGCAAGGAAGTCTGTAACTCATCCATTCCAGCCCATTCAGTGCAAGTGGTGTTCAAGGTCATCCCAAATTTGCTACAAGGGTCCAACATGATTGAGGGTTTCATCTATTCCTCCTGGAATCAAAGCCATTTCAGTAGAGCACTTTCAGTTATCATTTGCCCATGAGGTCATCTCCATCTCTTTTTTTCAGTTATTCATATCTGTGATGACATTCTTTTCCCCTCCTCTTTTTGAAGTTGCTTTTTTGAAATATGATATGATCTACACAGCCCCAATATAATATTCTTCATTGACCTCTGTAAAACATTCATTTTGGGGGGAAGCTGGGTAACTCAGTAGATTGAGAGCCAGGCCTAGAGATGGGAGGTCCTGGGTTCAAATTTGACCTCAGACACTTCCCAGCTGTGTGACCCTGGGCAAGTCACTTAACTCCCATTGCCTAGCCCTTACCACTCTTCCATCTTGGAACTAATACACAGTCATCTTGGAACTAATACACAGTATCGATTCCAAGATAGAAGGTAAGGGTTTAAAAAAAAACATTCATCTTTAATTCTTTGGAATTTTTAGTATTATATCACTTACAGGTATATACTAATATTTTTATAATATTCATATGAAAATGATGGGCCCATATCTATAGGAAAAGTTTTATATCCTGTTTAATTATGGACCTAAATCATTGTCTGTGTAAAATGTCTGATAACTGTCCTGCTGGTCTGGGTTTACTTTTAAATTTCCTTCTTATTTCTTCTGTGTGCTTCTTAAATGTGTTAATCCTTCTCCTTCATTCTCCTCCTCCTCTTCCTCCTCCTCTTCCTCATTTTCTTATCTCTACTAGCTTCACCCTGGCCATTCCAAAATTTTTCATCATGAAAATATTATTTAGGGAAAAGACAAACAAGCATTTCTACTGTATATATATATATATATACAAATATATATATATATATATACATATGTGTGTATATACACACATATATCACCTTCCAGGAGACAGATTGCATAATTCTTCATCATTAAACATCTATATTTGTAGTTGGCCATTGCATTATCCAGAATTCTTAACTCTTTCAAAGTGGGTTCTCTTTATAACTTTGTTTTTACTATATATACTTCTGATTCACCCATGCCACTTTTTAAAAATACTTTTTCTGTTTTCTGTCTTTACTCTTATCTTCCACATATATATTTTTGACATTTACTTTGGTAGTTTTTTGTTTTGTTTTGTTTTGTTTGTTTAACTTTCAGCACTTTAATAAATCCCATCTTCTCTATTTTGAGAAAAAAAAAAACTCAGACCAGACATTTTTTTTTATTCATTGGACTTTACCACCTTGTCCATTACTCTACTTTCTAATTTCTTTTGTATGTTTTCTTGCTCCTAATAAAAGGTAAGCTCCTCGAAAATAGGTACTATCTTTCATTTTGCTTATATTTGTTGCCCCAGGAATTAGCACAGTACTTGACATGCAATAAGCACTTAGTACAAACTTGCTGACTGACCTAATTTCCTCTTCCTCCTCCCGCAAACAGAAGTTCAGAGTCCCTTATATGTGTCTTTCTTTTCATGTGTGTATATTGAAATGTTTGTGTTTTTTTAATAAGTCTTAGGTTCAAAAGGTAAAAAAAGAAAATTCAATTTAAAAAAAGAAATTCAATTTGGTCAGTTAGTTCTCTGCACATCCTCATTGACCTGCATAGGAAGGGTTAGGTTAAGAAATCGGCACGTATTTAGGGTTAGGGTTAGAAATCTATTTAAGGTTAGGGTTAGAAATCAGCATGTATTGGTTAGAAATTGGCACGTATTTAGGGTTAGGATAGAAATTGGCACGTATTTAAGCAAGATATTGCCTCCAATCTCAATCTGGGATGCACACTGGGCCATGTCCACATTTCCCTTCCTCTTTCTCCTATCATAGATTCTAAAATGACACAGTTGCTCCCTCTAAAAGTTCTCAAGTCTTCCACTCAGAATTTCTTCTACATTATGAAAAATGAACGCAAAATGAAGACATATAAACTGATGTAAAGTGAAATGAAGAGAACTGGGGAAACAATATACACAATGAAAACAACTGTGAAAATGAGAAAAAAAATAAAATTTTGAAATCTAAATAACTGTACTGGCCAACTTGACTCTGGAGAAGAAATAAGGAAAGTCTTCCTTTCTCCTTTTCATGAAAGAAGTAGGGGATGACAGATGGAACTCTACATACAATATAAATTAAGTTGTTTGGTTGGGGAGTTCTAAAACTATTGTTTAATTGCTGCCCATCCCACATTTAACAATGAAAAGTTAACTAACTAACTGTCCGTCCCTATATGCTAAAATATTAATAGCATCTTTGTGGTAGCAAAGAACTAGAAAAAGATGAGGTGTTCATTAATCAGTAAAGAGCTAAAAATTTATGCTGGACAAATATAATACTATTATGACAGGTAAGAGTGACAGTGAATAGAATGTTATGTCTGGAGTCAGGAAGACTCATCTTCCTGAGTACAAAATTGGTCTCGGACAATTAATAGCTATGTGACTATATAAGCTTCTTAGCCTTGTTTGCCTTAGTTCCCTCATTTGAAAATGAGCTGTATAAGGAAATGACAAACCATTCTACTGCCTTTGCCAAGAAAGCCCCAAAAGGGGTCATGAAGAATCAGATCCAACTGAAAAAATGACAGAAACAAACAAAGGAAGGAAGGAAGGAAGGAAGGAAGGAAGGAAGGAAGGAAGGAAGGAAGGAAGGAAGGAAGGAAGGAAGGAAGGAAGGAAGGAAAAAAAGAAGAAAGTTGTACCAACATGGAATCTGGAAAAAAAATTAAATAAAAAATAAATAAATTTGTATTGACTATTAACTATCATGATCAGTTGAGCTACACACATTCTTATTGTTGGACAAATTTCCCCCAAAGCTAGCCACTTTTGTTTCCATTTTTGCTCTTTGGTTTAGTGAAATTGCAGAAAACTTTGACTGTGATGTTATTTGGGGAAATAAAATCCCTAACCTTCCAAGTTCACTGAGAACTCTCTAAAATGAGCCCAAAATGATTTTTTATTAAATTACCTTTTAAGGAGTCACAGTGGAAAGAATTCAATAAAACTTCAGAATGGTCCCTATTCACGAAATCAATAGATCAATCAGTAAGCATTTATTAAGTAGAAGGATATTATTAAGTACCAAAATAGGAACCCTAATTCTTGCTCAGTAGATTGACTAATGGCATCAGTGACTAAAGCATCTAATAGTTCAACAACAAGCTTAAGTCATTAATATTTGAGACCTTCAAGCAATTAATAATTATTTATAATATTTATGAAGTCTCTAGTAATTATTAAAACATGTACCTGGCACTGGCAATACAAAAATAAGCATAAGACCATTACTATGCTGAAGGATCATATATTCCAAAAGGTAAAACCATTCAGTATGACTATTTTCTGTCATTTATATCACAGCTGTTCAGAGGACTAGAGAAAATTGTCAAGATATTTTGGATAACAGAAACCCTGGTAAGTAGGTACCTTATCTATATGTCCTGCTTACTACCTAGCAAAATGTCTGTATTCTCAGATAAGAATAGTGAAATAAGAATTTAGTATTGAGCTTCAATTTCAACATACATGCAAAGATACCTGAATAAATGAGGACACAGAAAGAAAGCCTGAGAACATTTTGACCCCTGACAATTACCCCAGTAATGATGTACTAGCAACCATTACAAAGAAGGATTGACAGTTACCTGGCAAGGTTATTCCTATTTAGTTAGGACTGCATTCACATAACACAACATGAAATGAGGCTCCAACTGCTTCCCTTTTGTAGCTGTATTCTTTTGTATCCTCAACATAGTATCTGGCACATAAGGATAAAAATAGGAATTAGACCAGTTATTTCTATGAGGTAGGGAACTATCACATGAGGAAAATCCCTCTATCAATGAAAACCAGAGCCTGACATATAGTAGGCACTTAATCAATATTAATTGATTGATGATTGATTGACAATTATCATTAGATTGGCTCAATGTAGACAGTAAAACCAGATAATTCCAGGAAGAATGACTGCTTTGGCTGCTTACATTGATCAACAACCCCCCTTCCCCCCCTACTCACCTTAGAAAATGGCTCAGATGTTCAGAATCCTTGAATGTAGTGTTTACAGGGGTTTACATTTTGGCAACTTTTGGTCATAAATTTACCTGGCCTGGGCTGGTTGACTGATTCATTATCATTGATATACCAAATAAGAATGAGCATTAAAAAAAGATAATTACAATAAAAGTGGCAGACCTAATGAACCAAATCCTGCTGCTAATGAAGGAGTAAAAAAAAGGCTTATTCAGAAATAGGAGTTAATTCTTTCAGTTGATAAATTAGCCAGTGAATAAAAGGGTGCATTTCTTAGTTCAGTAGCATGTCTCAAGGTTGAGTCCTATGGTACCTATATACCTTGTCCACAATGGATGGGTGGATTGGCAGTATACCAGGACCAAAACTTGATAGTGTGTTTTAATTGCATTACTAAATGAATTGACCTGGTAAATTATCTAGGACCATGTCCACTTTTTCTCTATACATCAGATTTTAGAGGGTTTGCTTCATAAATTAATGAGGGGCTAAGATTTTAAAATATATATAGTAGAGTTCATCTCCAAGAACCATCCCTAAGGTTGGAGGTGGGGTGGGGAGTGGGGCTAGATAGTAAATATTAACAATGACTAGTAGAAACTCAAGGCAGTGAATCAAATGACCATAATATCAAGAATATTATCAAGGACAGTTCATTCTGGCCCTATACCTCAAGACCAGGCTGACCCAAACTAAAACTATTCCAGGCAGGTAAGAGATATGCTAATATAATCTCAGAGGAAACTGAGAAGTCCAAATCAGTTTTGTTAACTTTTCTCTCCTCATATACTATCACACTAATACCTCTCCTAAATCATACTACCCCTCAAAGCAAAGACCCAATCCCCTAGCCTTAGGTCCCCTGGATTATCTAAGTTTGAGCTAATCCTTCCAGGAACACTAATCATTCCATTCCATAGAATTTAATAAATTTTTATTAAGTACCTTGGAAGGGGGGGGGGGGAAGGGGCTAGATTTGGATTCTAAAAGTTTGGTTTTGAATCCAGTTTCTATTATTTAAGACCTATACATCCTTCAACAAGTCATTCCATTCACACAGTAATCCTATGAGGAAGGAATTACTATTATCCTAATTTCTTTTGGATGAGAAAATTGAAACTAAGAGAAATTAGGTGATTTCCCTAAAGTGATACTGTTAGTAAGTGTCTGAGGCAGGATTTGAACTCATTTTTGTAGAGTGCTAATGATGATTATGATAATATTTATGAAGATGATATATTCCTGAACAAAAATCCAGGACTAATCTTGGTTTGGAGATTATATTGTGGGAGAAGAGATTGGAAGTTTAGTACTAGTTAATAGAGACTCCTGAAAGTCTAACGAAAATGAGTGAACTAGAAAAAAATCTAGGTAACTCAGTGGATTGAGAACCAAGCCTAGAGATAGGAGGTCCTGGGTTCAAATTGGAGCTTAGACACTTTCTAGCTGTGTGACCCTGTGCAAGTCACTTAATCTCCATTGCCCAGCCCTTATTGCCCTTCTGCCTTGGAACCAATACATGGTATTAATTCTAAGATAGAAATAAGGGTTTAAAAAACTTATTGGACATTATCCTGTAAGTAATGGAAAAATCAACACAAAGTTGTTGTTTTTTTTAATCAGGAAGCAGCATGAAGAAATTAGGGCTTTACATCATCAGTGTATAGGAAGGATTACAAAGCAGAAATTAATTGCAAAGAGACAAAATAAAGATCTATTTAAATATCTTCATTTAACTGAATCAAGCACTTCAAATAGTGACATGCAAGATGATTCATCTGTCATAATTAGTCTCTCTACTAATGCAAATCACAACTCTTTGCTCCTGAAAAGACTATTTTCCTTGTTTTGTGACCAAAAATCATCAATCACTTGTTGGCCAACATTCTAATCATTAGTCTCTCCCAACTAGATCTTTATAGACTTCATAGGGATGAAAAAGACTGTCCATAGACAAAGTTACAAAGTCCACAATCAAGAACCTATCCTGAAAACCTTCCAACTTGAAGAAATTTTCCAGGGCTTGAACTTCACTAATATTACCCTTGAGAGCCTGCAGTCACCTGTGAGGCATCATAATAGTATATCACTAGAGAAAGAGATATAAGAATCCATCTGAAGTGAGTAGCAGAAGAGTAGAGTCTATAATATAGAGACTTTCCTTGGAAAGCAGTCTTTTGTTTGGGACATTTCTATTTCAAAAAGAGGTCACTATATTCTAGGAATAATATGAAGAAAAGACATACCAATCATTGAAAGTAATGAAAGAGGTGAGCAATGAGGAGAGGAAAAAGCAACTAAATACAGAAAGCTTAGCTAAGTGATACCAAAGAGAGCTAGGATAAGAGTCTGAAAGGTATAAACATCAAGGTAGAAGGGGAATCATTTGGCTTTAGGGGAGAAGAGTAATAGACAGAAATAAAAGAGTGAGACATGGAGACTACAGGGAATATTCTGTGACAGAGAGGGCTATTGGATGATGGAATAGACTCCCAAGAGAAACTGTGAAATTCCATCAGTCAGGACATTTAAGATGAGCTTGGACAAAACACTAAAAAATCTGCTGTGAAGAACAATTCACCTCTTGGTAAGAAAAGGACATGATAGCCAAGTAAGCTGATTTTTCAAAAATTATAATAAATTTTTATTTTTTTCAAGACAATTTTTCAATATTCATTTTCCAATATCTTGCAATCCATGTTCTCTCTCTCCCTTCAGTCCCTCTTTTCCACCAAAAAGGCAGATAATATGATACAGGTTATACACATATTGTTATATGATATATATTTCCATGTTCATCAGATTGTGAAAAGGACACATATTGCTTTCACTAGAGAAAAGCTCATGGGAGAAATGAAGAATGGTATGTTTGAATCTGCATTCAGACTTTGCAAGCAAGTTGATTTTTATGATATATAGGTTAAGGTCAATTTGTTATTCACTTATGTCCATCTCTTCCTCACACCATTTTGTAAAGATATTGGAGTGGTTTGTCATTTCTATCTCCAGCTCATTTTATGGTTGAAGAAATGGAGGCTAACAAGATTAAGTGATTGGTCCAGGACCACATAGCTAGTAAGTGTTTGAGTTTGGATTTGAACTCAGATTTTTCTCTGGCTCCAGGTCTGGCTCTCTATTCACCACCAATATGTCCTATGATCTCTAGAGTAAATTCAAATTTAAAAATCAGAATTATATTTGGCCTAGTGTTACAATTGTCACATCTCCCAGTAAGCAATGTTCTAGTTGCTTTATCCTCTACTCACTGGACTTTTTATGGTTTGCCCCACTTTTTCATGAAAATAAAAATTACATATATTTTCTACACTGAATTTTCATCTCAGCTCTATAAAAAGACCTTTTCACAGTACTTAGTAAGTTAGAGATAGATGGATTAATGATATTATTATTACTTATTGTTATTTTTGAGACATAAGATGACAGCATCATAATTTGAAAGCTAATATTCACCTTGAGGAACACAGGAGAGATGAAAAAGGACTGTTGACAAATATGGCAGGCCACAGATTTAGAAGTGGAATGAACCTTAGATTCCATTTAGTCCAATTCTCATTTCTCAGAGGTATAAACTGAGGCCCAGAAAGATTACGATTTGACTAAGATTCCATAAGGAATAGATTTAAGATTAAAATCCAGGTCCACTTCTTATAATCCATTGCTCCTTTCTAATACCCCTCACTGCTTCTATTGGGTAGAGTCAGAAAAACTGAGATCCTCACAAATCCAACCTCCGATCCTTACTGACTATTTGATTCTGTCCAGGCAAGTCACTTAAACTTTTCCTGTCTCATTTTCTCTTCAATAAAATGAGGCTAATAGATTACCTTCCAGGCTTGTGAGGATTTTATTTTGATAAAAATCTGTACTGTATTTTGAAAATGTTACGGTGTTATCATTCTCCCAAAGAAAATAATTATCACATTTATCTTTGCACTGTGTGTATATTTATGTATATATCTATATGTTTGTATGTATGTATTTGAAAGAATGGGGCAGATATTAGTCTCTTTTAATAGATGAGAAAAACTAAGGGAAGAGGCAGTTAAGCGACTTATCATAGGACCACAGAATATGGAGCCAGAAAGGATTTCGAGAAGGCTTAATCCAATTGAGGCCTGATGTCACCCATAGAGCCAGACAGAGGGCCAAGATTAAAACTCAGGCTCTCTAATGCAAATCCAGTACTTGCCTAGAGAAGCACATAGGCAGAATGAGGACCAGAACCTGGGGTTTCTGCCACTTTCCCATGATGCTTCCCTGGGAGGGGGATCCATAATTCTGAGAGTTTCATCAGCCTAACAAAATGGGACACTGTGGTTTCCTGGCTGATGACACCAGAATATAAAGAGGCATCACACCAAGGAGCAGAAGAAGTCAACAGTAGAGTCAGGACCAGAACTCCTGATCTTCTGACTCCTGCCTTTCTACTTTATCCACTGGACCATGCTGCTTCCCTTGTAGCTGTTTAATCCGCCGATACGGTCCCTTGTTCACACTTATCTGTGTGGTTCAAATGGATTTTCCTGGTTTCAGAGGCCCAACAAATACCGAATGTCAGAAACTCTTTCTTGTAAAAGCTCTCTGTGTTGTCAGTCTAGCACAGAGGTGGCCAAACCGTGACTTGGGCATCAAGCACCACTTAGGAATGATCGCGGATGTGCCTGACTCCCTCATCCCTCATCAGTGACTGGCATTTGGTGCTTTCAGGTTTTTGAAGAGTTTTACATACCAATCAATCAATCAACCAACAAGCATCTGCTAAACAGCATCATGCCAAACAGAGTGCGAGGTGCTGAAAATAAAAAGAAATAGACCCTCAAAGGACTAAATTCTTCAGAGGAAGGGAGGGAGGGAGGGAGAGCATGTGTAGGTAAAAGTACAGTGTGTACAAAACAGATAGGGGGAAAGGAAAAGCAGTTATATCATACCTACAGTGTACCAGACACTGCACTAAGCATTTTTTACAAATATTATCTTATTTAATGCTCACAATAGCTGTATGAATAAGATGCTATTATTATATCCCATTTTACAGATGAGGAAAGGGAGAGTGAGAGAGATTTAAATGGCTTGTCCAAATTTAAGTAGCTAGAAAATAGCTGAGGCAGGAATCAAACTCAGATCTTTCTGAATCCAAGTCCAAAACTACCCACTATATGCCTTAGTTGCCCCCATTGAATCTATAAACCCTGTGGGGTAAGTAATATAAGTCTCTTCATTTTACAGAGGAAACTGAGGTTCAAAGACTCCCACAGCTGAGGGAAATCAGGAAAGGTTCTAAGATGAATTGCTTGAGTCTTATCTCCTGATGAGGTCAGTATTGAGGCTATCTTAGAGAGGTCAAATCAAAGGCCATTGGCAACCTGGCTAACAAATCTCAGAACTGGGACATGAGCCCTTGTCTCTCTCATTTCTCTCCCCTACGCCCCTGTGTGCCCCTTGTCTCCCTCCTGGACAGGGAGTGGAGTCTCTGTCTCTGCTAGAAAAAGCTAAAGCTCTGCCTTAACGTTTGAGAGATCACTTAGGACTGAGAATAGCTATGCTCCAAAGGCACTCTGTGCTCCTCCTGTCTGTAATATCCTTAGCTATTAGCCCAATGTGTATAGCACGTTAGGGGGTAACCCACTGATACAGTCAAGCTAGACTTGAAAATGTGCAGTAATGAACTGCAGCAGCTCCAGGGCTTTAAATCAAAGATCCCTAAAGCAGACAAAGGAATGGGAAGGGCAGTGCATCCTCTCTATAGGCAGATTCTTTGCCAGTCAGTCAATCTGCCACCTTAAAAGGGAAGTGCTATTATATCCAGGAAGCCCCACGGTTAGGGCATGGAGTAAGGGGACCCACACAAAGATTGCTGGGCAGGTTCCTGTAATTCTAGGTTAACCAGCAGACATTCTCTTCCCAGGCTACTTGCTCCACCATGTTAGAAGGGCAACTAAATCCCAGGTAACCTCATACAACCCCCTCAGAAAAAAAGGCCAGCTTCCCTCTGAGGCAGTCCCAAAGACCCAATCAGTAGAGCAGCCAAGAGGATAGAAAAACCTGACCTTTGTATTCCAGTTCAAAGTATGTGAGGATTGGCAAAAATGTCTCCCCTAGACACAGGGTTTGTAAAGTGTCTGTGATCTCATCAGCTATGTGATCATATCACTATGCCGTAATTCCCTATACCGATGTCCACTGCTAACATCTGTGATTTAATTGATTTCAAAAGCATTACTCGAGGCACATACAAGTTAAGGAACTTGACCAGAATCCTACAGATTGGACAAGAATAAGAAACAAAATCTGAACTCTGTTCTTGTTTACTCTCAGCCCCATATGCTATCTACTCGGGCATGCTGCCGCTATCTCAAAGAAGGACATGGAAAAATGTAATGATGAGCAGGAATTCAATTCTTTGCACATTGATGGAGTTGGAACCACTAGTGAGTAAAGGAAATGGAATCTACTCTGATAACTCAGAGAACTTTTTTTTTTATTCATCTTGACTAGTTTGGGAAATATTAACCGATCCAGAGAGTGTCAAGATGAATATATCTCTCTCTTAACCTGATTTCCCCCTAGACTTCTTCAAGTTTATAAGAATAAAGAGTAGAAAATTGGCCAAAGTCTTCTTTCCATAAGAAGCCTACCATTATCTCATCTATGGACTGACAGGTGAAATAAGAAAGCAGACAGGCTTTGAACGAGCAGAACAAAGGGAAGTAGTATGGTTATGGTCCTCTTTCCTGCCTGTATAATGGCAGCATGGAAAAGTGGAATGAGCCCAGATTTGGAAAATGAGGACCCGGCATCAAATAATGATTTGTTCATTTACTAATTGTGACATTAGAAGAGTCACATAACATCAATGGTCTTCCATTACTCATGAAGGGGGTTGTACTACCCAGCTTCTGAGGCTCCTTCCAGCTCTATCTCTATGTTCTTCCCTAAAAAGGAAGCAAGACATAAATGAGAATGACCTCCAGGCCCAACATTCAAATCCCATTTCAGAAACACATTACCACCATGACCTTAGACAAGTCAATTGATCTCTTTAGACCTTAATTTTCTCATCTATAAAATGAGATAGTTGGATTAGAAGGCCTCTGAGGATTCTTTCAGGTCAAGAACTATGATCCTTCTTTCTCTCTGAATTTTCTATCTGTTCTTTACTGTTAGGATAACAAATAGTAGAATTGAAAGTATTTGTCCTACCCCATAATTTTATGGATGAAGAAACTGAGGCTTAGAGACTTTATTTGACTTTACTATGGTCACTCAACTAATAAGTATCAGAACTGAACCATTTAGATTCCTCTTCAGGGTGATGTTTCTCACAACTTCTGTGAAATACATAGTTTAAGTGTTTTTATTCCAATTTTATAAATATAGTAATCGAGGCATAGGGAGATTCACAAAGACTTATCCATGATCACTCAGATAGAAATGGTTCAAGCTAGGAAAATAATTCTCATCCATATTCCTCCTTCAAATTCACAAGTCTCTTTCTCCATAAGATATTATGGCATAATGGAAATCATTTCTGACTGCAGTCAGAAAACCTGGGTTCAAATCCCTCTTCTGATTTTTATATATGTATGACCTTAAGCAAGTTAGTTCATCTCCCTTGGCCTTAGTTTTGCCATTGGTAAAACAATTGGTTGGACCAGGTGGCCTTTGAGGTCTTTCTTAGTCCAAAATCTCTGAATCTTAAGCAACAGGAAGCTCTAGAACTCTAGAACTAAGTTCACAAAAGTTAGAAGAATTGCCTGTGGGCACACAGCTAATAAGTAAGTATCAATGTCAAGCTTCTAACTCAGATTTCAGGAGTGTTTTTGCAGTATCATTTTGTTTCAGCAAGCTTGACCATAACCTGAAGGTATTCTGTTCCAGAAATGAGCTAGAAAGGAAGATGAATCAAAATCTTAAAGTAATGAGACTTCAAAATATCACCATGGGGAGGAGAGAGAAGAGGAGAGGAAGAGGGAAGAGAGGAGAGGAGAGGAGAGTAGAGGAGAGGAGAGGAGAGGAGAGGAGAGGAAAAGAGGAGCAAACAGGTGACAGTAAAAGAGAAGAGAACAGGAGAAAACAGGAGCAGATACTCTGAAAAAGAACAGGAATGCTATTTCACCTAGTTTCATTTTGCCACATGTCCTAGAGTAAGAAAGAATATGTCAGGTGTGGGGATGGTGACAGAACTGGTGAATGATTTCTTCCAGTAATTTCCTTCTTCATATTTCTTCCTACCACTTTCCCTCCCACTCTTGCTGTTTCTGTCCATTTACAGCCTGTCACCGAGTTTCCACAAGCAAAGGGCAATGAAGAACAAGGCAATGATCCATACAATTCAGACAAAAAAAGAAACTAAACCAAGACATCCTAACATTTTCCTGAATCTCCACATAATTCAGACAGAACAGAAACAGCTTTTACACATGAGTTTTCTTTATGATGCTTCAATTCTCCAAATTAGTTGTGACCTATTCAACATTGTATATTGCCTCTCTATCTCTTATAACCACCAAGATGATTCAGTGAGCATTTCTTCATTGCAAAATTATTAGGCAGATGATGCAGGATTCTGCAGGGATTTTTAAAAATTTAGTACAATTTCTTTATTTTATAGATAAAGAAACTGAGACCTGGTATGATCAATGACTTGTCCATGATTAAGAACATCAAGATTCTAGTAAGTCCTCTGACTTCAAGTCCAGTGTTCTTTCTATATTACATCATGTGGTTTAAGCAAATGTGTGGATGATGTTATTGATCATTCTCGTACTGGATTATGTGATGAATAAAATTCTCTGGCGGCTATATTTTAATTTAAAAATAGCAATTTATCATTTCTATTCTATCCATATACCAAGACTTATACTTGTGCTCTTAAAAGCAAAAAGCAAAGGGATCTTGAAGACTACTCTCTGGGTTATCAGACAAAAATGAGATAATTTAAGAATATTTTAAGTGAATTTAAAAATAGATTAGGGAACTTTGAAATAAAAGGGAAAAAGGAATGAATGAATAAAGCCATTATTAAGAACATACTTTGTGCAAAGCACTACACTAAGAGTTAGGGATACAAATAGAAAATTAAGGCAGTTCCTGCTATTAAAAAGTTCACATTTTATTGGGGAAGACAACATATGAAGAAAATAGCAATGGCAATTCCGATGGGAAAAGTTGAGTAACTGGATTCATATTACCAGGGGAAAAAAGTGATAGTGTGAAAAGAACAGAGGGGCAAAAGAGTGAGCAGTTAGGCAAAAAAAAACTGAACTGTCACACACACCAATAATATGCCCTCCAATATCATCAGCTATCTAGTCCCTCTCCATTACATCCTGAGAGGTTTCTCATTGGAATGTAAGAGACTTCCTCCCAGGAAGTGGTGGGTCTTCCTGGGATGCCAAGACTCTCTTCCTCCCCACTGGGGATGCTTAGCACATGTGCACTCTTCCCAGCATGGCTTCTGCCTAGCTGATTTAATTACCTCTTCTCTTCCAAGGTGTTCAGGGGTCTCTTGGGCTCACCTAAAATGCCATTATCTCTAACAAAGACAAAAGATCTAGACAAAAGAAAGAAGAACCCAACATTGCCTGAGGAGAGACAGCTTGAGCTACAGCCCTAAAATCAAACTGTTTGAGCTTAAAATTAAAAGGCCTTTAGGGGGCACCATCATCATCAATGGATGAATTACTTCTAAGGAACAAATGAAATACCTTTAGGAATCTGTATCAATTCTTTGGGGTCATTATGGCACTATTCTATAAATTCTAACACGAATACTCTAAATTATTTTGTAGAGGTTCAATTCCACTAAGGCCATTTCCCCTGTCCTGAAATGCTTCCTTCTCTTTAACTTGTATTTTTAAATTCCTCCTGCTGCTTTTCCTTTGGCTGGTAAACATCAGATAAAGGCACTTTCCTTTATGACAACAGGAGAATGACACTGAAAAATTCATATGCTGTCACTTCATTTGTATTGAAACAATGAAATGACTACAAAATGGATTTTGTACATTTGTCCTTTGAAAGCAATGGGATGCATTTCCCATTTTGAATCACAATTTTAGAGCTGGAAGAAGCCTCCAAAATCAGCTAGATTGAAATCCTCTTTTGCACAGGAAGAAAAAGAGATTCAGAAAGGAAAAGTAAACTAACCATTAATAGGAAGTATTAGAGACAAAATTTGAAATCAGATCCTCTGATTCCAAATCAAATATTATTTTTAATTACATTCCATAGAGAGAAAAGGGAATAGTTGATGCTAATCGAGTTATTCATCATCGTTTAAAAGTCATTATACATGCTCATGGATATAAGTTCATTTATATTTGTTGAACATACATTGAATAAACAGTATAACCTAATTAAGAGCAAGGGAGTAACTGATAGAAAGTCACTGAATTTGGAGACAGGTATATGGATTCAAATTCCTACTTGGGTATTTACGGTATGACCATTACAAGCAAGTCATTTGAATTCTCCTAATTGCATGTTTCTTATAAAAAGAATGAGTTGAGAAGTATATGAATGTGAATTACTAGTATTGTTCAACCAGATTTAACAAAGATTTATTCATCTCCTTCTATGACCAATCCAAGGCATGATAATGTGTGGGGGGGGGGGAGGGGGGACAAAACAGCAGTACTTGTCTTCATGAAGCTTTTCTTCTCCTGGGAAACATGGCATGCATACAA
The DNA here is from genome assembly GCF_027887165.1 of Monodelphis domestica. Lineage (NCBI taxonomy): Eukaryota > Metazoa > Chordata > Mammalia > Didelphimorphia > Didelphidae > Monodelphis > Monodelphis domestica. The sequence continues at coordinate 221,315,416 of NC_077227.1, read as the reverse complement.
GTAAGAATAAGAAATGTAATATAAAGTCGTTTCAAGAGGGAGTTCTTGTAACTGGGGATCAGCAAAAGCTGCAACCCAGTTCAGCTGAGCTTTGAAAGAAGCTATGCATTCTAGAAGGAAGATGTGATGAGGGAGTGTATTCTAAACATAGATGATCACTTATCCAAAGGTCTAGAGTCAAGAAATGATATGTCACATACAAGGGATAACCAGAAGGCACAGTATGCCTGTAAGGGAGAGTGGGTGATATGGAAAAGAATCATCATTGTTACTATAAAGTATAACACCAAGCAGGGAGGGGATTTGGCCTCCATGAGCCTTTTTGGTTTAAGGTCTTGGGGGTTAGGGGAGATACCAAAATTTTCTAAAAGGCCTTCAGTGAAATCAATGGTTCTGCCTAGAGACAAGACCAAATGATGTCTCAATGTCCCTTACTGCCCAATGATCCTATCAGATTTCACACAAATCTGAAATAAAAGCAAAGGGCTTTACAGTTATTTTACCCAATACACACTCATTCTTCCCTGGCAACATAAAAGACTCTTTTCCTCATAGAAACTAACAGACTAGTAGGCAAGCTGGGGACTGATTCTGAGAAATTGATTTCTGAGGTATGGGGGAACATTTCCTTTTAACTGGACTCCCTGGAAGGTCAGCTTCAGAAAGATAAGCTAAACCTCTCAACAAGGAGACAGACACTAAGTACTTTGGTCCTGTCCCCCTGTGGGTCCCAGGAGTCTCCATAAGGAGAGGGATGACTTTTTCCCTTATCTGGTTCTCTGCTTGGCATGCTCCCTCTGTCTGCATACCTGCCAAAGAGCACACGTACTTTTTCTACCCTTTAATTTGTACCCAGTGAGGGGAAAAGGTGATGGGTGACTTGTGATGTAGGTGGCGACAGTCCCTGTGAATCAGTGATACCTTAGCTCCTTTATTTCTCCCCAAAGCACCTGGCATGTTGAAGTTATCAGACCATATCAGGCTTAAGGGACATTAAATGTCAGGAGAGCATACCTCCTATAGAAAGCTGATGGGAGCTCCGGGAACCTTTAGTATCAAATGTTCTTCTGTATAATAATAGGCAGCAGCATCAATCTCAGAAATGCTGCTACAAATGTCAAAGAAAACCTTACCCCGTCTACAGATTAAAGTTGCAGATAAAAACAGAGGACCAAATCAAAGCCCCAGTGTTCCTTCTCTGAAACATCCCTGCCAAAAATGCAATTTCTGAGTTATCAAAAAATAGAATCTCTCCAACAGCATTCATAAAGTTTCACATTTGGGTGTTATCACTGAGGCTTATATTGAGAAAATACTATTTCTTCCTTCCCTCCCCTTCAAGGTTGCTGCAGTGCCCTATCTTTTCCCTCTGACAAACAACGTTGATTTCTGAACTCTTGGCTTTAAAACAAAGAGCAGGTTGCTACATATATACAAGGAATAGGTCATACTTCACTGCCTATTTCCCATTCCCTTGAAAACCCTTAAAAAAAATCCATGGATGGCTTTTCTTTCTCAATGTATCCCAACTCTGAATCATCCATTCTGAAAAAGGAAACCAGTTAAGCAAAACCAACTGTCATTTAAGATGTGCTTGTGTCATCTTCTACCCATTTTTACCCACCTCTCTCCCAAGAGGAAGAAGATAGGGGAAACTTTTTTTAAGGTGGATGGAAACAGAAAATAAATATAAATTAAGGTCTTCTAGGTGTGTGTATGTGTGTGTGTTTCTGTGTAGTAACCAAGATTGGCCCCTGGATTAAAGTCTGTACATTGAAAGAATCTAGATATCCTTACTAGGAACAGAAAAAGCAATGTGGCATGATAGAGAGTTCAAGTACTGGTTTTGTGGGATCCTGAGCAGCTCAGTTCCCCTTTCAGAACCTCTAAGAAACTATAAATAACAGAACAATTTCAGCTCTGCATGTGCAAGGAGCACTTCCTCACTCGTTCCTAGATCAATAAAATCATAGGAAATCATGAACTGAAGAAGGGATCTTAGAGATCATCTGGTTCAGGAGTCCTTAACCTGGGATCCAAAAACATACACAGAAACAAACACAGATATGCATACATGTATATAAACACATACATGTGTCTATGTGTGTATATATATGCATATGTATGTAAATATTTCTCTGTTATCTGAATCCTAGCTTCTATGGCTTCAGCTTCTACATACAATACAATACAATGCAATACAATATGATACAGGACAACACAACACAACTCAACACAACAGAGCACAACAAAACATAATATAATACAATATAACAATATTTAGAGTATATCTTTATATATTGCATATTATTGTTACTATAGAATATACTATATGTAATGCTATTGAGGAAAGCGCTAAAAAGAAAAAACTCCTATCTCACTCTGATCTTTCTAAAGCTTTATTCAAACAAAAGCAATTGTAGTTTACCCCAGCTGAAATTAACTCACCATTTTCACTTCTACTCCTAACCCCATTCACCAACCTCCTTCCTAAAAAAGACCTTTCCTAGGCATGGGATTAGTCCTTATATAGACCAATCCTGTGACCAGAAGTAGAGGGCGTGGTCCCTCCCTAGCATGGGATTGGTTCAATTCAAGACCACTCCCACACCAGGAAGTAGGGAGTAGGGAACCCTGCGGCATGCTGGAAATGCAGTCCCATTCCAGGGTACATTTTTAAACCTCCACTATATTAAATATTACATATATCATGTACTACATATATTTATAGTCCACATATATACTATATATAGTGTATTCTATACATAGTACCTTGTCTATATTTACTATAGAATATAGCATATATTTATTGTACTATAGTACATATAGTATATATATATATATATATATATATAAAAGCATATATACATATTTTACATTTGAGTTATATATTTAAAACACAAGTTTGGGACTCTAGGCTTGTGTATGTGTGTGTTTGTGTGCATGCATGTGTATATAAAAATACATCCATATTCAAATATATGTATCCATATATAAATACAGTTATATTTAATAGTTATATATTACATATTATTACCTATATTATATATATAATTGTTTATCAATATAGTTTCCCATCTATTTTATTTCATATATTTCAAAACATCATTCTGAAAAGGGAGCCATAAGCCTCTGCAGAATGATAAATGAATCTTATCCAACAAGTTTAAAAATTCCAAATCTGTCCTTTAACAGATTAGGAAACTGAGTCCAGAAAAGAGGAGTAATTTGACAGATCTCAGAGGTAGGTAAGTAGTAGAGCTGGGATACAGCACAATGGAGATTCAACTTAGGAATCCTAGGATGAAAATGCATGAATGTGTACATGTGTGTATGAGGAGAGACAGAGAAACAGTAATGGAGACAGACACAAAAAAGGTCAGACACACATGAAGAAAGAATAATAGAGAGAAACCGATATAAAAACAGAGACAGGGAAAAAAAAGACTGAGAATCAGAGAGATGGGAAGAGAAAGAAAGAGAAAAACAGAGATAGTGAGACAGACAGAACTCAGTGTTGAGTTTGGATTTTGGTCTCTAGATTTTGGATGTTACTTTCTAGACTAAGAATTAAGAACTTGGTCCATCAAGCCAGGGTCAGGCTAAGGCAATTTCTTTGCCTTGGTGATTTTTAAAAACTATTTCTTTAGGGGCAAAATGACAGGAAGAAGCAATTTTCATCAACATTTCTCTACTCCTTAGGTTGGCTACACACACACAAACACACACACACACACATACACACATACACACAAAGAACCTCAGAAACAGAATGATGTAATAGAAGAGTTCAGTGTGGGGATCCCTGCTGTGCTTAATTTGGCAAGTTTCTGCAGACTCAAGTACAAAGGAGTCTAAAAGTGTAAAGGAAGAAACCTAGAGCATATTGTTCTGGGAGGAATAATCTGTCTCTCCATCCCTGCCATCCATCTGTGAAGGGGCACAAAGTAATCGATAATTACACAAGAAGTTGATCTAATTTGTGTTTTAATTTGTTAAATGGTGAACAATCTAATCTATAAGGCGCCTTTTATTTTGTGGCTTATAATTAAGTTCCTGTACATATCTTTAAGAATATTTTGCTCCAGAGCAGCTCCATGGACAGAGTGACAGATCTAAAGTCAGAAGGACCTGAATTCAAATGTGGATTCAGACACTTCCTATCTGTTTAACCCCTGGGGGGAAAATCACTTAATCTCATTTGCCTAGTCCTTGTCCAGAAGGGCTTGGAGTTGTTACTAAGGCAGACAGTAAGGATTTAAAAAAAAGAATACTGATCCTATGGTTCCTATAAGTCACTGAAAAGCAAAGTCCATAAGGGAATTGGTGGGGAAAGGGGGAAGATAGTTTTCTAGTTTCTGGGATTAGAAAGCCAATCCAGAAAGTTCCTTTAACCATTCAGTACCAAAATTTTCCATTTCTTTGCATGGATGAGTTCATGAAATAAATCATTGATAATAGGTGTTGAAGTTGAAATCATATCACTTCCAAAAATGTTTAATGTCTAACATTTGGTGTTAACTATGAATATGAGTCAAAAGTTTACACTTGCTGAAATTGGGCTGAATTTGCAAGATACATTATCTAAGGACTGCATAATTCCTCCTAGATACAATTAGATTTACTCCAGGCACAAATAACATAATTTAGAACAGTACAGCACTTAGTAATGATCTAATCAATTATGCTTTTCCTATAATACTAAAATTTATGGAAATGATAATAAAAGTATTGATTAAATCCCAATGCCACACAGCTGTATGTTAAAATGAGGGGGAAATATTTCCTACAGCCAAATTTAAAGAAGTGTAACATCTAGAAACAGATTGGTGCTTTCATTTTCTAATGTCAACATTTTTCAAATACTATAGCAATGTTGTGCTACATTTACTTTTTGCTTTTCATACTCCATGGTACCTTATCTACTCAGCTCTACACCCCAGTATGAGTATTGCCTTGTTCTCTGAATTCTGGCTTCTACTGTTTTAAATTCTAACAGTATTTCTCTGATTCAATCTTATTTTTGAGACGCCAAATGCCTTATCTATCTAACCTCTCTGTAAATGGATTCAGAGGAAGAGGAATTGATTGCCTCTTGCCATTCACGAAATTCCTATTCAATCTCTAAAAAAGGACAAACAAAATCAAAAGGATTCCTTCTTAAAAAAAAAAAAAGATTTATTTTTTAGTTAAAATTATGTTGTCTTTACACCCTTTAAATTGGAAGGAGGAAGACCTTTGGAACAGCTGTGCATGGCCAAGGAAAACAAATTTCCACATTGGCCCTCTCCTGTCTGTTTGTCTGTCTTTATGTTTTTATTGCACCTTAAGTTTATCACCCTTGTGACAAGAAATAAGTAGTATTCCACAGATTCTTTTTTCATAGTGTCACTTCTAAAATACATTTTTGTGTATGTCCATCATTTTCTAGATTAGAAAAAGAAACAATAGGGGTAAGATTGTGACTATTTTATGGATGTTGCAAAATTTGAAAATACTTTCCCCTTATAATATGGTTACTTGAAAAACAAAATATCGCCTATATATTTCTCTCTAACTACACATTGCTCTATATTCCACTCTTCCTTTATAATAAATGGGTCAAATGCCCTGGGAGGAACTTTACTTTAAAACTGGAGTAAGCCTTCCCACTATTTCAACATCATTGTCTACAAACTTTAGACCAGCCTTGTTTTGTTTTTCTTTCTAAAATGAAGTTTCTTAAATAGGATTTCCCTTTCCCCCCTTCTGAAATTTCTAAACATTAGGGAACATTTGAAAATGTATGTGCATAGTGGCTTTCTTACTTATTATAATGTTCCTTCCCAAGTGATATAGTAGAAGAAAGCATGGAACAGGGAAGCAAAGGACCTGGGTTCAAATCCTAGCTATTCCTCTTTCTAGCCAAGTGATCTTAGACAAATCTCTCACCCTGTTTGACTGTCTTCATCTGTATGTTAAAGAGGTTTTATTACAAGACTTTCATGATCCCTTCCATCTCTCAGAGTCTATGATTACAAACAATAGAGATGTGGTAAGTGGCTCAAGATCTGCTCAGTCAGATTTTCTGATAAAGAAAATATCTTTCTCTCCCACAGAAGCTAGGGACTATAAAAACAAAGCTATACACTTTATGTTTAAGATGGTTACCAACCCATGACTCTTATTACAATAACATACCTACTTATTAAGTGACAGCAATAGCAAAGAAACTTTTGAGTAAAATGGAATATGCAAGCAGGAGATGGCTTGGGAATGAGCAAAGTTCAATTAAACACTATCAAAAAGATTTAGCTATTCTAATCTTTCATATGGGACATTAACAACCTGAAAGGCAACTAGCTTATAAGGAGACAAAATTAAGTCATATGAATATCAGTTGAAAAATTGATAATAATATTACATATAAGTACAATGTATAGTGGTAGGGGTCACATATTGAAAAAGATATTGTGTAGAGTAATGAGGAGAGACCCTACGTTTGAGAAGTCTGGCTGATTGATAGATTTAGTCTGTGAAGGAGTAGAGAAGGGGTGAAAAGAATGCTGACAGTCCTGAGAAGTGAATAGAATTCTAAAAAGCCAACTGACAGGATTACTTCCAGCCTGGGAAGTAAAGGAGGAAGGGGGATTTCTGAAAGCTGAGAAAAAGCCCATCCAGTTGGGACCTCTCTTCCTTCTGGGACCCCAAAATACCTCCACTGAGACTCTTCAACAACAGCTACCTGAATTCTCCAGAATGATTTAGATTGGACTCACTCTGACCAGAGTTAACCAGATCCTTCCCTGAGATCTCTCTCTCTCTCCCTTACCTGTCCCTTGAACTGTACCTTAAGATTTATTTAGCTTTAAGAGTAGAATCAAGAAGCAGTTGACAAAAAGAGGCCAGGGCCTCAGAAGCCTCTGGCCTCTAGGCTCTGAAGGTCAATCTGCAAGAGGGCTAACCTTTAGAGCTTCCCTTCACCCACTTTCCTTTTCCCTCAAACCTCTGTCATTACTTGCCTCACTTAACCCCAAATAAATCATTTAGAAATATTTGGACTTTGGGTTGGGGCCTGTCTTGGATAATCAAACAAGGGGACAGGATTGAAACAGTGTGAGACAGAATTTCAAGCTGAAATCCTATCCCTATCTGTGGCAACCCAAAGACTTGGGCTTGTCATATTTCTCACAAGGATGGGGTTGATTCCAAACCTCTGTGACTCAGTATCTCTGACCAAGGAAACTGCCTTTCTTTCCTTGACAGTTGGTCATACCTAAACCCTGTGGGCTGACAGTTCATGTCCCCTTGGGAGGTAAAAATTACAAAGAGTCATCTTGTCTCACAGAGACAGATTTGATCTCGGGGGCCCTGAGATCCTCTGAGGGAGGCATAGTGCCACCTCATTGAATCAATCCCTCTCTAGTCTCCTGTCCTCCATTTCTCAAGACAATATCTCATTGGAGTCATATCCTTTCCAAGGAGACAGTATGTGGCTTACCTCTCCCCATAAGTAACAGAGGAGAGAAACAATCCCTTCTTTCTCTCTCCCCTCTTTCTCTCCTTCTTTCATCTCCTCCTTTATAATTGACAATTTAGAAAGGAGGTGAGAAAAAATGGGGCACCAGTATAATGAAAGAACTGGAAACTGCGCCATAGAAAGATTTTTTCAATGAATTATTATGTTTCAGAAAACAGATGATTTATGGGAAGAAAAGAGTTGTCCTCAAGTATTTCAAGGATTGTCATGTGAAAGAAGGATTAGATTTTTTTCTGCCCTACCATACCCTGAAGCTATCATCCTATATTCCTCTATTTCATAGGCAAAAGCCTATAAAAACTGATGTACATTTGTCATCTCTATTTCCTCTCCTCTCACTCTCACTCCTTTCTCAGCCTCTTGAAATTTGTTTATCAAAATTATCCCTCAAATACAACTGATCTTTCCAAAGATATCAGTACTCTAATTCCCAATACCAAAGGCCTTTTTCTCAGTCCTCCTCCTTCTGTAAGGATAAGGGATAAGGAGTAGGAAAAAAATGTAAAGATTTTCTGTAAGAGGAAGAGAAGTGAATTTAACCACAAATCCTGGGAAAAGATTCTGGAAGAAGACATTGCAGAGGAGGATATTGGGAGTTAAGTGAGATTAATAGTCACTCCTGTTTTGCATTCTCTCTGAGCTGGAAGGGAGTACAGCTAGTCCATCATCTCCTGGGAACTAACTAGTCTTGTGGAAAGATTAGTAGGTTCCTGAGTTTGGAGAAATAACTGGGAGGGAATCTGTGTTTCTCTGAAGTGCTGAGAACAATCTGGCTATGACAACTTGGTTAAGGTAAACCCAACAGTTTTGCATCTGGGATTTTAGGTTTTACCTAGGAAGCCAACGCCAGGCTTTGGGAAAGGACCCAGTCTGTCTGAGTCCTGACTCCTTAGCCTTTTAGAGACAATATGGGATATTTAGATTAATAAGTAAGGTAGTCAATAGTTTTGGGGTCTAGACAGATCAAGGAGCTGGTAAAAAGGGTTTGAGAAGACCAGAAGAGCATTCCCCATGAGGAGAGTGTAGAAGAGTAGGTAGAGATTGAGTTTTAGAGACAGGGACCCTTTTAAGTGTATTTCCCTAACCTCAATAAACTTGGTTTCCTATAATCTCAAGAGGTTGTGCTTTATTGGGCCTGGGAAGTCCCTAGTTGGCGCTTTTCCTATCACCAATCCATGTAGGTCCTTCCCAAACAATCTATCTCCTTTGGGAAGGTAGATTCCTTTTTCACTTCTTCATATCTCTGCAGCATCTGGCACTGATAACTGATAAGCAACTCTTGGATATTCTCTCTTTTCTGTGTTTTCTTGAAAGTTATCTCTCGGACTTCCGGTTAAGATGGCGGCTTAGAGAAAGCTAAAGCTCAGATCTCCGGAAAACCCTTCCCGACCAATCTCAAACGATAAGCTCCTAAGGCGCCGAAATTCAAAACGATCAACAGCACAGACCCTGGGAACCCTCCTCCTGGACCTGGACCCGGTTCAAAAGGTACGGCTCCCCTTAAAAGCCAGAACCCGAGATCCCTCGGACCTCAGGGGTAGGAGCGCAGAGTCCAAGGCTCCCTGAAGCGGCAGCCGCGCCGGGCTCAGAGAGCAGGGTCTGAGGAACAACAACCCTCAGGGTCTTCTACCCAAGTCCCAGTACGGGTGAAAGTTACTGCCTGGGGCCTCCGCTGCAAAGAGCCTGTCGGTCCGGGTGAAAGTTACTGCCTGGGGCCTCCGCTGCAGAGAGCTGGTCAAAACAACAGCAACCCTCAGGGCGGGCAAGACAGCCCCACGGGCTGGATCCTGCTATCCAAGTCTCAGTGAAAGTCCCTGCCCGGAGCTTGGGAAAGCTGCAGGCCATCCCCCCGCAGGCCAACGAAACAGCCTCACGGCCAGCGATTCTGAAGGCAACTTCCGGAAAGCGAGCCGGGGGGAGAGTGTGGCCTCGTGGTCCGACCCTTCCATTCCAGTTCCAGTGAGGCATATTCAGTTTAACCCAGGGAAAGCCCATAGAACTATCTGCCCAGGACTGCCTCTGAACACCAGAAAGAGACAAGAAAAACTAATCCTCCACATTCAGAGATGACAAACTCCACAGAACCACAGAAGCCCCAAAATACCAAGAAAAATAAGAAGAAAGGGGCGACTTTGGACACATTCTATGGAGCCAAAATACAAAATACAGAGCAGACAGAAGATAATATAAAAGAAAATGCTCCAAAACCTTCCAAAGGAAATGGAAACTCTCCACAAACCTATGAAGAATTTGAATCAGAAATGACCAAAAAGATGGAAGCCTTCTGGGAGGAAAAGTTGGAAATAATGCAAAAGAAATTCACGCATCTACAAAACCAGTTTGACCAAACTGTAAAAGAAAACCAGGCTTTAAAGGCCAGAATCAGGCAGCTGGAAGACAACGATCGTGTAAAAGAGCAAGAATCAATAAAGCAAAGCCAAAATACCAAGAAATTAGAAGAGAACATAAAATATCTCACCGACAAGGTGATAGATCTGGAAAATAGGGGGAGAAGGGATAATTTAAGAATAATTGGACTCCCAGATAAGCCAGAAATAAACACCAAACTGGACATGGTGATACAAGATATAATCAAAGAAAATTGCCCAGAGATTCTAGAACAAGGGGGCAATACAGCCACTGACAGAGCTCACAGAACACCTTCTACACTAAACCCCCAAAAGACAACTCCCAGGAATGTAATTGCCAAATTCCAAAGCTATCAAACAAAAGAAAAAATCCTACAGGAAGCCAGAAAAAGACAATTTAGATATAAAGGAATGCCAATCAGGGTCACCCAAGACCTTGCAAGTTCTACTCTGAATGATCGTAAGGCATGGAACATGATCTTCAGAAAGGCAAGAGAGCTGGGTCTCCAACCAAGAATCAGCTACCCAGCAAAACTGACTATATACTTCCAAGGGAAAGTATGGGCATTCAACAAAATAGAAGACTTCCAACTTTTTGCAAAGAAAAGACCAGAGCTCTGTGGAAAGTTTGATACCGAAAATCAAAGAGCAAGGAATACCTGAAAAGGTAAATATTAAGGAAAGGGGAAAATGTTATCTTCTTCTTTTACTCAAACTCTCTTCTATAAGGACTACATTTATATCAACCTATGTATACTAACATGTGGGGAAAATGTAATGTATAAATAGGGGGTAAAGAAAGACCAAATAGAATAATCATTCTCACACAAAGATTCACATGGGAAGGGGAGGGGAAGAAAACTCCTATAAGAAGGAGAGGAAGAGAGGGGGGGGGGGGGTTACTTAAACCTCAATCTCAGGGAAATCAGCTCTGAGAGGGAAAAACCTCCAGATCCATTGGGATCTTGAATTCTATCTTACCCAACAAGGGTAAGGAGAAGGGAAAACCAAGGGGGGGAGGGGGAGAGGGAGAACAAAAAGGGAGGGTAAGAGAGGGGGGAGGGGGAGGGAACAAAAAGGGAGGGACTAAAAAGGGAAACATCAAGGGAGGGGACAAGGGGGACTGTTTCAAAGTAAATCACTGGACTAAAAGGTAGAGCCGAAGAAGAAAAGGCTAGAATTAGGGAAGGCAATCAAAATGCCAGGGAGTCCACAAATGACAATCATAACTTTGAACGTGAATGGGATGAACTCACCCATAAAACGTAGACGAATAGCAGAATGGATTAGAATCCAAAACCCTACCATATGTTGTCTTCAAGAAACACACATGAGGCGGGTTGACACCCACAAGGTCAGAATTAAAGGATGGAGTAAGACCTTCTGGGCTTCAACTGATAGAAAGAAGGCAGGAGTGGTAATCATGATATCTGATAAAGCCAATGCAAAAATAGACCTGATCAAAAGGGATAGGGAAGGTAATTATATTTTGTTAAAAGGGACTATAGACAATGAGGAAATATCATTAATCAATATGTATGCACCAAATAATATAGCACCCAAATTTCTAATGGAGAAACTAGGAGAATTGAAGGAAGAAATAGACAATAAAACCATACTAGTGGGAGACTTAAACCAACCATTATCAAATTTAGATAAATCAAATCAAAAAATAAATAAGAAAGAGGTAAAAGAAGTGAATGAAATCTTAGAAAAATTAGAATTAATAGACATATGGAGAAAAATAAATAGGGATAAAAAGGAATACACCTTCTTCTCAGCACCACATGGCACATTCACAAAAATTGACCATACATTAGGTCACAGAAACATAGCACACAAATGCAGAAAAGCAGAAATAATGAATGCAGCCTTCTCAGATCACAAGGCAATAAAAATAATGATTAGTAATGGTACATGGAAAACCAAATCTAAAACCAATTGGAAATTAAACAATATGATACTCCAAAACCGTTTAGTTAAAGAAGAAATCATAGAAACAATTAATAATTTCATCGAGGAAAATGACAATGGCGAAACATCCTTCCAAACCTTTTGGGATGCAGCCAAAGCGGTAATCAGAGGTAAATTCATATCCCTGAATGCTTATATTAACAAACAAGGGAGAGCAGAGATCAATCAATTGGAAATGCAAATGAAAAAACTGGAAAGCGATCAAATTAAAAACCCCCAGCAGAAAACCAAATTAGAAATCCTAAAAATTAAGGGAGAAATTAATAAAATCGAAAGTGATAGAACTATTGATTTAATAAATGAGACAAGAAGCTGGTACTTTGAAAAAACAAACAAAATAGACAAGGTACTGGTCAATCTAGTTAAAAAAAGGAAGGAAGAAAAGCAAATTCACAGCATTAAAGATGAAAAGGGGGACAGCACCTCCAATGAGGAGGAAATTAAGGCAATCATTAGAAATTATTTTGCCCAATTATATGGCAATAAATACACCAATTTAGGAGAAATGGATGAATATATACAAAAATACAAACTGCCTAGACTAACAGAAGAGGAAATAGAATTCCTAAATAATCCCATATCAGAAATTGAAATCCAACAAGCCATCAAAGAACTTCCTAAGAAAAAGTCCCCAGGGCCTGATGGATTCACCTGTGAATTCTATCAAACATTCAGAGAACAGTTAATCCCAATACTATACAAACTATTTGACACAATAAGCAAAGAGGGAGTTCTACCAAACTCCTTTTACGACACAAACATGGTACTGATTCCAAAACCAGGCAGGTCAAAAACAGAGAAAGAAAACTATAGGCCAATCTCCCTAATGAATATAGATGCAAAAATCTTAAATAGGATACTAGCAAAAAGACTCCAGCAAGTGATCAGAAGGATCATTCACCATGATCAAGTAGGATTCATACCAGGGATGCAGGGCTGGTTCAACATTAGGAAAACCATCCACATAATTGACCACATCAACAAGCAAACTAGCAAGAATCACATGATTATTTCAATAGATGCAGAAAAAGCCTTTGATAAAATACAACACCCATTCCTATTAAAAACACTAGAAAGCATAGGAATAGAAGGGTCATTCCTAAAAATAATAAACAGTATATATCTAAAACCAACAGCTAATATCATCTGCAATGGGGATAAACTAGATGCATTCCCAATAAGATCAGGAGTGAAACAAGGATGCCCATTATCACCTCTACTATTTGACATTGTACTAGAAACACTAGCAGTAGCAATTAGAGAAGATAAAGGAATTGAAGGCATCAAAATAGGCAAGGAGGAGACCAAGTTATCACTCTTTGCGGATGACATGATGGTCTACTTAAAGAATCCTAGAGATTCAACCAAAAAGCTAATTGAAATAATCAACAACTTTAGCAAAGTTGCAGGATACAAAATAAACCCACATAAATCATCAGCTTTTCTATATATCTCCAACACAGCTCAGCAGCAAGAACTAGAAAGAGAAATCCCATTCAAAATCACCTTAGACAAAATAAAATACCTAGGAATCTACCTCCCAAGACAAACACAGGAACTATATGAACACAACTACAAAACACTCGCCACACAACTAAAACTAGACTTGAACAAATGGAAAAACATTAACTGCTCATGGATAGGACGAGCCAATATCATAAAAATGACCATCCTACCCAAACTTATTTATCTATTTAGTGCCATACCCATTGAACTACCAAAATACTTCTTCACTGATTTAGAAAAAACCATAACAAAGTTCATTTGGAAGAACAAAAGATCAAGGATATCCAGGGAAATAATGAAAAAAAACACATATGATGGGGGCCTTGCAGTCCCAGACCTCAAACTATATTACAAAGCAGCAGTCATCAAAACAATTTGGTACTGGCTAAGAAATAGAAAGGAAGATCAGTGGAATAGACTGGGGGAAAGCGACCTCAGCAAGACAGTATACGATAAACCCAAAGATCCCAGCTTTTGGGACAAAAATCCACTATTTCATAAAAACTGCTGGGAAAATTGGAAGACAGTGTGGGAGAGACTAGGAATAGATCAACACCTCACACCCTACACCAAGATAAATTCAAAATGGGTGAGTGACTTAAACATAAAGAAGGAAACCATAAGTAAATTGGGTAAACACAGAATAGTATACATGTCAGACCTTTGGGAGGGGAAAGGCTTTAAAACCAAGCAAGATATAGAAAGAATCACAAAATGTAAAATAAATAATTTTGACTACATCAAACTAAAAAGCTTTTGTACAAACAAAACCAATATAACTAAAATCAGAAGGGAAACAACAAATTGGGAAAAAATCTTCATAGAAACCTCTGACAAAGGTTTAATTACTCATATTTATAAAGAGCTAAATCAATTGTACAAAAAATCAAGCCATTCTCCAATTGATAAATGGGCAAGGGAAATGGATAGGCAGTTCTCAGATAAAGAAATCAAAACTATTAACAAGCACATGAAGAAGTGTTCTACATCTCTTATAATCAGAGAGATGCAAATCAAAACAACTCTGAGGTATCACCTCACACCTAGCAGATTGGCTAACATAACAGCAAAGGAAAGTAATGAATGCTGGAGGGGATGTGGCAAAGTAGGGACATTAATTCATTGCTGGTGGAGCTGTGAACTGATCCAACCATTCTGGAGGGCAATTTGGAACTATGCCCAAAGGGCGACAAAAGAATATCTACCCTTTGACCCAGCCATAGCACTGCTGGGTCTGTACCCCAAAGAGATAATGGACACAAAGACTTGTACAAAAATATTCATAGCTGCGCTCTTTGTGGTGGCCCAAAACTGGAAAATGAGGGGATGCCCATCAATTGGGGAATGGCTGAACAAACTGTGGTATATGTTGGTGATGGAGTACTATTGTGCTAAAAGGAATAATAAAGTGGAGAAGTTCCATGGAGACTGGAACAACCTCCAGGAAGTGATGCAGAGCGAGAGGAGCAGAACCAGGAGAACATTGTACACAGAGACAAACACACTGTGGTATCATCGAACGTAATGGACTTCTCCATTAGTGGTGGTGTAATGTCCCTGAACAACTTGCAGGGACCCAGGAGAAAAAAACACCATTCATAAGCAAAGGATAAACTATGGGAGTGGAAACACCGAGAAAAAGCAACTGCCTGAATACAAAGATTGAGGGGACATGACAGAGGATAGACTCTAAATGAACACTCTAATGCAAATACTATCAACAAAGCAATGGGTTCAAATCAAGAAAACATCTAATGCCCAGTGGACTTACGCGTCGGCTATGGGGGGTTGGGGGGGGGAGGAAAAGAAAATGATCTATGTCTTTAACGAATAATGCTTGGAAATGACCAAATAAAATATATTAAAAAAAAAAAAAAAGAAAGTTATCTCTCTTGGTTCTTCTTTTCTCCACTTACTCTCAGTTTCTTTTGATAGATCTCCACTCATGTACTATGCCTTAATTATTAATGTATGCCCCAAATTTGTCTCCTATTGGACATTTTAAACTAGATGTCACACAGACATCCAGTCATGAAATATGTCCAAAACAGAACTCATTGCTTTCCCCAAAGAAGCTACCACTCTTCATAATTTCCCTCTTTCTCTCAAAGTCACCTCCATCCTTCCAGTTGCCCGTATTGGCAACCTTAGGGTCATTTTCAGCTACTCACTCTCCTCACATCAGTTGCTAAGACATTAATCCTACCTCCACAGAATCTTTTGCATTCATCATCACTCTACTTCATGCCTTTATTACCTACTACCTGGACAATTACAACAGCTTAATAATAACAATAATAATAATATCATATCTTTTCCCTCTCCAATCTCTCTTCCACATAGATGCAAGGTGATATTCCTAAATCATGCCCCCATACCAATGAGCTCTAGTAGCTCCCCTTTATCTTTAGACTCAAACATAAACTTCTCTTTTTTGTATTGAAGGTCCTTTAGGACCCTATTGTAATCTAGCTTTCTAGCTCTGATGTATCATACTTTACTCCATTAACTTTTCAGTTTATTCACATTAGCTTTCTAAATATCTCTTACATATAGCATCCTCTTTCTAATATTTTTGACTAGGCTGTCCTCCATTATCTAGAATGTGCTCCTTCTTTACTTTCACTTTTAATAATTCCTCATTTCTTTCAAAAATTTATTCAAATGTCACATCCTACAGAAGACTTTCCTATAACCCCATTTGCCTTTTTTCCAAAATTATTGTGTATTTATTTTTCTATAGATTAATGTTGTTCATAGTAATATGCATATATGCCCCTAACATCCCCCAAATATGAGCTTCTGGAGCATAAAGGATTTTTCACCTATGTCTTTGTATCTCCAGTGCCTAGCACATAATAGGTGTTTATGTTTGCAAGTTGACTGATAGAATAATCTCACTCAGTACCAGAAATTAGAACGGCAACATGGAAAGAAATTATAGCAAGTCAAATATCAGCTGAAGCTCAATTATATAGCATATATTATAGGCACCCTACTTAATGCTTGTCAGATTGAATTGAATTAGAGAGCTGTTATTCAAAAAAAATTGGAATGATTTGACCCATGGATTAGTAAACTTTCTATTACCAGATATCTTCAAGAAGAAAATTGTGTGTCCAATATCTACCAACAGGGATCCTTTCTCTAAGGAGTAAACTCAACCTGTATAATACACACAATCAGCCCTAGGCTGGATCTAACCACAGCTTTCATCATTACTTGTTAATCACATTTGGTTTACTCAAGAGAAGATTAACACATGCTAATGATTTGAGAAATTTACAGTTGTGGGAAGGGCAATCCCTGCCTACAAGTCAGGGTCTGAGTTAAGAAGAGCACAGTAATAAACCAAAATTCTTCACTAAGTTCTTAGCCCAGTTTTTTCAGGTTACCAAGAACCAAGAGCTAAGGCAGGAAGGTAGTTTGCTATGCAAAGAGACAATCTAAAGGTAGCATAGTGGAGTCAGGAAGACAAGAATTTAAATCCTGCCTCCAACACACTAGCTGTGATCCTAAGCAAATAAATTAACTTCTTTATGACTCAGTTTCTTCATCTGTAAAATGTAGATAATAATAATATTAATACCTACATCTCAGTATTTGTGTGAGAATAGAATGAGATTCTATTTGTAATTGCTACAAATTTTAAAGCATTATAAAAATACTAGCTATTCTTATTAAACAGAGAAATACATAAGGAATTAGGAAGCCAAAAATGATGTAATAATAGCTAACACTTATACAGCGCTTTGTAAAGCATATATATATATATGTGTGTGTGTGTGTGTGTGTGTGTATGTGCATAATATGTTTTTATTCATGCTTGTGTATATATGATTTCATCCTTACAAACCTTACAGACAAGATTGGAACTTGTGTCTTCCTAACTCTAAGTCCGTCTCTCAAACCATTATGCCCGTGATGGTGAACCTATGACACTGAAACATGTAGCCATTTTCAATGACATGTGGCTGCATGTGGGTTTAGCAAGTCTTGGGGTCACAACTGTGGCCAGGGGATAGGGCTGCTCCACGGAGCTGGCTACAGGGGTGAGGAAGGGATGAGCAGAGGGTGGTGTGAGCTAGGTGGCTGATGTGTATGGGGTTCCTGCAGGAGCAGGAATAAGCAGCACAGGTGGAAGATACACATGCCAGCTGGCTGGGGAGGGGCGGGAAAGGGCAGGACTGGACCTGCAGAAGAATGGGCAGGGCTCTAGCCCACATGCAATGGAAGAGTACCTGGAACTGATTACCAGACACTTTTAGCACCCTGAAAAATATAGCAATGGCTTTACTCACAATTTTACCCTCTAAATACTTTTGTGAGACCTTATTCTCAGTGTTAAATAATATCAAAACCAACAAAAGAAACAGATTGACAGATGAAGTTAGTAGCACTTGTTTGGGCTTGCAGTGTACAAAATACCAACAATTGAAGGAAATTCAGCAACAAAAAAGTCACTAATAGGCAGGTTAGTTAAAGAATTCCCCCTCCCCCTTACTTATCATAATTCACAGCACCCCACACAAGTTAAATAATATTAAGAAGCCAATGACAGATGATCAAAGAAGTCACTAAGCAGGTAAGTTAAATAATTAGTTTTGGGTTTATTAAATATAGTTATATATTACAATTATATATTTTTGTTATTTAAACTATAAATATTGCAAAATTATGGTTTTTTATCGAAGTGACACACTAGCCGAGTTATACTCAGTTATTTGGCAAATTTTGACACAATAAGTTCAAAAGGTTGTCCATCATTGCAATATGCCATCTAGCTTTCAGTGAATAATAAGAGTTAAACATTTTATGGCTCAGACGTATTACCTAAAGATTCAGTTTATTTATCTTTTTATAGTAGCATTTGTTCCTGTCCTGTTTAAAATCAGCCCATGAATAAATTCTTCCAAGTTTCCTCATTCAGACATCCTCCTTATGGATATAGATGTTGGTAATGATACATACTTTGTATAGATTGCTAAAACATGATCCTCAATCCTGAACCAACACAAGGACATGTTACTACCATGACAACACAAACAAGAAAAAAAATCTAGGACTGAACATTGTGGTTGCTGGAATTGTACTATATTTATTAAACTCAATCAGTCTTCTTCCAGCACTGTTTTGATTCATTTTTTACCACATTCTTTTCTTTGATCAACATGGTGTCTACCATACCTTTGACTGAAAATACATCTAGCCCATCTCCTTTAATCAATCAAAGAAGTGTCAATGCTTCTATTTCATCAAACTGTTCATTGTAACCCAAATATTATAAGACCGTACAAGTGAAATCTTCTATATATTCATACGAACACCACCTGTTTTCCTCTTTTAACTGTGGACTTAAGGGCACTCTATACTCCCTATTATACTGACATATATAAACTCCTGCTGGGGTTGTTGTAAAAAAAAATTCATGTTTCCAATAAAGACTGAACTAAATGTCCTATTTTTTTTTTTTACGATTATTAGATTCTAGAAGCAAAGGAAAACATTCTAACTTTACACAAAGTTTATATTTTTCCTCTACATCGAGCTGAAATCAGCATGGGGAAGGGGATAAGGTCATTGTATCTGAATATTTTATGAGTTATCATGTAAAAGAGGGTTTAGAGTAATTCTGATGGTATTGGAGGGCAAGACAAAAAACTAAATAGAATTTATAGGGAGGCCTACTACACCTCAAAAAAAAAAAACTTCCTCACAAATATATCTGTTCAAAGATGGAATGGATTGACTCACTGTGGGTATTTAAGTAGAGGACTAATAAATTAATGTAAATGCAATTATGAGGCACTTACTATGTCCACAAAACTGCTAAGCACTGGGGGTACAAATAGAAAAGGAAGGCATTCCCTGATGTCAAGAAGCTTAAAGTCTAACAGAGGGATACAATGTAGACAAGAGGTTTCAGCTATAAATCAAAAGAAAAGACACTGTGATCATTATGGTGCAGAAGCAAAAAAGATGCCTATGTATCATCTTTAATTTTATTTTTACTAATAAAATCCTCAGTCATTACTGATGTACTATTTGACAGTGTCATGAACTTTGGATGTGAGAACTTTCTCTTCTGAGTCTTTGCTACATGTGGATACTGTAAAAGTTAAATTTAATGGCTGAACTTAAATTATATGAAATAACATAGTCACTGAAATTATTATATCTCAAGTCAGAAGTTTATTTACCAAAATAGAGGGGAAACAATAAAGTAGAGAAATGTGAGAGAGTTTAGAGAACATACCTAAGTCCTCAGCCAGGAGGGCAGGTAGTAAGTAACTACACCACCTTCTTCAAGATGGAAGCTAGTCTCTTAAGAAACTAGGAAAGGTATCTGCCCTTTTTACTCACACAACTAAGTAGTCCATGTGTCAGAATCTAAGTTAAAGCTGAGCTCCAAACCTGTGATCCAAGCCAAAGTCTCCAACAAAGCTCCCTCAAAGACTCTCCCCAGTCAGAAGACTATGTCCAGAGGGCAATCTCTTTAGACTATCTTCTCAAGGATCATCACCTCCCAGACTGAGTTCAGGGCTAGCTTTTATGATGACTCCTTGTCCCTGTCCCCCTTCACAGGGACCAATGACAGTTTCTAAAATTGTCTTGCACTGCCCAGGGGGTTCAAAGTTTCCTGATTGAACAGTTTCTGAGGGTGTGAACTCTTGTGTGAACTCTTACAAGTTTCTGACTGATTGAGTTTCTGAGGGTGTGAACTCTTCCAAGTATCTTGCTGGCTTCTCACCTGGTGCTAAGTAGAGTGTGAATTCCCCAAGCTCCTTCACCTAGTTCAAGCTTGTGTTAATTTAAAGGTATACAAAGGAGAGTTAATCTTGTCTTCACAATCTAGGAGGTACTTAAGTTAGTGTTAACTGGGGTTAGACAATAGACTAAAGATTCTCCTTCACAATACTGAGGCAGAGACTATAGCACCCATAAAAGCAGATGTCAGGCTTAGGCTCTAAGGTGGTTGATTCCTTAGATGTTGGCAATGGGTACTTGGCAGAGTGATCTGGGAGGAGGGGGCATGGGTTGATTAAGCCTACTATTCTTCTGTAGGCTTAGAGGCCCAGATGGTCTTCCTTGTTGTCTGAGGATAGTGGTCAATTAGGTGATGGTGGTTTGATACATCTAGAATATGCTTTATGTTGTTTTTCAGTCATATCTGACTCTTTATGACTCCTTTTAGGTTTGTTTTTTTTTAAACTCTTACTTTCCATCTTGGAATCAATACTGTTTATTGGCTTCAAGGCAGAAGAGTGGTAATGGCTGGGCAATGGGGGTTAAGTGACTTGCCCAGGGTCACACAGCTGGGAAGTGGCTGAGGCCAGATTTGAGCCTAGGACCTCCCAACTCTAGGTTTGGCTCTCAATTCACTGAACTACCCAGCGGCCCCCTAGGATTTTTTTTTTAACAGAGATACTGAAGTAGTTTGACATTTCTACCTCCAGTTCATTTTACAGATGTGGAAACTGAGGCAAACAGGATTAAGTGACTTGTCCAGGATCATATAACCAGGTTTGAACTCAAGAAGATGAGTATTCCTGACTTCAGACCCAAAACTATCCACTGTACTACCTAGGTGCCCTCACATCTAGAATAGAGTACCTCCTTCCCCACCCCCCCCCCCACCCTCATGGTGCCTTGATACTGGAAGCACTGCTACTTGGAGTGCTCTCAGGTTTATATGCTCAATCATTCTTAGTTGGTCAATAGTTTGTGGTGGTGGTGGTAAGAATAGCAGGTCTTTTCTTTATAGACAGGACTTCTCTCAATGATGGCTACAGGGGCAGGCTGAAAGGCATTATTATCCCTAGAGCTCTTGGATTGAAGACCCTGAGCTATCTTCATCACAGCTGGGTATTCATCAGTCTAGAATGCTGGTGAGGGAATTTCTAAATTGGACAAGGAATAAGACAAAGTAAGCCTCAAGACTTGTCTACCTTTCGATTTCTATGATTTAGACAGTGCTCTCATTGAAAAAATTCATAGGGGAGCCCTTGTCCATTTATATATCATTCATAAATATAGCCAAAAAGAGCTGAAAAACATGGACCTCTGGATGATTATATTAGTGAAAATTGTCTAATAATCAGAAGCAGGATTGGAATACTCAATGAATACATAGGCATTTACCCAAAAGCCTCTGTGATAACATCCATCCTTTTTATCTGTCTAGATTGAGGGGCAGGAAACAATCAAGACCTTCCACCCAGGAAATCTTTGCCTAGGGACTTTTTATTGTGGCAATTAGACTGAACCACTATGTGAAGATCAATGGATCTTGTTCAGATAAGATTAGTCATCAATCAAAATAAAAGAATCTCTTTCCTGAATCTAAGTTTGAAGAGCTTATAATGAAACCAAGAGATTCTGGGGTGATCGAGGATACCACTTTTAAAGATTTTGTTTTGTTTTCAGTTATCATTAAATAAATATGTGAATTAATATAAAATAGAATGTTGAAGAAAAACATTGGCATGAAGGGATAACTTAATTTTATTTTGATTTCATTTGAGATACACTAATATTATGAAAAGGTGGAATAACTTCTAGCCAAGAAGGCATACTGGTTATCAGTGCTGATAATGGACTCACTAAAGGGTCTTGTAGTAACATGTATAAAGTTTTAAAATTCCTTCAATCTCCAAGTACAATGATCTTTTTGAGCCTGCTCAGGTCTCAGGTCCTGCAGTTTTTTAATACTGCCAATATAATACTGCCAACCCCTTCTCCTGTATGCCTACTTTTCCTTTGGTTTAAGTGGCAATGCTCTTTCTTGATTCTCTTCTAAGTTGTTTTGACTACTCTTTCTCAATAGCCTTTACTGATTCATTTATCCTTTTCACCAAATGTGGATATTATACATTTCTTTTCCCCCTGCTCTCCTTTTTTCTCTTTCTACATTCTGCATTTTTCTATGTCATGGGTTTCATGACTTTGCCACTGCACCTCAGTTGCCTACTCACCCTGGAATTTCCCTATGACCTTATCATTTTGAAACATCCCTCTGCACCTATAGCCCCTATTTTTATTGGTGCCTAGTTCTTCAAAGAACTCCAGTTAGAAGAAGATTCCAGGCATGTCATCTTTTATTCCTCTCCTGAATCTCCTTTTGACTACAAACTTTTTTAAACCATCTTCTTGCATGGATAACAACTCTATTCTTTTTTTTTTCATGTTTTAGCTCCTTTTATAATGTAGTCTTTTCTCCATTAGAATTTAAGATACTTTTTTTTTCTTTTGGCTAGTTTTTATATCTTCAGTGCTTAGCACAGTGCCTGACACATAGCAGGCACTAGATGAAAGTCAATTGACTTGACTTGCTGCAGCTAAAGAATTCATCAAATTGCCACCAAGTAATGAGTATTTCTACATTTAGATAAATTGGTCCTCAAAAAGAATATTCAGTCTGTTGCTGAAACCAAACTCAAAGACTTTCTATCATGATGAAACCAACAAGAACTTATGCTTTTCTGAGAAATGCTTTAAGAATAAAAAAAAATCACCTCTATGCTTCAATGAAGAATTGAAATGGGACTTAAAGGTGTTTGATAAAATATCTTCTACTGTTCTTATAGGGGAAAAATAGAGAGACAAATTCAAATTGATTATGGTGAAAAATACAAAGTAGTCATTAATCATTAAGATTTGGAAAGATGTCTACAATAGAATATCCCAAGGATCTATGTTTACTGTTTGAATTTTATCATTGTTTTGACCAGGAGAACTGTCATTTCATTTGAGACCAGAGTGAAGAATAAAGTAATAGGAAAAGATGTCTAAATTATGAGATATAAAAAAGGGAACAAAGGTAGTGCTGGGGAAATTATTTCTATTTTTTCAGTGATGTATGAAGCCATGTTCTTTACCAAGAGGTTTAGAAGAGATGTCATAGAAGGCTTGAGGAGAAATGAGAAGGTGGAACAGCTTCTATGAAAAGTATGGCAATCAATCAATTAAGAAAGAATAGAATAGATTGTCTTTGGTGGAGGGACCTCAATTTCTGTTTGACTCATTATAGCTTTAGAGAGTTGTTTTCCTCAGTGATTTTTTTTTTTGGTTTCCATTTCCATTTGACCTATCTCAGTTCCCAAGTTATTGAATCTTTCTAACTTTCTTAAAGTATTATTTGATTTTTTAAAATTTCTTTTCATGTTCCTCCAAGAGATCTTTTGAAGCCTGACATCCTTTCTCACTTTCCTTTAAGGCTTCACCTGTTTCCCTTTTTGCCATTGTTGTCCTCTTCTGAGTTTATATTTTGATCTTCCCTTCTACTAAAGTAATTTTCTAAGGTTAGGTTTTTTCTTTGTTTTTTTGATCATATTTCTAGTTTTTATTGCTCCCCCCCCCAATCATCTTATCTATCTGTTGAGGTTCTGCTCTGCCCTTGGGGGAGAGGGGTGCTATTCCAAGCTTGAAATATAGCCTTCTCTGGTGGTTGGAGTAGGTCCAGTTGTGTTTGGGCCTCTCCATGTGCACTTCTGGAAAGTGGACTGGCTGACTTCTTGGCTTGCAGATTTTTCCATTTGGATTATGCTCCCCCTGCTTTCAGTTTCCCTGATGTCACCTGTGTTGAGTTGTTCCCTGCTCTGCCTGGAATCAAGTAGGGCTAGTGTTGAGCTGCTCCTCCCCTCTGCAAATTTTGTTGCCTCAGGCCATTTGCCAGGAATCTGCACTCTGCAAGCTCCTTCCAAGGCAGTACTCACAGGGCCTCTACCATCTCACCCCAGTGATTCCCTTTGTTTTAAGGTGCTTTATTTTCTCTTTTTGTGTGTTTGAAGCATTTGGGCAAGCTAAGAATCCCTTAATCTTCCAGTTTAGCTCCCAGCATATAACTCTAATAGTTTGCCTTTTTTCTAATGAGGGGTCAGTTGAAAGCAGGTAACACAAATTTGTAGTATAGCTAGAAAATATCCTCTTTTTACTTTTGTCTCTTAGAACTCTGCCTTCCTACAAAGCAAAGCTCAAGTATCCTTTCTTCATTTTTCTGATTACCCATGTTATTAATGTTCTCTCCCTCTTCAAATTACATTGGTTAACTTGTGATCATATTTCATTGTAACAAATTAGATAATGTATATAAAGCACTTTGCAAATTCTAAAATGCTATTTAATTATTATTACTTTGTACATGCCTCTTTTTACTTATATATGAACATACTTTTCCCCCAATCAATAGAATATACACTTCTAAAGGGCTGGCATTTTTTTTTGTTTTTGACTCTGTAGTCTAATACCTATTATAGTCTTGTACAAAATATAAGCATAATAAATGTTTGATGAAGAGGTGAATGAATAAAGCCTTTTGGATCTGCTAAAGTATAATCCTAGAGCAAATCAGGCATTATAATATGATTGCAGCATAATGTACAAAATTGTTGCCTGATAGAAAGTGTTCCTCAGGTTGTCATGCAGGCTGAGTCCCTAAGGAGCTCCTAGCAAGGTCTAAGAACACGAAAAAGAGCCAGATGATGTCTCACTAGCTTAATTGTTTTCCACTTGGGATCTAGCAAAAGCAGAATGTCTGCTTGTTACTGAACATTGTAAAGACTGTACTACTTTTACTGAGTCCTGACAGCTAATGAGCCAGAAGCTAAAGGCATCTGACTCGTTAAACATGCTTCAAAATAACTTGCTAAATGACACTGCTTCCTTCTATTCCATTCTTGAGGACCACAGGGCAAAAGGAGAGAAAGGATGGTAGCATGATGTGAGACTTTCCCTCCTTTGAATACACTTTCAGTAAAGTGAACCTCCAACGAAAAGGTTTCCTGAGACAAAGAAGCACCATTTTAATACCAATATTTTTCCCACTGTTTTTGTATGACTGCTAGATATGGAACAATACAGTCTCTGAAGAAATGAAAATAAATGTCACTGAACAAGCAATGAAAAGATGTGTAATGGGTGTCAGCAGGCTACCACATATTACAAATAGAGAAGGTGAAATGGTACAAAGCATACTAGCAAAGAAATGAATAAGAAAATAAAAGTGCCCAAGTCATAGGTCAAGAGCAAAAAGGAGCACCCATTGACAGACCATGTGCTTCTCTCATTTCCCTTGGTTTCTCTTGTATTTTCTTCTGATTCCCTCTTAAAAGAGAAAAGGGAAAGGTCCCCAGGAAATTGGATGGACTCTTGTGGCAAATTTACAGGAAGAAATAGAAAAATTGTTTACAATGTCCCTCCCATTAGACTGTGAGCTTCTCGAGAGCAGGGGCTATTGAGTTTTGTCTTTCTCTGTATCACTGGTGCTTAACATAGTACCTGACATTTAATAATTTCTAAATGACTGACTAACTAGAGTCATGCATAATGAACAGGCATGGATGAGTTTCAGTCTTCAATGATGTGCAAATACTCATGCTAATTAGATCACAAATATACTGAGTTTTGAGGTATTAGGAATCTTGGTATCATTTCCCCATTGACAGTAGAATTAGCTACAGAGCTGAAAAAAACTGTTGGATGAATGCAAGAAGCCAGAAAAAGGTCTGAGTCTAATTTGTTTCCCCTTACAACCTTAGAATTAGGAAAGCCATATCTTTCTTCTTTATAAACTTCCCTCCCACTTAAACAACTAGATTAGGATGAGGTCTAGTTGCTAATCCTGCTACTCAGTTCAAATTTGAACTTCAGAGTATGCATTCTTAAATTTTGCTGAAGCTCTGACTGAAACCTGGACCCAGGTCTCTACCGTAATCTCTTAGGGCTCCATCTTCAACACTGTTCTGTTCAACATTTTAAATAATAACTTGGATGAAGACAGTCAGTATATTTATTAAATTTTCAGATATCAGGAGTCTGAGGAGGATAACTCATGCAATTCATAACATATTCAGAATGACATTTACCTAGGTTCAAACCATCCATGAAAGATGTACAAAATATGAGAGATGACTAAGTTGCAGTTCATATAAAATAAAATAAAAATGTCTGAGAATTTTGTTGGACTTTGAGTATGATATGAAAGTCTAAAGAAGCTCATTTGATTTGGGGGTGTTTTAATGGTAGTAAAAACAATAATTTATATTTCTGTAATTTTTGCACTTGTGAAACACTTATTTATATCAATAAAAATGTATTAATTATCTATTGTGTTCCAAGTTATGAGATAACCAATAAAAATATGAAAAGGAAAGGCCTCATGTAAAGGCATTAGAGTTGCTCTTTGAAATAAAACTCGGGATTATAAAAGGCAGAGGTAAAGAAAGAATGCATTCCAGGCATGAGGAGACTAAATAAGTAGTCCAAGAGATTGGAGAAAATCATGAGAGAACCATGTCATGGAAACCCAGAAAGGCTTTGATTTTACAGAGGGCTACTAGGGTCTTTCTCCACAGCTTTGCTGAATGGAGTATTAGGCTTTCCAGGGTCAATGAGTACAGATAGCTTTTTCTAGGACTTTAACAATAACTTGAGGGGATACTAGGATTAATGATAGAAATAAATGGAGTTTATTTATTTTATAAGGATAGGGAGATCTGAGTGTTTAGATAGCAGGGAAGTAGCCACCCAATAGGAAGAGAATGAAAATGGGGGAGTATTGATGATTACAGTAATCTTCCCCAGGAAATAGGAGAGGAGGAGATAAAAGACATGACAAAGAGAAAGACTTCATGCTTGTCGAAAGGAATAGAAAATGAGGATTGTTTCAAGAGGTTCTGATTTGTAGAGTTCAGGAGAAGGAGCTCCTGGTGAAAGGTTTCTATATTCTCAGTAAAGTGTGAGACAAGATGACATCTCATCAGTACTCTTTCCCTCTCTGACTGGAGGATAAGGCCAACAGCTTCCAGAGTCCCTATGTGGGGGAGGGAGGGTCCTCAGCAGAGGTAAACCAGGGAGATCAGTAATTGATGTAAAGCAGGAATAACCTTTGAGGCTTAGAGGACATCCAGAGAAAATACCTAGACCCAAAAGATAGAATGCCTTGTTTGTAAAATAGCCAGGAGGCCAGTGTCACCAGACTGAAGAGCAGAAGAAAACTAGATGGAAGAAAACTAGAAAGACCAATGGAGACTACTATGTCATAAAGGGCTTTGAATGTCAAATAGATCATTGTATTTACTCTTGAAAGCAATACAAAGACACTGGAGTTCTTTGGAATGTGGCATGATGTGATTGGACCTGTGTATATCAAAGGGATATTGGTTAAAAGAAAGAAGAATCAAAGCATGGAGAAGAAAGAAAAAAAAAGAGAGAAATGGCTTTTTTCAAACATTTGAAGAGTTATGTGGGAATATTCAATTCAACTCAATTAAACAAAATGTATTAAGCACTTACTATTTTCAAGACACTATCCTAGATACTGGGAAAATGAAATAAAAATTAAATTAAAATGTTCTCTCCACTCAAGGAGGTTATATTCTTTAGGAAAGACGATGTAACTAGACTAAGATATAATTACAAAATAATTAAGGCAGAAGTGAGGACTGAAGATTATGATTCTATTGGTCAAGGGGAAGGATTCATCTCATCAAAGGAAAGAACTATTACCAACAAAAAGAAAGGAAATATGGGCAGATTTGGGTTCAACATAAGGGAAAATCTCCTAATAATTAGAACTATCCAAAAATGAAAGTTTGCTGCCCAAGGGGTAGTGAGTGCCTGCCATTGGGACTACTCAGATGAAGGCTGGATGACTACTTTGATCAGGATTGTTATAAAGGAGATTCATCCTTCAGGTAAGAGTTGACTAAATGATGAGTAAAGTCCCTTTCAACTCTATGATTAAATCTGCATACCTAAGAAGGGAACCTGAAATAGATATATAAAACCAAAAGATTTATAAACTAGACTTTAAATGATTAAAATGGGAAGTGACTTAATGGTAGTCTTGAACAAAGATACCCCTTCCTCCCCAAAAAAATACTGAAAGGCTTGCAAACGACTGCATAGATAAAGAATGTTACTGTCTGAGCACACCAGCGTCTGCTAGGGTTGCTGATTTGCTCAAAATTTACACACAGCAGGCTGTTTAGAGAGTCCACAGACCAACGTAAATATTTCCCCAAAACAGAAATAATCAAAGTTCAATGTGAGCTTAAATATCAAGCACAGGCAAATGTCAATTTCCCCCTTCTTTGCTCTGACTAAATAATCAAAGGGAGCTAATTCTGCAAGTGTAAAAATCTTTTTGCCCTCCTTAATAACCCCATGCGACTGTGACAAAATCAAATATGATGTTTTATTTTAACATCAAAACAAAGTGAACTTTTATAAATCAGGTTTATGCATTCCATAGTGTAAAGAACCAATGAGAGAGATTTATCTCAAAATCCATAAATTGAACACAAACTCACATAATAAATTAAATCAAGTATGAAAGAAAATCAGCATCAGGTTTGTGAAATGATAAATATGTTAAAGGTTGAAAAACAGCACAGCTGGGTAAACAGGACTTTTAGTGAGAGTGTGGATATTTATTGGGGGTGGGGAGGTAGAAAGAAGAGAGAAGAGGAGGAATAGAAAGGAAAGAAGAGGAGAGCCTAAAGGAGTGAAAAAATGACAAAAGGAATGGAAACAAAAGCACAAAGAAAATGTGAAAATATGCAGTGAATCTTAGATTTCATTGATATTTCCTTCTATCCATGCAGATAGGCAATTTCTCTACAAGTCAAAGAGCAGCAATTCTCTTTCAAAGTGTAGT
Organism: Monodelphis domestica; assembly: GCF_027887165.1. Taxonomy (NCBI): domain Eukaryota; kingdom Metazoa; phylum Chordata; class Mammalia; order Didelphimorphia; family Didelphidae; genus Monodelphis; species Monodelphis domestica. Next base: position 221,286,390 of record NC_077227.1, on the reverse strand, counting down.
CCATGAGCCCTTGGAGGTCCCAAAACCTTTTCAAAGAATATCCAAGGTCAAAACTAATTTTCTTAATAATACTAAGGCACTTTTTTTTGTCTATTTTTCCCTTTTCCAACCATATATTAAAACAAAACCAGATTTTCTTGATGTATTCCAAACAAAACAACATATAACAAACTGAATATAAAAAGCAAATATAATAATTCAACTATTTTGTATTGTCCAACTTTAAAGAATTCTGCAAAAACAAAAAACAAAGAACAAAAACCAGTTCCCTTTTTTGGATAATAAAATTAATTTCCATAAAACTATTTTATGTAAACATTGATGAATTTGTTTTCTTAATAATACTAAGGCACATGTTTTAAATTAATTAAAACATGCTTGAGTTATAGTTTTAATTTCTAACATGATAAATATTGATAGATAAAACTCACATAAATAAAGGCACTTTGGAATCTTCAATAATTTAAAAAAATATCTAGAGGTACTAAGACCTCAAAATCAAGAACTACATTCTTAAAGAGTTGCCCAGAATGCTGAGAAGGTAAGTGCCTTGCCTAAGGTCACACATTCAGAATTTATCAAAGGAAGTACTTAAATGTTAAGTCTTCTGATTTGAAGGTTCTCTCTTCTATCCACTATAGCATACTGCCATTATAAAGAGAGTTTACATGCAGAAAATAAAAGAGACTTAGGATAATGCATCTAGGTGGTGTTTCAGAAAGAGATGCTATCTAGCTTAAGACAAAACTAGGAAGTTTCACATTTTGGAAAATGAAGCTCAGCGTGAAAAGATTCTAAATGTTCATTTGTAGGGAAAAAAAATCTTACAAAAACACCAAGGGTCAGAAAAAGTGAGACTGAAGAGAAATGGAAGTCAACACAAGCTGTCTGCCTATTACTAAAGAACTCAATGACTACACTGTTACTCTGACAGTCTCAGGAAGTGTCGCTAAGCAATCATTGTGCTTAAAGTAGATAGATGTCGGATACATTTCAGTGCTTTGTGACTTTCACATATTTGGAGTGATTATGCCACTGGAGGAGGCCACTAGTATAAAAAAAGAAGAGAACATGTCCTTGTTTTAAAAAACGGGAAAAAGAGAGAATTCTCTACTCACCTGCAGTGTTACAGAAGGAATTTTTACTCAAGCCTGATCTAATGTAGATGACCTCTGGGAGCCTTCTCAATTTTAGAATTCTAGAATTCTGTGACAAAGGAAAGGTAAAGAAGCATACTGATCAGGAGATCAAGTTGGACAGTTCCCATAGTCTTTCCATCTTCCAAACTCCTGTGGGAATAGTCCACTTAGAAAGGTAGCATTACATACAGGAAAAGATGCTACAGTTGGTCTTGGAAAGCTTGAATCGAAGTCCAAACTCTGCCTTTTCCTTTAATATTATCCAGTCTACTGCTACATATAGAAGCAATCAATCAATAAATACTCATTGAATGAATGAATGAATGAATCTATCAAGCAAATTCCCTTTTTAGGAAAGAGCAGGCCATGGCACTAGGATGTTTTACATCTTTTCTAAATTATACAAAATATTTACAAAAATGAAAAGCTAGAGCTAACTGCTTTTCTTTTTCATCTAAATGATTGCATCTGTGAAATAGTTTGAGCAGATGTATAGTCTATTTCCCTTAGAATAATTGTATACTTTGGCTTCCTTACACCTGGTTCTCTTTACATAATCCAGATAATTAGATTTTCCTTCACAAACATACCTCCTTTGATTGTCTCTGTTATCTCCAGGATTTTAAAAAAATTTATGCTGTGGAGTGGGGGGTGGTGGCAGAGAAAGTTCAGACCTCTGAAAACCCTTCCTCACCAATTATAAGTCAAATGCTCATAGGGGCCTGAAAACCAAACCTAACAATAGGACAGAGCCAAGGAACCCTCTTGCTGGACTCAACTTAAAAGGTACACCCCCAAAAAGCCTGAATTCAAGAGCATTCCAGTTTAAGGGGAAGGAAGAAGGAAGGTCACAGGACCCCTCCCCCACCCACAGTACTGAGCCTCCAGCAGTGGCTGGAATCTCTGGGCAGACAAGGGCACTAGCCTGGAAGGTCAGCCTTGCAGGCAAAGCTGTCCCAGGCTCAGGGTTCCGATTATGGGTGGCTGGGAGGCAGCTCAAAGAGGAATACAGAGAAGGCAAACTAGTCTCAGCAGCAGAGACACTCCATGTCCTCCCACCCCCCCCCTTCCTGAGGTTTGGCTGCAGGGCACATCCAGTGCTGCAAGTACAACTCAACTGGGCTTAATCTCATCAAGTTTTCAGAGGCCAGGGAAGCTTAAGCTCCAACACCCCTCCCCCACAGACTATTCTGAGTTCCTTGCTAAGCTCCAAGGGTAAAGGCTGACAGAAAAGCACAAACCCACAGATCCAGCACAAAATGAGAGGATAAAGAGTGCAGGCAACTACAGGGGGGGGAAGAAGGAGCAAACAACAGAAAAAGGAAAAAGAAATTACAGTTGGCAGCTTCTATCCAGGCAATGAACAAAGAGCAAATGTAACAGAGGAGGATCAAAGATCACCAAGGAAAAACACAGAAACTCCAGTGAATTGGACATAAGCTTTGGAAGAACTAAAAATACAACCCAAAACACAATAAGAAAGACTGAAGACAAATGGGAAAAGAACTTAAAAAGAAAGATAAGTCATCTGGAAACAGAGGCACTTGAACTCAAACAAGAAAATACTGTCTTGAAAGCCAAAATTAATCAGCTTGAAAATGAGACAAAGGGGATGAAAGATGAGGCAAAGAAAATGAATGATGGGGTAAAGGAGATGAAAGATGACCTCCAAAGAAAATCAAACTAGAAGGAGAAGGATGATCAAAAAGCCAGGGATGAAATTCAGTCTTTAAGAACCAGAATACAACAATTAGAAGCAAGTGACTTCACAAGGCAGCAAGAAACTATAAAACAAAACAAAAAGAATGAAAAAAGTGAGGAAAATATGAAACATCTCATTCACAAAACAGAAGATTTAGAAAATTGTTCCAGGAGAGACAACAGAAGAATCATTGGTCTACTGGAAGACCAGAACAAAAGAAAGAAAAAGCCTGGACATCATCCTACTGGAAACTATCCAAGAAAACTGCTCTGACATTCTAGAACAAGAGGGAAAAGTGGAGATTGAAAGAATCCACAGATCACCTCCTGTACTTAATCCCCAACTGACAACACCCAAGAATGTTATAGCCAAATTCAGGAACTACCAGACCAAGAAAAAAAAATATTATAAGCTGCTAAGAAGAAGTCATTCAGATACCATGGAACTTCAGTGAAGATAACACAGTATCTGGCTGCATCTACACTGAAGGACCTAAAGGCATGGGATATGATATTCCAGAAAGCAAGGAAACTAGATCTACAACCAAGAATCAACTACCCAGCAAAACTGACTATATTCTTACAGGGGAAAGTATGGTCATTTAATAAAATAGAAGAATTTGAAGCATTTGTAAAGAAAAGACCAGACTTGAACAGAAAATGTGATGCCTAAACATAGAACTCAAGAGAATCATCAAAGGTAATTAAGAAAAGGGGAAAAATAAAAACAAAACAAAACAAAAAACAAACAAACTGTGGTGGGGCATAGTCAATATGGTGACCTAGAAGGAGCAGAAGGACAGACCTCTGAATACCCTTCCTTACCGATCACAAATTGAATGCTCTTAGGGGACTCAAAATCAAACTTAACAATAAGACAGAGCCAAGGAACCCTCCTGCGGGATGTAATTCAAAAGGTACGCCCCCCCCCAAGAAAGCCAGAATTTGAGAACACTTGGGTTTAAGGGGAAGACAGAAGGAAGGTTCCAGGACCCATCCCCACTCCCACCCAGAGGGCTGAGACTCCAGCAGCAGCGGGAACTTCTGGCCAGGCAAAGGTGCTGGTCTGGAGGATGTACCTTGCGGGCAGGGCTGTGCCAAGTTCAGAGTATCCAACACAGACAGTGGGGAAGGAGCTATAGAGGGAGCATAGACCTGGAAGCCTGGCCAGAACTGTGGCCATATTTGCTCCAGACTTCTAGGAGGTTTTGGACTCAGAGCACACCCAGCCCAACTAAGCTGAACTTAATCCTATCAAAAGTCTCCAGAACTCAGGGAAGCCCAGGCTCCACACCCATCCTCGTTGACTGCTGGACTTTAATCCAATCAAAAGCCTCCAGAGGGCAGGGAAGCTCAAACCCCCAACCACCATCCCGTAGAGACTATACTGAGAGATCTTCTGTTAAAGCTCCAAGAGGGGAGACTGACAGAAGCCCCCGAAACCAAAAAAATGAAAGGAGCAAGAACACAGACAAATACAGGGAGTAAAGAAGGGGTGAATATGAGCAAACAACAGAAAAAGAAGAAAGAAACTACAACAGACAGCTTCTACTCAGCAAATGGAATGGAGGGGGGCGAGATCAGCAAACAATAAATCAGAAATCCCAGTGAATTGGATACAGGCTGTGGAAGAACTCAAAACACAATTAAGAGAGGCTGAAGACAATTGGGAAAAGAACTTAAAAATTAAGATGTCATCTGGAAACAGAGGCACTTGAACTAAAATGAGAAAATAGTGTCTTGAAAGCCAAAATCAACCAGCTGGAAAATTAGACAAAGGTGATGAAAGATGAGGCAAAGGAGATGAAAGACAATGTAAAGAGGATGAAAGATGACCTTCAAAGAAAATCAGACCAGAAGGAAAAGGATGACCAAAAAGCCAGGGATGAAATCCAGATTTAAGAACCAGAATACAACAACTGGAATTAGGTGACCTCACAAGGCAGCAGGACACTATAAAACAAAACAAAAAGAATGAAAAAATTGAGGAGAATGTGAAGCATCTCATTCACAAAACAGACGATTTAGAAAATTGTTCGAGAAGAGACAATTTAAGAATCATTGGTCTACCAGAAGACCATGACAAAAGAAAAATCCTGGACATAATACTATAGGAAATTATTCAGAAAACTGCCCCGAGATCCTAGAACAAGAGGGGAAAGTGGAGATTGAAAGAATCTACAGATCACCTCCTGTATTTAATCACCAACTGAAAATACCCAGGAATGTTATAGCCAAATTCAAAAACTATCAGATCAAAGAAAAGATATTACAAGCTGCCAAGAAGAAGTCATTCAGATACCATGGAACCACAGTGAGGATAATGCAGGATCTGGCTGCATCCACACTGAAGGATTGAAGGCATGGAATATGATATTCCAGAAAGCAAGGGAACTAGGTGTACAACCAAGAATCAATTACGCAGCAAAACTGACTATATTCTTGCAGGGGAAAGTATGATCATTCAACATAATAGAAGAATTCCAAGCATTCATAAAGAAAAGACCAGACCTGAACAGAAAATGTAATGTCCAAGCACAGAACTCAAGAGAATCATCAAACGGTAATTAAAAAGAGGGGAAAAAGAAAAACAAAACAAAACAACAAAAAAAAATTTTTAAGAGACTCAATAAGTTAAAATGATATGTATCCCTATAAGAAAAGAGGTCATTGGTAACTCTTAAACACTGTTGCTATCACCTCAGCAGCTAGAAGAATTACACTTAGAGGGAACAGTGACAAACTGTATAGGATGAAAGGACAAGAAAAAATAGGTATATAGATATATGCATGCATAAATACATGTTTTTGTGTGTATATATATATGTATACACATACATACATATATATATATACAACTAGAGATTTAAAAAAAGAGGCTAATACTAAAAGAAATGGGAAAAGAAATAAATGAGGGTAAATTTATGTCACAAAGAAGCTCATGGTGGGAGGGGGGAGAACATTGATACACCAGAAGGGTAAAGAGGTTGGAGATATGAAATACTCAACTCTTAAGTACTTTGAAACTGATCCAAAGAGGGAAGAACAATCCAATCCATTGGTGCAGAGAATAGAATTGCGCCCTATAGGGGAGTAAAAAGGTAACAAATGGACTGGTGGGGAGGGAAGCAGTACAAGGGAAGGAGAGGGTAGGGAGGGAATTTTAAAAAGACTACAGGGAAAATAAGGGGGGGATAAGAAGGGAGAGGGTAGAAAGGGAACTAAAATAAGGGTGGGAACTAGGGGGACTGATTATAAACAAACAATGGTGTAGAAGAAAATAGTGAAAGAAGAAAAGGCAGGACCAGGAGTAGAAATCAAAATGCTAGGAAATACACAGCTAGTAATCATAACTCTGAATGTGAATGGAATGAACTCACCCATAAAATGAAAGCGAATAGCAGAGTGGATTAGAGTCCAAAACCCTACCATATGCTGTATACAAGAAACACACATGAGGAAGATAGATATGCATAGGGTGAAAGTAAGAGGATGGAGTCAAATCTACTGGGCATCAATTGATAAAAAGAAGGCAGGAATCACAATCATGATGTCTGACAAAGCCAAAGTAAAAATAGATCTAGTTAAAAGAGATAGGGAAGGTAATTATATCCTGATAAAAGGCAGTATAGACAATGAGGAAATATCTGTACTCAACATGGAAGCACCAAATGGCATAGCATCCAAATTTCTAAAGGAGAAACTAGAGGAGCTCAAGGATGAAATAGACAGAAAAACTATACTAGTGGGAGACCTGAACCTTCCTCTATCTGAACTAGATAATTCAAACCAAAAAATAAATAAGAAAGAGGTAAGAGAAGTGAATGAAAGCTTAGAAAAATTAGAGTTAGTAGACGTGGAGAAAAATAAATAGGGCAAAAATAGGGACATGTGCTGCTTCTTTTCAGCAGCACATGGTACATTTACAAAAATTGACCATGTATCAGGGCATAAAAACATTACAAATGAGTGCAAAGGGGTAGAAATAATAAATGCAAACTTCTCAGATCATAATGCAATGAAAATAATAATTAGTAAGTGTACATGGAGAGGTAAATCAATAATTAATTAAAAATTAAACAATACAATTCTCAAAAACCGGTTAAAGAACAAATCATAGAAACAATTAATTACTTCATCAAAGAAAATGACAATGATGAGACATCCTTTCAAAAACCTATGAGATGCAGCCAAGCAGTACTCAGGGGCAAATTTATATCCTTGAGTTCATATATTAACAAATTAAGAAGGGCAGAGGTCAATGAATTGGGCATGCAAATTAAAAAACTAGAAAGTGAATAAATTAAAAATCCTCAGATTAATACTAAATTATAGATCCTAAAAATCTAAGGAGAAATTAATAAAATTGAAAGTCAAAGAACTATTGATTTAATAAATAAGACTAGAAGCTGGTACTTTGAAAAAACAAATAAAATAGACAAAGTACTAGTCAGTCTATTTTAAAAAAGGAAAGAAAAAAACCAAATTGACAGTATCCAAGATGAAAAAGGAGACCCCACCTCTAATGAAGAGGAAATTAAGGCAATCATTAAAAACTACTATGCCCAATTATATGGCAACAAATATGGCAATCTAGGTGAAATGGATGAATACTTACAAAAATGTAAATTGCCTAGACTAACAGAGGAATAAATAAATTACCTAAACAACCCCATATCAGAAAAAGAAATTGAACAAGTCATAAAAGAACTCCCTAAGAAAAAATCCCCAGGTCCAGATGGATTCACAAATGAATTGTATCAAACATTCAAAGAACAACTAATCCCAATATTATACAAACTATTTGACATAATAAGCCAAGAAGGAGTTCTACCAAATTCCTTTTACAACACAAACATGGTACTGATCCCAAAGCCAAGCAGGTCAAAAACAGAGAAAGAAAACTATAGACCAATCTCCCTAATGAATATAGATGCAAAAATCTTAAATAGGATACAAGCAAAAAGACTCCAGCAAGTCATGACAAGGGTTATCCACTATGACCAGGTAGGATTCATACCAGGAATGTAAGGATGGTTGAACATTAGGAAAACTATCTGCATAATTGACCATATTAACAAACAAACTGACAAAAATCACATGATTATCTCAATAAATGCAGAAAAAGCCTTTGATAAAATATAACACCCATTCTTATTGAAAACACTAGAAAGTATAGGAATAGAAGAACCTTTCCTAAAAATAATAAACAGTATATATCTGAAACCATCAGCAAACATCATCTGCAATGGGGATAAACTAAAAGCCTTCCCAATAAGATCAGGATTGAAACAAGGATGCCCATTATCACCCCTATTATTTAACATTGTTATAGAAACACTAGCAGTAGCAATTAGAGAAGAAAAAGAAATTGAGGGTATTAAAATTGGCAATGAAGAGACCAAGCTATCACTCTTTGTGGATGACATGATGGTCTACTTAATAAATCCTAGAAAATCAACTAAAAAGCTAGTGGAAATAATCAACAACTTTAGCAAAATTGCAGGATACAAAATAAACCCACATAAGTCGTCAACATTTCTATATATCTCCAATACATCTCAGCAGCAGGAATTAGAAAGAGAAATCCCATTTAAAATCACCTTAAACAATTTAAAATACTTAGGAATCTATCTGCCGAGACAAACACAGGAACTATATGAACACAACTACAAAACACTTTCCACACAGCTAATAGATTTGAGCAATTGGAAAAACAGTAACTGCTCATGGGTAGGATGAGCTAATATAATAAAAATGACCATCCTACCCAAACTTATCTATCTATTTAGTGTCATAACCATTGAACCTCCAAAAACTTTTTACTGAACTAGAAAAAACCATAATAGTTTATTTGGAAGAACAAAAGATCAAGGATATCCAGGGAAATAATGAAAAAAAAACACAAAGGAAGGTGGCCTTGCAGTCCCAGATCTCAAACTATATTTGGGAGAGATTAAGTTTGGATCAACATCTCACACCCTACATGATGATAAACTCAGAATGGATGAATGACTTGAATGTTAAGAAGGAAATTATAAGTAAATTATGTGAACACAGAATAGTATACATGTCAGATCTTTGGGAAAGATTTTAAAACCATGCAAGAGTTAGAAAAAAAAATCACAAAATGTAAAATAAATAATTTTGATTACATCAAATTAAAAAGTGTTTGTACAAACAAAACTAATGCAATCAAAATTAGAAGGGAAGCAACAAATTGGGAAACAATCTTCATAACAAAATCCTCTGATAAAGGTCTAATGAAACCACCAAAACATGGTTGCCAAAACTGTGAATGTTAAAAATTATAAAATGCCAAAACTGTAAAGGGTTTGGCCAAACTGGTAAAGATAATTTTTAGTGTTTTGACTTACATCTAAAATAAGTGGTCACCATGGGAAATTCCCAAATATGAAAAATACCCAAGTCAGTTGGGATTTATGGAGATTTTAATTAATATAAATGAAGGAATTAAGGGAGGGAGAGAGAGAGAGAAAGAGAGAGAGAGTAGCCAAGAAGTAGGAAAGGGCCTAGGCCTGAGCCTAAGGGAGAGCGAGTCAGTCTTTATCATTTACCACGAGATTGTCTCAAGAAAGCTCCAGTCCTCCACTGAACTCCTGAACTGAGTTCCAATCCTCCCCATTACCTGAACTGACTTCTCCTTTTAAAGAAATTTTCTCTTATGTCACCTCCCCTAAATTTTCACATCTACCAATCACAGTAGATGCTTTTCCCCAGGACTGCCCATTCTTAGTTCTCATCTTCTTTTGTTCTCACCTTCTCTGGTTAGATAAAATCTACTGAGGTACTTCACACCTCTTTTGGTAAGCTTGCCTTTTGTAAGTTGCTTGACCTTTTAGTAATTAATTTAAGTTTTATAGGTACTTAGCACCTTTTTGTATTAGATCTAAAAATAGACCTAGCTTAAGGTTCTTCTAGCTTTACTATAAATATGAGTTAGGGACTTTTCATTGTTCAATCAGGAGTTTGCAACTTTATATTTCCCTAAGGCACTGTCTGAGTAGGGTGGAGTAATTTTAAAAGTTCCCAATACATTCCTGATTAAGTATCTTCATTGTTAAAAATGGGGAATAGCTTAATCAAATCTTTTAAAGTAGAGTCTGAGTAGTTTTAAGATTCACACGAATTACTCAAATTTATAAAGCACTAAATCAATTATACAAAAAAATCAAGCCATTCTCCAATTGATAAATGAGCAATGGACATGAATAGGCAATTTTCAGTTAAAGAAATCAAAACTATTAATAAGCACATGGAAAAGTGTTCTAAATCCCTTATAATCAGAGAGATGCAAATCAAAACAACTCTGAGGTATCACTTCACACCTAGCAGATTGGCTAACATGACAGCAAAGGAAAGTAATACATGCTGGAGGGGATGTGGCAAAGTTGGGACATTAATGCATTGCTGGTGGAGTTGTGAATTGATCCCACCATTCTTGAGGGCAATTTGGAACTATGCCCAAAGGGCGCTAAAAGACTGTCTGCCCTTTGACCCAGCCATAGCACTGCTGGGTTTGTACCCCAAAGAGATAATAAGGAAAAAGACTCGTACAAGAATATTTTTAGCTGTTCTCTTTGTGGTGGCAAAAATTTGGAAAATGGGGGACTCCCTTCAATTGGGGAATGGCTAAACAAATTGTGGTATATGTTGGTGATGGAATACTATTGTGCTCAAAGGAATAATAAAGTGGAAGAATTCCATTTGAACTGGAATGACTTCCAGGAATTGATGCAGAATTAGAGGAGCAGAACCAGGAAAACATTGTACACAGAGACTGATACACTGTGGTACAATTGAATGTAATGGACTTCTCCATTACTGGCAATGCAGTGATCCTGAACAACTTGGAAGAATCTATGAGAAAGAACACTATCCACTTCCAAAGGAAAAACTATGGTAGTGGAAACACTGAAGAAAAACAACTGCTTGATTACTTGGGTCATGGGGATATGATTGGGGATGTAGACTCTAAATGAACATCCTCATGCAAACATCAGCAACATGGAAATGTCTGATCAAGGACACATGTAATACCCAGTGGAATTGCACATCAGCTATAGGAAGGATGGGATGAAGGGAGGGAGGGAAAGAATATGATTCTCGTAACCAAGGAATAATGTTCTAAATTGACTTAATAAATTTTTTTAAAATTTATGCTATTAGCATCAGTGATCATAAAACAATAACAACACCACAGCCCCTATACTGGCTTTCCTCTTTTATCATAGTCTGAAATATTTTCAAATTAAAATCTCTTTTGAGAGTTATCATGCAAACTACAGTGAGGTAAAAATCAGTATCTATTCTCTAATCTTGATACCGGTATATGGCATTTTAACATGTCATAGAAAAGTAGGTTACCAGTATATTCTTTAACAATAAACATAGGAAATCATTTTAGTCATAAGCCAGGTCTTCAAACATCTTAAAAATTCAATCAAATAATGCTGAAGCCCAGAAACCAGAACTTATTTAAAAAACTCACTAAGTGGTCTTAAACTTTACTCTTGGCAATGAGAAAAGTCTGATGTTGAATGAAGAAAAAGAAAAAAATCACTTATAATACATAGCCAATTCCTCAGTGCTCATACTAATGGATACAAAGCAAGTGATTCAAAACTATGTTGTTGGGTTTGTTGTTGTTGTTGTTGTTGTTGTTGTTGTTGTTGTTGTTCCTTACTATTTGGCCTCTCTGAACTAAAGATGGATATATGCCTTCACCCTTGATTTCTATCTACTTATAGGTAAGCCAATTCCCTAGACCACCATTTCATGAGGCACTATGAGATTTCTGGCTCCATATTGTTCCAAATTTTTCTAATTTCCTTGCCAGTAGCCTTACTGCTCCTTGAATATCCTATCCTCTTCCTTTCCAACTCCCCTTTATGTGCTATCTTCCCCATTAGAATATCAGTTTCTTAAGGGTTAGGGATTTCCTTTGTTTTATCCTAAGACACTAGTACAGTGCTTGACTTAAGAGTTAAGTGCTACTAAATCAATCTACCTAGCTGGTTAGCTAGTAACTATTATTATGAACTATAGCATGAATTATCAACAAGTTTTCAGAAGACTTTTGCCTTTATAAAAAACCATCCCAAAGAGCAAATATTTGAAAATATGGTCAATAAAACTTACCCTTTCCAAGCTCAAAGGGATTGTCAATCTCCTCAGGAATGTAACCATTTGGCAAAGAGTACAGTGGATGAAAAGAAATCACCTGGACCCAGCAAAAAGCAAACTCACAGTAAAGGAAGGAGTGGACCAGATCAGGCTTGAAATTATTAGAATGTCAACCTTGATGACTAAGGTGTGTGATGTTTCCAAATTCAGGGAATTAAAATAGAATCTATTCAGACAAATATCTAACAAAGAAGATTAGACCCAGAGATTTCACCATTTAGACCTATAACCCAAGAAAGTCATCAGTAATAAGAAAATTCTCAAATGCCCCAAAAATATTTATAGCAACACTTTTTGTGATAGCAAAGAATTAGAAACAGAATGGATGTTCATCAGCTGGGGAATAGCTACATAAATTGTAGTACATGAATGTAATGGCATATTATTACTATGCTGTAAGAAATAAAAGTAAGGTAACATAGAGAAGCCTGAAAATATTTATAAAATCAGATGCAAAGTGAAGTAAGCAGAGAAAATAAACAAGTAAAGTGCCACAGAAGAGATATGAGAAGACACTCATCACCATGCCTTTGTATAGGTGGGAAGTTCACAAATATAGTATACATATTTTCAGATTTTTTCAGAATATTGATAAATTGTGCAAATTTCTGTTTATTTTATTTTGGTTGTTGTATGGGATGACTATGAAGAGGAAGAGGGAAAACAATACTAAGAACAATTTTCATGATCTAAAAGTAAGATTTATTTTAAAATTTTGTTTCCATTTCTATGTTTAAATTTTATCTTAAACTAGTGATTGAAATAAAAGCCCTGCTAATCTGTATGGATTATTATTAAAATTGACTTGAGAGGGAGGAAATAAGGAAGGCTCGGGTAAGGGTGAGAGAGATTTAGAATTTCACTATTTTGTCAGGACACAATTTCTGGATAAGGGCTCAGAGATGGTAGAAGAGAGTCATTGATTCAATTTTGTAACTCTCTACTGCATAAAGAATACTTATACCAGTATTCCTCAATGTATTTGTATAGAATTGAGGCAGTTACTAGGTTGGCAATGAGACAGGATTTTGTTATTTTTCCAAAAAATGGTTCAAAAGGAAAACCACTGCCATGAGGAGAAATTGATGAGGATCATATCCTAGAAGAGGAGTCCAGTGCACAATGCTAATAAGAGACCCATACTGCCTCAACACTAGCTTAGCAACCACCACCCATTAGACTTAGAAAATAGAGGCAATCTTTTTCTCTATTTTATATTTCAAAACCCTTCCACAGCATCCCAAATCTTCCTTACTTTTCTTCTGTTTTGGAAGAAGAGGTGGACATTCGTTTTGCCAAGACTAAACCCTACACTACCCCCCTTTCTTCTGTGGAAGATTGCTTCTTTATTCATTTCCTCCCTCCCAAGGATTTTGCTGCTTTTATTGTGATTTCCTATTCCCACCCCCCTTCACAGGGGCCAATCACAGTTTCCAAAATTGTCACACCTCTCATCCTCTGAAGGTAGTAACTCTCCTCCTAGGATTCACACCTTTGGAACCACATGTTTCTGAGTGTGTGAACTCTTATTCCATATTATTAACTGCCTGCTGGATATCTGCATCTTAGTATCCCATTAGCATCTCAAATTCAACACATTTTACTTTTACAAGTATACCCCCTCCAAAAAAAAAAAAAAATCTTCCTACCACCTCCATTTCTGTTCTGAAGAACAGTACCACCGTTTTTCTGGTCTTTCAGTAATCTTTGCCTTACTCCTCATCTTCAACTCCCATATCCTTTCAGCTGCTAAGTATCATCAATCTTACCTCTATAATATCTCTTGAATCGATGCTCTGATTTCAACTCACTTTCTACCTTCTTTTAGGAATTTATCACCTCAGGTGAACATTGTACAGAGTAACAATGATAATGTACAATGATAAACTGTGAATGACTTAATTATTACCAACAATGCAAGGATCCAAAACAATTCACTATCTACCACCATAGAAGAAATTGATAGAGTCTGAATGCAGTTTGAGGCAAATACTTTGTTTTCTTCATGAATTTTTCTCTAGTAAAGGCGATGTGTATCTTCTTTCAAAACATGCCAAACATAGAATTATGTATTGCATGATAGAACACATATAACCTATATTATATTATCTGCTTTCTTGGGGAGGGGGAGATTTGAGAGGAAAGGAGAAGACATGAATCACAAAAAAATAGTAAATTATTACTAAAATTTTCTCTACATGTAATCTGGAAAAAATATAAAACTTTAAAAAAAAGGAATCCAACACCTCTTTCCAGGGCTATTAAAATAACTTCCTAATTGGCCTCCCTCCTACAGTCTCTTTTTGCTCCAATCTATCATTCAGTACCTGTCAAGTCAAGTCCATAAAATGTAGACATAACCACAAACCAACTAATTAGAAGAAGTTCTATATATGGTTCTAGTGTAGAGGTTCCCCAAAAGAGAAGTAAAAGAAGTACACAAAAAACAATGAATCAGGTATAGGAGAGGTTATTTTATTCCCATATAGAAAGCAATGATTAACATGAAAAGCACAGAGCACACTAAAAAAATTATTTAAACAGAATTCAATATCTTAATTTGATACTACAAGATAATTGGTTGGGAGGGAAATATTTTAAGCCTTATCAGAACACACAACAGTAAATTTTCCTCACTGCAGGTCTTCAATCAAAGTCTGAATGACCACTTGTAAAAATAAGTTGTGGGGGAGTTCATTTCAGGTATGGTTTGTACTTGATGGTCATTGAGATCCCTTCTAACTCTGAAAGGCTGTGACCACTAGAGGTCATAGAGCATGTCATATGATTACTTGTTAAGGCTATTAAAGTGACTTGATGATGTGTGTACAGCTTAGAGTAAATGTCTTCTATAGTTCCTTCCACTTCGAAGAAAATAATCATTGATAATAATCATAATGGCTTACTTTATTTAATCATTTAGTTATAAATGTGAACTCTGAAAGTAAATGCATTTTGAACACAGTAAATGCAATTACAGACTCGAGATTCCTTCATCAGTAAAATAAAGTGGTTATACTATATATTCTCTAAGAAATATCGTTAAATATTTTTCTCACACTGATTATCTACTATATATTATTCTTTGTTCCAACCTTGTAGAAAATAAAAAAGACAACTTAGATGAATAGTCAATAAAGGGGTAACATCAAAGATATAATAAGGGAAAAGACTCGTACAAAAATATTTATAGTCACACTCTTTGTGGTGGTAAAAAATTGGAAAATGAGGGGATTCCCTCCAATTGGGGAATGACTGAACAAATTCTGGTATGTGGAGGTGATGGAATACTATTGTGCTCAAAGGAGTAATGAACTGGAGGAATTCCATGTGAACTGTAACAACCTACAAGTGGATGCAGAGTGAGAGGAGAAGAACCAGGAGAACATTGTACACAGAGACTAATACACTGTGGTACAATTGAATGTAACAGACTTCTCTACTAGCAGCCATGCAATGATCCAGGACAATTATGAGGGACTTATGAGAAAGAACACTATCCATATCCAGAGGAAAAACTGTGGGAATAGAAACACAGAAGAAAAACAACAGCTTGATCACGTGGTTTGAAGGGGATATGACTGGGGATGTAGACTCTAAGTGATCACTGTAGTGCAAATATCAATTATATGGAAATAGGTTTTGATCAACGATACATGTAAAACCCAGTGGAATTGCTTGTTGGGTATAGGAAAAGGTCGGGGGAGGAAAGGGAAAGAACATGAATCATGTAACCATGGAAAAATACTCTAAAATAATTAATTAAATAAAATTTTCCAAATTAAAAAAATAAAGGGGTAACAGAGTTAGAGGCTAGAATTAGACTATGCCATGGATAAAAAAGAAAAATACCTTGATACAAGGTCAACAATATCTACAATGGATGCATAAGGGCATTTGAGAACCATGAAAATAACCATTCCCAGAAGCAGGAACTACCGATGCCAAACTCATGACTAACCTACACTATCAAATGGCACTTCCAGGAGGAAGACGGAATTCAGGAATTCTCCTGGACTAGGAAATGATTAGGGCTTTGATTCTGGAATACTATGAACTGAAGGTTCCTTATTCATATTGGCTTTTTGCCAGAATGCACTTCCTAGTGAAGTCAATACGCACCAACTTGCCTGTCTATGTACTGGGCTTCACTAAATAGTCTAAGTAAAAGTGTATATACTGAAGAAATAGTTGAGGAAAGATGACAAGTTTCTGGAATCAGAATAATTCAATTCAAATGCTGAGTCTGCAATTTTCTATCTGATGAATCTTGGACAAATAATAATCGCTCTCAGCCTCCATTTACTCATCTATAAAATGAAAAGTTAGGCAAGGTAATCTCTAAGGTCCCTTACAACTCTAAATCAGTCAATCAGTAAGTCAGCCCATCAAACAGTATTTAAGAGCCTACTATGTAATAGGCATTAGGTTAATACACAAAGAAAGTCATAAAGAGTCCCTGCTCTCAAGGAGCACACAGTTTAAGGAAGGTAACAACCATGGGCAAACAAGATATGCATGGGATAGGGGCAGCTGGGTAGCTCAGTGGATTGAGAGCCAGGCCTAGAGATGGGAGGTCCTAGGTTCAAATCTGGCCTCAGACACTTCTCAGCTCTGTGACCCTGGGCAAGTCACTTGACTCCCATTGCCTAGACTGTACCACTCTTCAGCCTTGGAGCAAATACACAGTTTAAAAAAAAAAAAGATATGTATGGAATAAACTAGGAGTAGAAATGTAGAAATAGAGGGAAGGAAATAAAATTAATGAAGTTAGGAATATTATTGAAGAAAGTAAGACTTTAGCAGATCCTTAAAGGAAGGCAAGGAAGCTAGAATGTAGGGATGAGGAGGGAAAGAATTCCAGGCAGAGAGGACAGGCAGTGAAAATAGGAGACAGACTTGTATGTGAAGAAGAGCAAGAAGGCAGATGCCACTAGATTTCAGGTAAGTGATGGAACGCGGCAGGGGGGGGGGGGTTGTGGGGGGGTGTAAACAGGTGTATGCTGGTAAATGTTTAACAATCAGTTATCTAATATATATTCTTGCATGTGTGTGCATATTTATCTGCCTGTATACATATATACACTGGACATACTTTCAAGTTTAATCAGAATTAGTAACATTTTATCCATCACTTTCTTAAGTCAGTCTAGATAATAAATAAAATTATAAACCAAGCTGTGATTTATAATGTTTGTGATTTATGAGACATCCAGAGTCACACTACAAATTTAATCATTGGTTTTATAAGCTCGTTCCAACAAACCCTTGGATGTAAGATGTAAGAAGACCAGAACAATAGGAAGAAGCTAGATTATAAATGGCCCTAAATCCATGGAGTTTAGGAAGTTCAAGAAGAAGAGTGTCCCTTTGTGGTACTCTCTACCCATTGTATTTTCCCAATTCACCATAGCTACCATGATACTGATATGATATTATTCTACTTTGTTCCAATGATGCCCTTAGAAGTTATAACTGGGGAGTATGAACAGGATAACATAAACTTATGCATGTTAATAGCTATGTTTTCCAATTTATTAGCAAGCCTGAACCATATTGCAATTGATTTATCAATAAATTCCAAATGGGAATGTGAAAAAAAAATAAAAAGGCATCTGAATGAGCTGGATAATCTCTAGGGACCAATGATCTGTGATTCTGTGATCGCTAAAGACATAACTTCTACTTGATTTTTACCTTCTGCCCCATTGGGAAGCCTCCAATAATCAGACTAGACAGCCAGACCTGCTTTTGCTCAGCTATCATCAGCCGGCCCAGCTGTCTTCCATAATCTCTCTGATAACATGTGCAGCTGTAATATTACAGGAACTGAACAATTTTTGAGGAAAGTTTGTCAAAGTTAGGCCAATAAGACCAATAAGTCAGTACTGACTCCAGTGATGCTAAAGCCTTCAGTAACCTGGTACTCCAAAAGGGTACTGACAGCCTTAGACAAACTTATAGGGTGGTTAATTGGCATGAAGAAGTCAGCATTGCTAGGCAAGGACTATGCAAATGATAAAGCACCTTTTCTGAATTTCCAACCTAGCCCATGACTGATTCATTGTTATGTTTAAGCTGAGCTATTTCATTTCTTGAAACCTATTCCCCAGGGAACCTGCTCCCCAAGCCATTTTCTTAGAAATATGCCTGTATTTTGAAAGGAAATCTTTAGGGATGAGAGTTAAGAAAATGAAATACAAGGCAGGGGATCAGAAAGCAAGGGAATGTATGCAAGAATAAAGAATGGAAAGCAGTCTCAGATAAACAAAACAGTTGGAGTCAAGAAAACAAGAAAGCCCAAGCTGAAAGAAAATCTCTTTGCCAAATCAAGAGTAAAATTCCCAGGGCTGACACCAAGATTCAAACAGAAATATTACATCTGAAGCAAGGAATGGAGTATTATCAAAATTTTAATATTCCAACACAGGCTTTTCTCTTCTTTCAGGCTACCTCATTCCAATTTCCTTTACTACCTGCATTTGAGAAGTCTGTTTTTTCTAACTCCATTTACATGTTTATATAAAGATCTAAAATATCCTTTTAAAAATGTTCTTTCAAAGAAAGTTTCACAACACTTAAAGATATCAGAACTATGATAAAAGCAATGACCAATCCTGACCCCATAAAACTGATGGTGAAACATCATACTGTCTTATCCCTCCTTCCCAGAATATAAGTGCCAAATGAGGCTTATGTTGTCAGACATGTATTTGTTTAAGTTGATTATATGATTATACAAGGAAGAGTTCTTGGGGAAAGTTATCAGCACGTGATCAGAACATCACAAATATTTCTTTTAATATTTTAGAAAAAAATATAGTTTCAAAGATCACTGAAACCCTGAAGACATTAAACTATTGTGAACATGAATTTTAAAATAAAGAGATAATATCCATTAGATTTTGGTATCTTCTCAAAGTGGACCAAAGTCTAGCATAATTCTCACAGATGAAAATAGATGATTAACTCATAGATAAAATTGGAATCCTTCTCAGACTTGGTTTGCTGCACCAGATCAACATTAACTTACCAGCTGTGGAGAGTAACAAGAAAAAAATTGCAATTCGGATTTCAGCCATGTAAGGAACACCTTTCCCAGAATCTTCCAATTATAACTCAATAAACAGCTTCCATGTGTATTACTTATTTAGTTATTGGTGTCCAGGTAGGATAAGGCTGGCTAAAACTCAGCAGAGGCTACATCTTCCTCCCAAATATCTATTACTGTGGCTCTAACACACATGTAGCACTCAACAGATTGTTGTGGATTTGTAATGATGAATTGGTTTCTGAAATTCAGAATAACTCTTAGACTTTTGCAATATCAAGTTTGGACCAAAAAATAAATCAGCTTTGACAATTGTTTACTTTTTTATTAGTCATACAGTTTTCTCTATTAGAAATTTTCATCTAGTGCAAGTCTGAAAATGCTGCCATTGTATAAATGAAGTGCTGCCCTTCACCTGTTTTTATAGAACGATGGCCGGTAATTTTGTATTTAATTTGAGCAATTTTATTTCCTGAGGGTTTGCTGCCTGAGCTGTTTTCTTTAAAAAAAAAAAATGCGTCCTGAACTTTGAAAGGAAATCCACTGAGATAAGAAATAGGAAAATAAAATACAGAGCAGAGGGATGATAGAGATAAAATACGTGTGAGAAAAAAGGCAGAAAAGTAGAGTGTGATAAATAAAACAGTTGGAGCCAGAACAACAAGAAAGCACAAGGCCCCAAGATAAAAAAGAAATTTCTTTCTGGATTCAATACATGCTGCTTGGGCTGCTGGGAAAATTCTGACAGTATTAGTATGCATCTCACAGAGAAGGAAAGAATGCTAGAGATTTCCAATCAATGGTACTTCCATACATACTCAATTCTATGCCTGAGTTCTACATGACAATTTCATATGGATTTTTGACAACTTCTGTTACCCCTAGCAAAAACACAAAATAAACAAACAACAACAGAAAAATCTGCTAAGAATCTTCCATCTTGTGGCATCCTCTTAAAGCAGTTTTTTTATAACTTCCTGGAAAACATATAAACAGAAAGCACAGCTGGATTAGGAAAGGGGAAAAAAAACCAGCTGTATAAATACAGCTATTCCTGAAGCCTGAGGTTTTTCCTCCTTTGCTTTCCCAAAGGCCACTATCTGCTACTGATGCCTAAGACTGCTCCCACCTCTAAACTGCAATCATTTCATGAAGTGACTGCCTGGAACTATTGGGAGGAATGTTCTTTAGGAAATCTGTTGTGCTCTAGTGTGCAGAAAATGAAATCTCGACTTACCTATTTAAATTGTCTGAGGAAAACCTTTATGACTCACAATTGTGCTATCTTTTTTAGAACTGTAATGGTCAATTACTGTGAGGTAGATTGTGCTGTAGCAGGATACTCTTTTTCTAAGAGGGATTTTCATCCTAAGGAAATATGTAAATCTCAGATTAATTCTGGGTTTTTTTTTCAGATTAATTCTATTCTGCCAGTAGGATTATTTACATCCTATATGCTATATTGAAGGCACTGTACAATAATGCTTGGGCATTAACTAGATAAGACGAAGTTCCTGCCCTCTAGGCTGGAAAAACAGAGACAGAAATATAGAGAATTCAAATTAGAATGCGATAAAATAAATGTAAGGCAAAGAGATGGGATTCAAGGAAGAAGAGAACCTTGTAAGTAGGGTCATCCAGGCAAATTTAATGGAATACCTTTTCTGGGACCTTCGAAAGTGGAGATGGATTCAACTAGCAGAGGTGCTAGGGAGAATTTATTCAATTCAAATAAACAAAGATTTATTAAACATCTACTATTTCAAAGTTCTGTGCTACGTGACAGAAATACAAAGACGAAATAATGCAATTTCTGCCCTCCCTCAGGGAGCTTACATACTAGAGGCAAAGGGAATGAGGTGGTAAGCAAAAGAGAGGAGAAGATGAATTTAGAGATCAAAGACATAGAGTTGAGCCATACCTTAGATGTCATCTAACACAGCTCGTTCATTTGGCATAAGTCCAGAGAGGTTAAGTGACTGACAAAGATCATTCACAGAAATAGCAGAACCAGGCTTCAAGCTTACATCCTCTAACTCCAAACACAATACTTTTCACTGTATCATGTTGAGTTATTCAGTCTGACTGGAAAGAAGGAGTGTATGGAGGGAAATAACGATGAGGCTAAAGTAGAGGTAAATGCCTGGCTAATTAGTCTGAACTTTTTTTCATAGGCAGTAGAGAATATTGAATGTTTGGGGACAAGGAAATGACATAATCAGAGCTATGCAAGGTGATTTGTCAAGTCAATGACACATAAGGGAAGAGGTGCCATTGCCCAGATCCCACACAAAACACTTTGTGCTTTTTTTGCTATTTTGAAATCATTTTATTAAAACAAAGAATATGAGATTCCCTGAGATTGTTTTAAAATATACTGTCAATTTCTAGAACAGAGTTTAATTGTAGGTAGAGAATCAATTTGTTATACGCTCTTAATTTTCTAAGGGGTTAATTATGTTGCTTGTGTCTTATTCAAGACCTCTTTTTAACACTTTTTTTTCTTCCACCGCTCTCGAGTGCGTTCACTAATATCAGAGAAAGGAAAGATGAAAATGAAATAAATCTTATTTTGAAAGTGCTGTGGTGTTGTAGAAAGATTGGTTAATTTGGAGTCAGAAAGCCCAGCCACGCTAGAATCTCAGCTTTTATAGTCACTAGTTGTATGACCTAGAATAAGTCCATAAAACTCTGAGTCTAATCTCTGCACTTGCAAAATGGAAATAATACTGCTGAGAGCTTAAACTAGCATGGGGAAGCTGGGATTTGGCACCAGAGAACTGTTATCTAGAAGGCCCTGTTTCCTCTGCAGTAGTCATCATCATTGTGCCTTGTCTCATATTCCCTGTCCGGTAGTACTTCCCAGGATCACCACCTTCAGGGTCTCGCATTGTCATACCCTTCTCCTACTTTGCTCACCCACTCCCCAAAAATGCCTCCTATGGATTGAGCTAGAGTGTCTGGAAGATGAGCCAAAACTCTTACAACTCAACCATACCCTTGACTATCCTTTCATGTCACCATTATACAATATACCACCCCATCATATGAATTTGCCCAAGGCATAAAAATTCTCACTAAAATTCCAATATACATATTACTACCCTCTCAGGGCTGTTGTGAGGAAAGTGCTTTGAAAAGATTACAGTATTATATAAATGGAAACTATTAAGTTATTATTATTGCTTTTAGTAGCATTATTGAGAAAAATTGGGTGCTGAAGTTAAGACAAGTAATAAAAATTTTTACATTAACTGTGGACTTAATTAATCCATCCACTTCCTTCTTAAATTCTTTACCATTTTACAGTTTTGACCATTCTGGGTTCCTGGATATTATATCCTCCCTTGGATATCTCAGTTATTTTCCTGAATTGATCATTGTCCTCCTTCCAATCTCATTATTCCTTATTAGGGTCCTTTGCTGGATCTTCAATTTATCACCCATGTCCTTCCCCCTAACAGTGGGTGTATTATGAAGCTCAAGAGCCCTCTTTTCTTTTTTCTATCTGCAAACTTCTTTTGGTGATCTCATCAGTCTTTTTGTGTTTAATTCAGTATCTATAAACCAAATAACCAGTATCTACATAATAAATCTTATTCTCTTTCCTGAGTTCTGATTCATCAATATCAATTGATTATTGTATCTTTACAACCAGGTTACTATGTATATTTAACGTTCATTATATCCAAATTAGAACTCATTGTCTTTTCTTCCAAAACTCCTTTTCTTAAATTCACCACTTCTGTATCAAGGATTCCATCATCCTTTCATTCACCCAGATTAGCAAACATGAAGTCATTTATAACTTCTGAATTTTCCTAATCTCCCCATCTAATAAATTTCAGTCATAGTAATTCTACCTTTTAATGTTTTTTCCATCTATATCCTTTCATTCACATTGTCACCATCCTAGTTTAATCTCTCATTATCTGTTGACTATTTATCTCATTAGTCTCCCAAGGATTGTTTCCAGTCTTTCTTAAAGATGCATCCTTCACAAAGCTGTCAAAGTAATAATCCTAAAGCACAAGTCTGGCTATATTACGTCCTTGCTCAAAGAGTTCCATTGCCTTTCTTTTAGCTGTAGAATCAAATGTAAAGAAACTCCTTGATTTAGTATTTAAATGTCTTCCTAGCCTGGCTACAAATGACCTTTCCAGGCTAATTGTACATGACTCCTTTCCTTGAACCTTTCATTCCAACCATACTGGATTATGCTCTTCTTCACACATGACATCCTATGTCTTGTCTCCACAATTCTGCATATAAGCTGTCCTTCCTACCCAAAAAGACCTTCCTAACTCCACCTTTAAACAAGTAGACACCTTCAAAGGTGAAGTGCCACCTTCTCCATGAGAGCCTTCCTGGTTCTATCAGTAGCTAATATATCCTCACAAAATTGATGTTTTCTTCTTGCATAGTTTCCATTTTATATGTAAATGTTATTTTCTAAATAAACATATTAACAAATAAAGATATGTAATTGTGTATTAATTGATTGTCCACTATTATTAAAGATAATTAAGAATGAATGTTACATACTATTTGTATGATATAAACACAGTCTGATTAGGACCACTGCTTATGGCTAGAATGAACCTGTTGTTTTATGACCAGAAAATGATTCTGCAGCAGTAAGAAAAAAACCAAGACTGAAAACGGAAAATACGACCCAATGACTTAAACCAACAACCAATGTGTTGCTCTTGAAAATCTTGGAGAGGGTAGTCATCCTAGATAACTTCCAACTGTATTTTTGCAACTGCCATGCTGTTTTCCGGATTAAAGAAGAAAAGAGGGAGCTGTTCTGTGGGTCTCTCTGAACAAGCGTGCTAATGAATGACAGCCTTATTGGTTCTAGGAAAAGAACAGAAAAATCTGAGGAAGTGACTGAAAGCAGTGTCTTAACTTCAAGAACCCTTTAATGAGGCTTAGAAAATGCAAAGATCTAATGCATGGGACAGAGAGGTAGAGAGGGTTCTGATAAATTAAGACTGAAACACAGGTCATATATGTCGAGGCTGACAGCCATTGCAGGAATCTGCTGTCTCTAAGCAGTTGGTGAGTACCAACAGAAGTCTAAAGGGAGAAGCAACATAAGAAGTAGTTGATTCTAACATTCTTTGAGTCGTGATGCCTGCTGCTAAATGGATTTCTCCTAGTAAACATCTCTTAGTTTACCTTTGAATGTTACTGACCAATTAGTCAATCAACAAGTATTTATTAATCAATTACTGAATGCAAGGCACTGTTCTGAGTCATGGTAGATACTTAAAAAGAAAAAGGCAATAGGGTCCTTGCTCTCAGGAAGTTTACAGTCTAATAGGGGGGAAAAGAGAGACCTTCCTGTTTTCATATCAGAGAACACTGAATAGCATCTAGGAAGGGCATGATGGAAAAATAATTTTTGAGAAACAATGTGGAATATGTGACACAAAGAAGATCATGGCCTTGAGTCAGGAGGAAACCTGGGTTTAGATCACAGCTTTGATAGTTATTAATTATGTGACATTTCAACCCAATTTTTTTCACCTACAAAAGAGGCATAGTAACACTTAACAATAGTAGGTATTTAATGAATACTGGTGTCATTACATTTAAAATTTTTTTCCAGATAACATGTCAATATAATTTTTAATAATTATTTTCTGACATTTTGCAATCTATGTTCTCTCTCTCACCCCTCCCCCTTTGCCAAAAAGGCAAGTAATATGATAAAAGTTGTACATATGTTATCATAAAATACATATTTCCAAGTTCTTCATGCTATACAAGAAGACACATGGCTTACAGTAAAGAATATTCATGGGGGAAATAAAGTGAAGGATGGTGTGTTTTAATCTGCATGCAGACCTTATCAGTTCTTCTATGGCAGTTGATAGGCTTTTTCATCATGGGTCCCTTGGAGTTTTTCTGGACTCTTGTATTGCTGATAATAAGGAAATTACATTCTAATGGTGGAAGAAAACATATTTTAAAAAGTTGAATGGAATATTGTAGAGAAAGAAGTACACAGAGCCAAAAGCAGAGCCCAGAGAGATTTCAAGAAGTAAGAAATAGTTGACCTGTATATTTTTTACAATGGTGGTTCTAGGAAGAAATGATCAGTTAGAGAAAGGGCAAAATAATCTTCCAGGAGGAGAAGACCTGACATAATATTAGGGAAGAATCTTCACATCAAGTCTTTGAAATCATTTGTGTAATATTTTATAGTCTATTCCCAATTTTCACGTGTTTCTCCACTGTCCTTTGGGTGAACTTCAATTTTAATCCTTTGGAGACTATGGTGTTCCATTACTTATAGTCATTCTAAAACACTGGAATAATACTGGTAAGAATTTGGCCATCCAAATCCAGGAAAGAAATCAAATGTATTTTGATTTAAATCTCCTCATGCTTCCAAAAAGGATTTGTATGTACTATATATACCCTACAAAGATCAATTATTGCTTAAGAAAGTCTTGCATGATTTTTAACCTTATTTTTAAAGCATCTTTGCATAATGGAAAGAGATGTAGCCTTGTGTTAGGAAGTTCTACATATACCACCTCTGTCCCTCAGTGGCTATGTGATACAGAACAAGTTGTGTAACTTTTTAATGCCTCCAGGCAGCTCCAAGACTATATGTTGGGACAGGGAGGTTCTTTACTTGTGGCTTCCTATACCAATTGAATCTAGTTCTAGTTCTATGTTCTAGTTTGATGGGGAAAAAACCAGCAAAAATCAATGGTAGAGTTTTTGCGCCTAAAGTCTACTTAGTCCATAAGCTTGAGAATTAGAATTAGTAATGTTGACTCACTAGATAAAAATGTAAGTGAAAATTCCCCCTAGACCTATACAACAGGCTGCCATTTAACATTATTTAGTTGTAATGACAAATGAATTTGACCTAGTATTTTCCAATTTTATTCTAGAAGATTCTTAGATTCTATTCCCAGAGATATAGTCCACAGGGAAGCATTTTCACAATCCAGATTTCATATTGAAGAAGCTTTGGCTTTGCAATTGATAGTCTTGGAGTTCATATCTCCCAAAAACAATGAAAATTTGGAAGAGCTGAAGACACCAAAGCCAAGAAATACAGGAAAATAACTCTGAATCTACCTCCTACTTAAACTATCACTCCCTGTCTTAACTTATCACTACTTTTCTAGAGAGTAATTTCTATACCATGTCCCATCCTCTTCAGTATGTCCTTTAACCTCAAGCTCTCTCTTTGGCAAATTTGCATGTACCAAATATTGGCCAATTATTTCTGATTCTTTTGCCTGATCCTCTGAAATCCTTAGAATTAGGAAACAGACTGGAACAGATTTCTTCCACAATTTCTGAGTTACTGGAATCACCAGAGATGGATAGTTGGGTCTAACTCATCTGAGCTTAGGGGCAACATTGTGTTCTATTTCCCTGTAGTACAGGAATTTATGGGTTTTCTACTCCAGTTCTTTTAAAAGGGAGAATGATGGGAAACTTTGAAATTGGCATGTTGAATTTATTATTTGCTTTTTTTAAAAAGTAGAGATTCCTTTTTTGATTCATTTTTCTTTTACAATTCTTAGCTTAGAGAAATGTTCATGGTAATTGATCTTTGTTAAGTTTAGAACAACAAAGAATATTTTTCAAGAGGAAAATGATTCAGTGATGAGACTATCAAATGAAGAGAATGATTATAATCATCTGATGAGATGACTATAGGAAAAGAAAGATTAGATGAAGGAAAGTTAAATGATGATCTCACCAAGAGATAGGTTGCTAATTGATGAAGGTACCAGGTAAGGCTTCATGAAATGGAACAAGATTCTTATTCAGGAAAGTACTTAAGAAAAATTTGGACAGTGGGGCCTGTCAAGGGGGAAAATAAATTGGGAATTCAACAAAGGTTCTTGTTGTTCAGTTGTGACCAATTCTTTCTGATTCCATTTGGAGTTTTCTTGGCAAAGATACCAAAGTGATTTGCCATTTCCTCTTCCAGCTCATTTTATAAATGAAGAAATTTAGGTAAACAGGGTTAAGTGTCTTGCCCATGGTCACACAGCAAGTGTCTGAGGCTATATTTGAATTCATGTCTTGCTTACTCCAGGCCTGCCACTCTATCCACTGAGCTATCTAACTGCCCAGGATAAGGTTCTTTATGAGGAAAACTGGAGCTAAGGCTGAGGTTTGCCTATTGGTGAGAAGGCTTTGAAGTGTCTCAAATCAACCTAATGCCACTTCTTGTCCATCTTTATGAAAATATGAATAAATTCTTAAATGCACCCCAAAATTGTTCCCCTATATTCAAAAAGCTTTCAGGGGAGAGTGTAGTCAGGCACACCTAGTATAACTTGATTTCCTAGTATTCCTTTTGTAAATCTGAAACAAACAGCCCTCCCAGCCTCAGAAAGTACCTAGCAGAAGAAACTGTGACTACATCTGGATTTCCTTTGTAACTGCTTGGCTTACATATCCAAAGATACCTAGGATAAAACTTTAACTTTAATTCAATTTTAATAGAGCATTCTTTTTCATTCTAATTAAGCCAATTGTAGATGTCCTTTGGCACACACAGAGGTTTTTCCTTTGATACTTAATTAGAAACTGCCAATTTATACCTGTGGCTAACTGAGCACTATGGGGAGGAGTACAGATAAATTATATTAGAAGTGCCTTAAATTACAGGAAAGATTACAAATGCTATTAAAGATTTAACAGTAGGAGGGGGATGATAGAAAACTAACTTTGAAAACTTTTAGACCAGTCATGCATCACTATTATTGTAATTAGAAATAGGATGATAAAACAGAAGCCAAAAAAAAAAGTGTTTTACTCTGTTGTATGTTAACATTACACCATCCCTACCTTGTTATTCATATTTCCAACATAGGCAAAAGACTATTGTTTGTAGGATCTCAAAAATTTTCAGAATCTTTAGCTTCTTCTAGGCTTTCACTTTCCTGATGTTTTGTTGTTGTTGTTAGTATTTAGTTATATTTTTTATATAACATATAACATAACACTAAAAAAATGTTGATTTGTTGTAAATAAGTAGTAAATTATAATAAATATGCTTATTCAGGAAAAACAAATTTTTATATTAGCTATATCCAAAATTCTGTCTCATCCTTCTTTTTCCCCCTTTAAGTAAGTTGTACATATACCATCAGATAAAACATTTCTCCATTTGTCATATTATGAAACAAAATACTTATTGCTTATATGAGATAAAAACTCATAGAGGATATAAGTGAATAATGGTTTGTTTCAAACCACTTTGGGGTTCTATCTGATCCTCCTATTGCAGTGGATGTCCTTTTTTCATCATTAATTCCTTGGAATTGTCCTAGATGCATACCTTGTTGATAATAGTTAAGTAATTGTCAGTTATTCTTCATACATTATTGCTATTGCTGTGTAGAACATTCTCCTGGTTCTAGTCACTTCACTTTGTATCACTTCATATAAGTCTTTCCAGATGTTTTTGTGGTCATTTTTTTGTGTTATTTCTAATGGTACAGCAATATTCCATTATAATAACATACCACAAATTGTTGTCATTCTCCAAATGACCGGCATTTCTTCAGTTACCAGGTCTTTCTCCTACAAAAAAAGAGCTGCTATAATTACTTTAGAATATATGGTATCTTTTTTCTCTTTTTTTTCTTGATCACCATAGGAAATAAAACTAATAGTGGTATTACTGGATCAAAAACATATCCACAGTTTTATAACTCTTTGAGTATAATTCCATATTGCTCTCCATAATGGTTGGATCAATTCACATTTCCAATAATAATGTATCCATATCCCTGTTTTTCCACATCCCCTCCAACATTTGTCATTTTGCCCTTTTATCTTTTGGCCAATCTGGTAGATGTGAGGTGATATCTGAGTTGTTTCAATATACATTTCTCTTATTAATAATTTAGATTTAGATTTAGAACATTTTATATAGTTATATATAACTTTGATATAGTTATAAATAACTTTGATTTCTTTGTCCAAAAACTGTCTGTTCAAATCTTTTGACCATTTATTAATTGGGGAATGGCTCATCTTCTAATAAATTTGATGAAGTCCTCCATATATTTTTGATATAAGACCTATATCTGAGAAATTTACTGATTTCCTTCTAATCTTGCCCAGATTAATTTTATTTGTACTAAAAACTTTTCAATTTAATGTAGTCAAAATTATCCATTTTATATCTCACAGTGCTTTCTATTTCCTGTTTATTCATAAATTCTTTTTCTATTCATGAATCTGATAGCTAATGTGTTCCCTGCTCTTCTATTTTGTTTATATCTCCCTTTGTAGCTAAGTCATGTATATATTTTGATCTTATATTGAAATAAATGGTATAAGAAACTGATCTATATCTAGTAGTAGTAGTCTCTCGGAAACCGAGGATGACAATTGTCTTTGGGCGTTTTCATCTATGGTGTATAGATGAGTGTGCACAAAGATACTTGTGCGTGAAGGAGATTTAAGTGGAAAAGTCGATGCACAGAGACAGTCCCACTCTCTCAGCATTGGAAGCTTGGGTCCAATGGCACCAAAGTTCATTACACCTGGAGACTTCCTCAGCTGCATTGGATGGCTGTGTTGTCTTTTGTGCTCCAACATGCCCTGAGCATTCCACAGTGCTTTGCTGCGTCGCCATCTCAGCCGTTGAACCTTCTTATTGGTTTCTTCCGTCTGTTCAGCCAAAGCAGTCTTCACATGCTGGGTGAGCAAAGCCCTGGTTCACCAGGGGTTGACGACCCGATGGCTACCCTCACAAGGTTTAGCCGGCTTGTCAAAGCCGTTGCCTGGGGTGTGGCCGCTGCCGCATGCTAGCAGCTACTGGGAGCCACAAGTGAGAGCTGGGTGTCAGGTGGGGGTCAGAGGCTGGAGAGCTGCCCTAGGAGGGCACGATAAGCCCTCCATACCAGAGATACTACTCCTCCCTGAGCACCCCATACGCCCCAATCTATATCTAGTTTCTGCCAAACTGCTTTCCAACTTTCCCAAGAATTTTTACCAAGTGGCAAATTCTTATTCCAAAAGTTTGGAACTTAGCCTTTATCAAACATAAGGTTACTATAATCTTTACGATTGTTTTATTTCTAGTCTGTTCCACTGATCTGTTTTTCTATTTCTTAGCCAGCACCAAATAGTTTTGATAATTAATGCTTTATAATATAGTTTGATGCTAGACCAGTTTCCTTAATTTTTTTCATTATTTCCATTGATATTCCTGATCTTTTGTTTTTCCAAGTGAATTTTGTTATCATTTTCTCTAACTTAACAAAATATTTTTTTGTAAATTAGTTGGGATGGCATTGAATAAGTAGATTATTTTAAGTAGGATCCTCCTTACAATAATATTGTGTTAATTTTGTAACAGTATTTTTAGTCTTTGATAAGTTCTTTGTTGCTAAGGGATAGTCGGCTGTCAGTTGAAGCTGAGCCGATTTGAGCTCAACGTAACTGCTTTTGGCCCAAACAGAGTGAATGGTTTGAAGACAAATTTAGGAAAAAAAAAACTTCATTTTAATATGGTTGTAAATGTTCAAAAGAAAGGTAAAAAGGTTTATAGGATAAGTTTCCTAATTCTAAGGGGTTTCTATCTTAACCCACACCCCACTCAAGGCTTCTCATGAAGACCTCTTCCATCTGTTTCCACACCTGATCCCTCTCCTTAAATCTAACTTAAACCCAATTTCTAACTAAATAAATCTATTTTCTAATCATTATTAACCTTATATAAATTAAAATTATCTACCTCCTTGTAGTTGTTCAACTCTGGGCCTTGCAGATTTCTCTGTTTGGTAGGTTTCTCAGCCTGTAAGGCCTAAAACCCTGTCTCCACTTCATAGCCACACACAGGGTGACACAGATCTTCTTTCTTCTCAACTTTTGGTATTCCTTCTCAAGCTCTTCCCAAACCTCCAACTTCTCTCCTCTCCAAACTGTCAAATCAAGTTAAAGGAATTCCCAAGAGTCCAGCTTTCCAGCCTCCTCTCTGAGCAGTAAACCACCCAGCAGTGAGTCCAAAGACAGACTCAACAGAACTCCCAACTCCTCAGGTCTCTGAATTCCTACCAAGAACCTATTCAAGATTCTACCTAAGCCTCCAAGTCAGTCAGGCAGGATTTTTCTTTTGTCACTACTTACCAAACCCCCAAATTAAATCTCAGATCTTAATTTTAACTCTAGTAATTAGATCTGTCCACCCATGAACAATTAATATTTCTCCAAATATTTAAATATAATTTAATTTGTATAAAAGTATTTTTAATTATGTTCATATAGTTTCCAGATTTGATTTGGAAGATATACTACATGATAGTCTATCTTTGGTTAGTTTAAATGGGTTATCTCTTACTATCTTTTCTTGTAGAATATTGTTAGTGATGTGTAAAAATGCTGATAAATTTTGTGGATTTAATTCATATCCTGCTACTTTGCTAAGATTTTTTTAAATATATAATCATATCATTTGTCAAAAGAGATAGCTTTACAATTTCTTTGTCCATACTGGTATCTTTAATTTCTTTTTCTTCTCTTATGGCTATTGCCAGCATTTCTAGTACAACATGAAATAATATGGGTGATAGTGGGAATTCTTGTTTTACTCCCAATCTTATAGGGAAGGCTTCTAATGTATCACCCTTACAGATAGTATTTTCTGATTATTTTAAATATATTCTTATTAATTTAAAGAAAAATTCATTTTAACCTATGTTTTCAACTGTTTTTAATAGGAATGAGTGTTATATTTTGTCTTTTGTCAAAAGCTTTTTCTGCAATATTTTTTCACTTTTTATGGAATAAATTATGATAATAGTTTTCCTTATATTAAATCATCCCTAAATACTTGCAATAAATCCTGTTTGGTAATAATGAATAATCTTTGTAATTTGTTATTGTAGTCTCCTTGCAAGTATTTTTATTTCAAAGTTTTGTTATCTATATTCATTAATGAAATTGTCCTCAAATTTTCTTTCTCTGCTTTTTCCCTTTTTGATTTAGGTATTAACATCATTTATTTCATAAAAGGTAGTTGGTAGCATTCCTTCTTTACCAATTGTTTTAAATTTTAACATTAAAATTTAATTTAATTTTAATATTAAAATTAGATAATCTTTAAGTGTTTAGTAAAATTCCTTATAAATAAAACAGATCCTGATGCTTTTTCCTTGGGAAGTTCATAGCCTCTTCAATTTCTTTTACTAAAATAAGTTTATTTAAATATTCTATTTGCTCCTCTGTTAGTCTAGGCAATTTATATTTTTGTAAGCATTCAAGCATTTCACTCAAATTATTAAATTTGTTGACATATAATTGGGGAAATAACTTCTAGTAATTGTTTTTATTTCATCTTTATTAGTGATAATTTCACTCTTCATTTTTGATGTTAATGATTTGATTTCCTTCTATCTTTTTAAAAGTAATATTAACCAAGGCTTTATTTATTTTGTTTTTTTTTCATAAAAACCAACTCATAGTTTTATTTGTTAATTCAATTAATTAATAAACACCTACTGTTATTTTGATGGGTTCATACTAGCTTTATGTATTTTCTTATACACATGTCCTTCATTCCGTATCTGATACATACTTTAAAATTTGTACTCAACAATACATTTCAAGGAGGTTAAAGTCAGAAAGAAAGTTCTTATATACACCAAAATATTCATAACAGCATTTTTCTGGAAGCAATGAATTAGAAACAATGGTAGATACCCATGAATTGAGGAATGACTAAAGCAATTGTGATATACTACACTCATATAATGGAATAGTATTGCTCTATAATAGATATTGAATATGAGGAATGTAGAGAAACATGAGAAAACTTGTATGAATTGATAGAGTGAAGTTAGAGCCAAGAACCAATGTACAGAATGACCTCAAAAATATAAATGGATAGAAGAACAACAAAATTTGGCCCTGTAGAAGAAAGGAGAAAATGTGCCTCACTCCCCTCTTGGAAGAAGTCAGTTATGGGTGTGAAACATTATATGAATTGTTAGACACAATTGATATGCTGACTGGTTTTGCTAAGGTTTGGGGGTGGGTGTTGTTTGTTTTTTATTTTTAAATATTTGCAAAAAAATATTATTTCATTGAGTGTAAAGTATATTTTTGGAAACAGTGAGGTAAAAAGTAAAGATATCAACAAAAATAAGGTTGAAAACAGTTTGAATTCATCAAAGAGTCTTCTCTGTGATGACATTAATATCCTTATCTGCTTGTTATCCTGTCTTATTTAGACATTTGTGATAATTAAAATAGTGGAAAACATAAACTGTGGCAAATAAAAGAGTTGGAGCCTTAAATTGTGACCACAGAAAATATGGTTTCAAGACAGTATCTTGTTTTTAAATCAAATATAAGGTGGTCACCAGGGAAAAATTCCCAATTATTAAATATACCCAAGTCAGCTGGGTTTTATAGAGGTTTTAATTCACACAAATGAGGAATTAAAGAAAGAGAGAGAGAGAGAAAGGAAATAATGAGAAAAGGGCTATACCAGCCTAGGTCAGCATGAGTCAGCCTAGGAAGAATGGGATCAGTCAGTCTTTTATCAACTCACCACAAGATCTCTGAGAGGAAGCCCGGAGAGAATCCTTCAAGGCAGCCTTTCCCAGCTGAATCCTGAATCTGAATGTCCCCAGCTCTATCTGAGCTTCCTTTTAAAGCGAATTTTCTCCTATGTCACCTCCCCTAAGTTCTCACATCTACCAATCACAGTAGACGTTTTTCAAAGGACAGGTCATTCTTAATTCTCACCTAAGAAGGCTTAAATTTTTGATTAAGTTCACACCAGAAAAACCTCTGAGTAAGTTTCTCACCTCTTTGCTCCTTGTAAATTCACAAGTTGCCTGACCTTTATAGGTACCTAGCACCCTTTTGTATTAAATCTAAAAATAGGCACAGCTTAAGAGTTTTTTGCCTTATTATAAGTATGGGTTTAAGTACTTTTCATTGTTCAGCAAAGAGTTTACAACTTTATCTTTCCCTAAAGTATGCTTAAGTAGGGGTGGAGTAGAGTTCCCACATTCCTGGTCAAGTACTTTCACTGCCCAAATGGGGAATGGTCTTAACCAAACCTTATGAAGTAGGGTCTGAGAATTTTTAAGGTTCACACCTTTCATGATCATACTATGAAAATATCATTTTTAAGGATTCTCATTCTTTTTAAGACGTCTTGCCTTTTTTAGAGTTTCAAGGCATGAAAAATAATCTGAGTTTTTGAAATAAAGTTCTCTAAAATAAAGGATTGTGAATAACATTCTCTTCTTTGACTCTTGACAACTGAAATAAAATTGACATTTTCTCTTCAAATTTGTATAAGTTTTCCTTCACCTGCCTGTTCCTGCTCATTGGTCAGAGAAACTCAGGCTAGTACTTCTCCCCCATTATAGTCTCAAACTTCTGAGATTAAATTCTCCACAAGGCAAGGAATTATCTGATTATTATTAGTAGAGTGAAACTCTCAAGAGATGTCTGGATAATTGAAGCTTTACCCCATTACAACGTGCTACACTCCTAGTTCCATAATCATATCACAGACTATATCACACAGCCCTAACTGGATATTTTACCATGGCATGAAGGTGACCCTGTGTTCCCAAAAGCTATGTAAAACAACAGATCATAATCTCTGGCAGGTTCTGCAATGCTAAAAGGGGAGAGAGGGAGGAAGGAAATAAATGATTACATTGAACCCTGCAAATGCCAAACACTGTTCTAAGTACTTTATAAATATCAACTCTTTTGATCCTTGCAACAACCCTGAGACTGGTGCTATTATTATCCCTGGTCTACAGTTGAGGAAACTGTCAGGCAGAGGTTGGTTGACTTGCCCAGGGTCCTACAGCTAGTAAGTGTCTGAATGCTGGTCTTCCTGACTTCTAGGCTCAGAGATCTAAAAGACTTGTTTTAAAAAATCTGTTTTACCCTTTATCATATGCCAGTCATGAGTAATATCCCATAAAAGTCTAAATAATAGTGAATAAAATCATTTTTGCTTCCTGTTAAAATTAAAAGTTGTTTGTTTCTCTTTGGTTTTGAGATGCAGTGTGGCATAGTGGATCAAGCTTGGAGCCAGAAGATGAGAATTCAAATCCTGCTTTGGACACTGTGTGATCATGGGCAAAATCACCTGCCTTCTAGTCTCGTCCATAAAATGAGGATATGTGATACCTGCACTGTCTAGATTACAGGATTATGGTAAGAGAAGTACACCGAAAACTTTAAAGTTCAGGCATCCCTTTCACATCATGATTTCTCTCCTTTCAGGTTACGCTATATCGTGACTCAGCATAAGAAATTAAATTGGCATTTTTGAGACAGTGTTGTGGAAGCCACAGACAACACAGAAAAAGTTTAGAAACTCAGAAATGCATAAAATATATATATATATATATATATTATATATGTATACATACTAGTTGCTTTACCTGATTTCAATTAATATTTCTAATATGAAAATAGTAATAATAATAGCTAACATTTTGATAGAACCTACTATGTGGCAGATATTTTGCTAAGCACTTTACTATTATGTTATTCTAAGAACAAGGATATCATGAGGCTGAAGGGAGATAAAGGAGGAAATGAACTTTGAATACCTTTAGTGCTAAATGAATGCCAGTTATCATAGTCATCGCCATCAGTCTACAGTCACCAGATCTCCGTTCTGGTTATGGCTTCATTCTCCAAAGCCTTTACTCTTTAATTTCTTTTTTTACTCTTTTTTTTTACTTTTTCTTTACTTTTGATTAGCTCAAACAATATTTATTATAAAGCCACACAGAAGTGTTCTGATAAATGTATAAAACAAGACTCTGTATTATTTACACTTTCTTAAGTCTAAATAATTATCAACATAAAAAATCACACATTCATTTATAGAGATTGATTTCTGAAGTGTAATTGTTTCCATTGAAAATTTAACAAGTGACTGGTTAAAGCTGTCTGCAGCATATCCTTAAATGAATATTTTATAATCCATTATCCTATTTGACCATCACAAGAACCCTGTGAGGTAGGCACTAACTACGGTTATTTTTTTTTTTGCAAATGAGGTAGAAGATCTAAGACAATTGGAAAGGAAGGAGAGGGCTACGTTATTGTGAAGGTCTTTGAATAACAAATAGAACATTTTGTATTTAATCCAGGAGGAGATAGGGAACCCCTTATCCACTATGCCATATTGTGCATAATTGTACCATTTTGACTCTGGCTCACCCTCTGGACTACTCTACTTCTAACTGAGCTACTTCTCCCAGCCTCAAAAGCACCCTCTTTCTCTCCCTTCTTTCTAGCTAGCTAAACTTTAGATTTTATCTTTCTCTTTTACAATGTAAGTTCCTTAAGATAAAAAACTGTCTTGTTTTCCTTATCCACAGGATTTAATACAGGATCTGACACAAAGTAAGAGCTTAATAACTGCTTCATTAATCTACTCACCTACCTGACAGGGTCATTGTGAGAAAAATACTCTGTAAAGCATAAAGTGCTATGTAAATATGCTATTATCATTATCATCATCAGACTTGACGTTCTCTAAGCCATATCTTGAATTTGTTCTAGGATGACAGGACAGATATCCCCATTAGTCAGATCTGGTCTATATACCCAATTTGCAGTGCTCTCATCAAAAAGTCACCAGAAAAACTTGCATATTTTTTACCTGCACCTGACACAACCTTAAATAAATCCTTATTGTGAAACGTTGCTTCTTTTTCAGTAGACCTGGATTCATCCCTATATGAGAAAATTCTCATTCTCCTAAATAAACCCAAGACTACAAGTTATGTTCCCTTCTGTTTCTTTTCTTTCACATTCTTCCACTTGCTAACCTCTTGACATTAGTTTTGATTTCTCTCACCTTAGAATTGTTTTATTCCAGGTTTCTATCTTGGATTATTTTTCTACCCAGCCTAGGAATTTTCTATTAAGCAAAAGAACAGAGAGGTATTTCTCAGCCCTTTCACCTTCTCCTCAAGCAGTGAGACCAGCAATCCTTTATAACAAAAACTAATTGGTGATTTCTTCAGGCAAGAAGGCAAACATAGAACCTGCCCTTTAGGTCACTGTAACATTCCCATCAATGACCATACCTTGTGGGTATCAAAATGAACTTGTCTTTCACAGATCACAACAGAAGATCTGCTACATCAAAGTTTTAGTAAGAAGTAGAAATGTACAAAATAACAAATAAACTTGTATTGTGCATTAAGTGATCATTTTGATCTTAAAATGGATCAAATTCTGCATCACTTCACTTAAAACTGGATATTTAGATAGAATGACTAGTTATATATTAATAGATGAGATTATTC
The DNA here is from genome assembly GCF_027887165.1 of Monodelphis domestica. Classification (NCBI taxonomy): domain Eukaryota; kingdom Metazoa; phylum Chordata; class Mammalia; order Didelphimorphia; family Didelphidae; genus Monodelphis; species Monodelphis domestica. Next base: position 221,248,972 of record NC_077227.1, on the reverse strand, counting down.
TCTCATGGAAATTAACACTGACCTACAATTTAGAGACTGATTGGAAAGAAATAATGTAGTAGAAAAATTAAAATTAAAAATCTATGCCATAGCACTAGTGCCATATTCATAAAATTCATAAACTACATAACACAATATACTACAAAAATACTTTATATAAATAATTTCATTTTATTCTTACAACAGACATAAGATTGATCATGAAGGTATTATGATTTCTTTTCTGAGAATGAAGAAAGTCAAGAATAGAGGGGTTACATTACTTGTTCAAGGTAAAAATAAAGGTAACAAGAAAGATGTCATGATACTTTGAGTAGCCTGTTTACAGCTTGTAAGGATATTGACTCATATTTCCCATTGCATTTTTCTAGGGTTCTGACCTGAAGTGAACCATTTAAATAATGAGTCAGGAAAAACTATGATACCTTGGCAGACAATGGATTTCTTCTATGGATAGCCTTGCTGAGGAAATGACCATTTTTAAAATTTCATTTTATTTTATTGAAGTGGAGGATGCTTGTCACCAATAAAAGGGATACTGCTGAAGCCATAATTGGGCAGAACTTGGAAAGGTTCTTGTTAACCCAAGAGAAAGGGTTCTACAGTCATCCCTCACTATATCATGGTTCACTTATTCTGACTTCATTGTATCACGAGCTTTCTTAAAAGTATATATCTAATGCTGTATAGCAGTTTTCACTATATCACAGGATTTTGTAGGTGAATACTATACAGTACACAGTGGAAATGCAGTATGCCACTACTGCTTGTGCAAGTCTGCCAATGTGAGATTGTACATGGCACACTATTGGCTGATGGAATGAAAGGCGACCAACCATAGCACTATGTTCTGTATCCTAGGTGCTGATTGGCTCATTGACTATAGTATTGGTCTGTTTGCTCTCCCACTATTTCATGGATTTTCACCTATTGTGGGGGATGGCTGGAACATAACTCCTGTGATAGGTGAGGGATCACTATACTTCTTTCATAAAGAACCTGGCCAACCTATGGCCAACCAGAAAAAGGAGACACTAGATTTTGTATTTGAGCAGGAAAATAGAGCTGGAGGTAATAGGGATTATGACCAAGTAGCAGAGTCATGTATTCATCCCAGCAAAGATTCCATATCCATCAGGAAACAGGTCCAAGGAGTTCAGAGTGACGTATTCTGCAATACATCATCAATCAACAATGTAAAAATATGAAACAGTATCAAATATCTTGTAGAACCAGATGTGTGAGTTGTTCTTCATCACACATGGCACAGACACATGTGTTCCCTATTTGTGTACCTCTCTGTTTGTGGCCTCTGTGTATTTATCCTTAGTGTGTTCATGAGAGTGTGCACCTCTGGGTTTTGTTTTGTTTTTTGTCTGGTTTTGGTTTTTTTGGGGGGAGGAAGGTCTTGCTACTTTTCTCACCTCCCATTTCAGTAAATCTTTTTACATTGAAATAATAGCATAATCTGACTGTGGAAAATAAACATATCAGTAGGAGCTCAGGAGCTATAGTTTTAAGTGTAGACCACAGAGCACCTTGAAATCTAAGAAACTTGATCTAAACTTGATCCCGTATTGTTCTCTCTCTAGGAAATTGCACCCCCACTTTCATTCTCCTTCCCTCTTTTAACTTCAACCTCTCTTAACTATTGGTTTCTTCCTTGCTGACCATAAATATTCTTAAGCCTCTCATCCTTAAAAATCCTCATTAGATCCCACAAGTTCTTCAAAATAATATCCTACATTTCTCTATCCTGTCAACTAAATTCCTTGGAAAAATTGTCTTCATTTCCTAACTATCATCTTCTCTCACTTATTTATCATTCTTTTATAAAACAGCTTCTAACAAAAATTACCTTCTTCAAAATCACCAGTGATCTCTTAATAAAAAACAAATGCACTTTTCCTGAGTCTTCTTGACTTCTCTGTGGCATTTGATACTGGTAGTCACAATCTACTTCTGGATAATATCTCATCTGTGAGTTTCTGTGACACAATCTCTTGAATCTCCTTCTACCTATCTGACTATTCCTTTTCAGTCTCTGTTTTTGAATCATCATCCATATCGTAACACCCCACCAATGGAATGCATCCCTAAAGGGCCCTCTTCTAACTATATACTTTCTTAGATTGTGGCTTCATTAACAAACAAGGGCATAATTATCAGAGCTATTCAGATGACTCCTGCATGAGACTCTTCTCATAATTCCAGTATCATAACATTGATTTTTTACTGGATATTTTCAATTGATGTCCTGTAGGCATCTCAAACTCAATATGCCCAAAACAAATTTCATTATCTCTTTTCTCAAACCCACTCCTCCTCAAAACTTCACTTTAGTATTTCTGTCAAGAACATCTTTCCAATTACCAAGATTCACAACCTTAGTTTCATTCTCAAATCTTCACTCTAATTCCTGTAGCATATATTTTTCCTTCCCAAACAATATCTCTTCCTTGACTATATATCTCACATTTGCCCCTGTCTCTTTATTTGTATAGTCACTATTCTATTTCAGGTTCTCTTAATTTTTTTCACCTGGGTTATTATAATAGCTACTTATTTGTTTTCTCTGCCTCAAGTCTCTCTCCATTCCAATTCGTGTTCCACAATTTGCCACCAAACTGATTTTCTAAAGTACAGGTCTGTCTTTGTTACACACACACACACACACACACACACACACACACACACACACACACACACACACTCGTTAAACTCAGTGCCACATTTAGCCAAAATATTAAACTCCTCTTTGGCATTTAAAACTCTTTGCAACTTAGCCACTTACCAACTTTCCAACTTTATTGCACATTTCTGGTCTTCATATACTCTTTGGTCCAGGAAAAAAGGAACTCTTTCACCTATTCCATCTCTATGTCTTTTCCATAATTCTTTAAATGTAGTCTTTCCTTATCTTTGCATCCCCAGTCTCAGCAATTTCCTTCAAGGATCATCTCTACATGAAGTCTTTTCTGATGCCACCAACCACCAGTGTCTTCCTCACAAATGACCATGTGTCTATTCTGTCTAAATATATTCATGTATTTTACCCCCCATAAAATGAAAACTCTTTGAAGGCAAAGATCATTGCAGGGTTGTCTTTATATTGCCAGTGCCTAGCACCATGCTTGGCATATAATAAATAGTCACTGAATAAATGTTTCTGGATTGATTGAAAACCATGCTATATTAGGACTGACTACAAATGATAAGAGAAGATTGTTAGAGCCCAATAGACCCTTCTAAATATTAGGAAAGATCTTATATGTAATGAACTTCCTTGAAAATTTTCTAGGTAAGACTTGACTACTTAATTTAGATGTTATAAAAAGTAACCTTGTTCAGTTGCAGGTTAGAATAATTTTTTTTGAGATCTCAAACTACAATATTCCATAATTCTGTGATTCTTTTGACTTGAGTTTCATTTTACACAATAGCAATTGTACAATTTCCCTGATCCTGATAACTTTAAGGAGACCTGAGGAAAAATTGTATTTTCACCCAAGGATGTTTTTTCCCAAAACTATGTATAGTGCTATGCTAACAATAATTTTTTAAATATACTGAAAAAAATATTCCTGTACTCAAGGATATCAGGAGACTAGAACTTCTCAACAACATATTTTTAAGCTCAGAATTGCCTTAAATCTATGCAGTGGGCTTTTTGCCCTAAGATTGCTAAGAATTTTATTTTCTCTGTAGTGTGCTCATTTGGTGCTTTGAGATTTATTTTTGGCATGACCTAATCTGAGATCCGCCAGGAAGAAAGTAAAAGAGAAAGGCTCTGCCTTGTGAGCTCAGCCCCCAAACAAAAACAATAGCAGTGTCTCAGGGTTGTTTTCTTAGAGATTTATTGGGCCTTATTAAATTTGGAACCAGTCAAGAAGAATACAACAGCTGTTGTGAATCTCAAACAAAAGCAAAACATCCTCTTATATATTTTCATTCTTTTCAGGGTCCTTGTAAGCTTGTAAACTTTCTGGGCAGGGACTTGTCTTACTTCTGCTTACCCACTGTAAAGTTATGTTTACATATACAATGTGATACCAGTAAGAATAATCTGAGAGCTCTGTTTTGATTTACTTCTTCCAGGCATTTAGAGAGAGCTCACGGAAAGATACTGAGCTATAATTTTGGAAATAACACTACCAATAAGGCAAAGAGCCTAACATGGTTTTAATCCCTTTCCCCATTGGTATCATTTATGTTCTTTTCACCTCTGAATTATTGAGGAAAGCTACATTTTTGAATTAAAAAGGAGATGCATAGATATATGGAAAATCATTAGTCACAGGTTATGTCTCCAACAAGTTCAAGTAAGATAAAAATGATTATAGCAGAATAGTGTTTAATTTTAAGTCATAGGGTCTAGTTCAAACCCCAGCTCTGTTATTTTTATCCTGTAAGACCTTGGACCTATCCCTTAATTTCTGTAAATGTTCGGCTTTTTGCCCTTAAAATTAGGGTATAGGATGGAATGATCTGCATGGTCTCTTCCAGCTCTAAATCTGTAATCCTATAAACCATATACTTCAAAGAAGGGGCTCTTAAATTTTTGCGTGAGTGTTATGGACCTCTTTGGCAATATGGTAAAATCTATGTACCCAATTCCATCATAATATTTTAATGACATTAAAGAAAATGCATCAGATTATAAAAGAAACCAATTATGTTGACACACATTTATCATAGAGGTGGCACAATAGATTGATTACTAGGCCTGGAAGCAGAAAAACATGAATTCTAATCTAGCCTTGGACATTTAGTAGCAATGTGACCCTAAGTAAGTACAATTTCCTCATCTGAAAAATAATTTGAATAATACCCACCTACTTCCCAGAATTGTCATAATAATAAAATGAGATAATGCTTATGAAATGTTTTATAAACATTAAAATACTATGATAGTGCTCATTATATCATTAATAATTGCCTTACCCATTGCCACATAGCTTGGAAATTTTAAAGGTGGGATTTGAAAGTATGTCTCCTCTTTCTCCAGTTCCAGTACTCTTTACACTTGATCACTGCCAATTAGAGGAAAATTCTATGATTCTTTTGACTTGAGTTTCCTTTTACACAACAACCTTTTTATAGGTTTTATGTAAGATGTAGTCTCTTCCCTCTGTCCTCATGGAAATACAATTATTAGATGACTATGATATATAAGCTTACAATTATAATGCAAAATTATAGATGGTAACTGTATGAGGATAAAGCAGCTAAGTGATGCAGTAGCTAGAGTGGCAAGACTGCATTCAGAAAGATTCATCTCTCTGACACTGGGCAAGTCATTAACCCTTTTTGCCTCGATTTCCTCACCTGTAAAATGAGTTAGAAAAGGAAACAGCAAACCACTCCAGTATCTTTGCCAAAAAAATCCCAAATGGGGTCATAAAGAATAAAACCCAATGGAAATGATTCAGCAACATGCGAGGACAACTGCACAAGAGAAATGCAGACCATGCATTACTCATGAAAAGTTGGAGAAAAAAAAAGACTATTGTTTAGAAAGGGAAGGGAAGGATCTATGGTACAGAGAACATATGATCAGAAATTGAAAGGATGAATAAGATTTTAACAGATAGAAACTGAATAGGATATTATAGTCATTGAGAACAATCCAAATAAAGTCACAGATAGAAAGTGGTATAGGGTATGTATAGGAATGTGGCATACCTGAAAAGTAATAGTGTAAACATCCCCATACTACCAACTTGGCCTTCTGATTTTAAGCATTTGCACCTGCCTGAATATATCTTCTGTAAGAGAAGGTTTGACATCTTGGAGCAAAATGAACTGGAAAGAGCTTCAGAATTCTACAGCAGCAGGGGATGGACAGAAAGGCACACAGAACTTTGGAGAGAGAGAGGAAGCTAAGCTGATCCAGCAGTTGGGAAACTGATTTCTGTCTAGTACCAAAGATCAGATAGTTAGCTCCAGCTGGTTCCCTGATCCAGTGATCTCATTTCCTGTGATTCCTGACCCAGATCTCACCAAAGACAAGCCAATTAGACAGTACTTTGAAAAATAAGCTGTCCAACAAGAAAGATTTTCAATCTACCTCCTTTAATCAACTTGGGACTCTTTCTGTGCAGCCAAGAACCAGAGTCCTCTTTAATCTGACCCCAGGGGGTCAGGTGAACCAAACCTGATCTGCCTTGACTTAGGGGGAAAAGCATATTAGTTAGTTAGTTAGGGATCCCTTATCCCTCCTTCCTTCCTGAACTTCCATCCTCCATCTGCCCTGTTCCCTTTTCTGTTTCCCTCCAATAAATTTCCGTTAAGAAACTCAGGAACTGACTCAGCTGTCACTTGAGAGTGAGGGGGAGAGAGGAGACATTTCTCTCCCCAAGAAGAAGAGAACTTTTTTACCATAAGCCTCTTCAACAAGATCCTTCATAGAACCCAGCAGTCAAAGATGAAGGCAGCCTTAGAGGGGGAAGACTCATTCCCTAAATTTATCATCCTTTTCCCCTTATCACAAATCTCTCCCCCATTTTACCCTCTATTACACTTCTTGGTCCATTCCTTCTGATTATTGCCCCCTTCACAGTCCCTATCCTTTACTCAAACTTTAAGGAGAATATATCCATGTTGATCAAAGCATTTTTACTTTCATCTGGGAATGAGGAAAGTTAAAGAGAAATAATAGAAAAGACCTTCCCAGCCTTTATTTTCAGAGTACCCTATTCTCTCTTGTACCCAGTTGCCTTATTCCCCTAAAACAGTGGTGTTTTAGGGCTTGACCAATGGTGATATCAGAGATTCTACCACTACCACCACCACTACCTTCCTCTCATGTTCATCAATACAGCCTGGATGTCTTCGTTTTGCAATGTGGTGGCCAAGGTGGCAGCTTGTTTTCCCAGAAATTCAGGCGTTCCCTCTGGTTGGACTCATCAGTTGCTGAAATGGCCTGAATAAGTAACAAATTGATAACAATTTCATTAAAGTCTCTTCAAGGCTGAATATTCATTATTATTCCCTGTGTTCCTAACATGAGAAGTGATTTGTAAAAATTATTGGAACATTTTTTGAAAGAAATTTGGAATTATGCCCCTAAAGTTACTAAACTATGAATAATCTTCAATTCAGGGCCATTCCTATTAGGTCCATGAGCCAAAGAGATCCAACAAAAAGAAAAAGACTCCACAGGCACTAAAATATTTACAGTGATTCTTTTTGTCATGTCAAAAAATAGAAAATAAGGATAAGTTCCTATCAATTTGCAAATGCTGAACAATTGTTGACATATGAATATAATATTTATAAAAATTATGAAAGAGGTGGTTTCAAAGAAACTTAACAAAGTAAGACTTGTATGAACAGCATAGATTGAAGTGAGTAGAACCAGGAGACTAATTTATACAATAATACCTACCTTGTTGAGATAATCATGAACGACTTAAGCATTCTTAATTCGTTCAGTAACCAATCATATTCCAGAGAAGAAATGAAAGCATGCTTTCCAACATCCTGAAAGAAAGGAAATGAATGGATTCATAATGTAGAATGAGAATGAGATTTTTGAACATGGCCAATGCAGGAATTTGTTTTGCTTGAATAAAAATGTTCGTTAAAAAGATTTTTGTTTGGTCGTTTGATTTGGTTTTGATTTTAGACTGGGTTTCCCTAGCTTGTCCAGATTGGAAGTACAGTAGCCACTCACAAGCCCAATTCCAATATTCATTAGCAGAGAAACTTTAATTTGCTCTATTTTTTTCTGGGCTGTCTTATCTTACCTCTTCTTAGGCAGCTTTCTAGCTCTCTATTCCCTAGGGCTCATAATATTTGCACCAGACAGTGTGGACACCCCATCAATTTTAGCTTTATTGAAACTCAGAGCTCTCAAATTCAAGAGATCCAATAGCTTCAACTTTCCCCACTAAAACCATCTCTTGTTGTGTTGTTGTTTATTCCAATAATGGGGGTAGGGAGAAGAACAACAGTATTTTTGTTCATTGAGAACAATGTTAAAAATGAATAAAATACAGTGGAATGGGATGTGATAGGATAGAAGGAAATGGAATGGGATATACAAGTTATTTAGAATGTATTTCGAAGACTATAGTCTTCATTTCCAGATACTACCACACAGTAGGAATCCTATTATGAAAAAAGTGCCGAAATAATTGGGTCTTTGCAACCTTCGGACAATAATCACATCTGCAAAGCATTTTCGTGTGACTGACAGGAGAGAACTATTTCTGATGCCAGTGGGTCATTGTCCAGCAAACATGGCTACATCGGGAGGGTGCTGCTCCCCTACTGTTACTGGCTAATCCTGGCACTGAGTTTCTTCTGCTATTTCCTATCCTGGGTGTCCCTTTCAAATCTGTGCATGCCCCAGCTGGTCTCATGCTGACATAGTGTTATGATGCAGAGAAAAGAAATGAATTTAAGCACTAGGCAACTGTATGCCATATTAGCATAGTGAGGGGCTTAGCACTCAATGTATATTCAGCTCAGGGAATGAGCACACTCCTTGACAAAACCCAGTGATCACTTATTTATAGGCATAACCCACTGATTTATAAGGGTGCAGATGAAGTAGGAAAGAGTACTGAATTTGGAACAAAAGTATGTGAGATAGAATCTTAGTCTTATACTTGGTACCTCTCTGAACTACACTCTCCTCATCTACAGAGAGAGAGAAGGTAAGTTTAAGAGTTCTTCTGCCTCTAAATTCCAAGAAAAATTATTGTTATTCCTACAATCACAGTACATACAGGGGAAGGAATTAGGTCTGGGTTTTGACATGCTTGGGAATAGAGAAGAAAATGTAAATTTTAAAAATTAGTATTTAATACTCCAAGTGTTGTATTTAATAATATTTATTAATATTTAACTTGAAGAAAAAGGAAAGTAAAAGGCTAGAGAAACTGAGAGAACTCAGCAGCCTTCCATGTGGAAAAGAAAAAGACAGAGAACTGAAACTAAAGATAAACAACCTAAAAATGCATGTACAAGAAAGGGAAAAGGAATTGTGGGAAATGTAGTCGAAGGGGTCAAGATTCTAATTAATATAGAAATTAGGAGAAATTATGGGAGGCATTACTGAGGAGGTGGTCTCTGATCCTTGAAGGAAGATCTTAGAGGAATAGAATAGGGTTGGATGCAATCTTGGGGTTTAACATAGTACTAGAACAATGTCAACAATATTTTTTTTTTCTTATACAAAAGAAAACTCAAACCCACAGAGGTTGAGTGACTTGTCTGAGTTCACACTGGCACTAAGCAATGGAACTGAGATTAGAAAACAAATTCTCTGACTTCAAATTTAGATATCTTTCCATTAAGAATTTTGAAAGTTAAAAATGAGGAAGTAATTCATCTAAGTATTAGGGATGCCTTTCATGAAGGTATGAAAGATCTTGAAGAATTGCAAAGACAATGTAGGTAGATGATAAAGTAGTGGAGAAGTTTAAAGTCTAAAATCCTGGAAAGGTACAAAGGAAACGGGTTATAAAGAGTTTTAAATGCCAAGACCTCATAATTAATTCTAGAGATAATGGGGAGCCTTTGGAGTTCACCAGACTGAGTTATGTTATGATTGGATTTATACTTTTAAAAAGCCCACCTTGACATTTAAGTGAAGGATGGATTCTAGTGTAGAAAGACATGAGGAAAAGAGTCCTGTTTGAAGGTTATTACAATAGTCCAGGCAAGAAGTTATGAGGACTGGAATGATGACAGCAATTGTGATCAAGATAGGATTTAACCAGATTGGGGGGGGGGGGACTTTAAATGGCAGACTAAATGACTGGCATTTTGTCTCTGAGTTAATGGGAAGTGACAGAATGCTTTTGAGCAGGAGGGTCACACAGTCACTCCTATGCTTTAGGAACATTGTTTGGGCTGCTTTTTGGAGTCTGGATTGGGGTAAAAAGCTGGAATCAGAGAAAACAAGTATGAAACTACTACAATAATTTAAGAGATAGGTGGTGAAGGCAAGCATTTAAGGTATAGATACTTGAGAATGGTAGAAGGGAATGAACATGAGATGTTGGTGAGGTAGAAATATACAGAACTAATAAAATACTTAAACATCCCAAATAAAAATCTCAACTTCTACAAGAAACCTTTCTCCCAAAAAATATACATTACAAAGTGATGATCATCAAAATAATATGGTACTATAAAAGAAATGGTGTGGTAGATAAATGAAATAGATTATGTATATAATACAAAATAGTAAATGGCCATAGTCATATAATGTTTACTAGTATTCACCCAAAGTACCAAGCTGTTGGGGTAAGGACTCATCATTTGAGAAAAATTGCTAGGAAAACTGGAAAGCAGTCTGACAGAAACTAGGCATAGACTAACATCTCTAAATGTGTATAAAGTCAAAATGGATAAAAGGTGATATAAGTTAATTTGGATACCATTGAAAAAATTAAGTGTCAGATCTATGGATAAGTAGAGAGTTTATTACCAAACAAGAAAGAGAGATTCACAAGAAGTAAAATGAATAATTTTGATTATATGAAAATAAAGAGCTTTTGCACAAATAAAACTAATGTAGTCAAAATTAGAAGGAAAATAGAAAACTGAAAAAAAAAAGTTGTAGCAAGTTTCTCTGATAAAGGCCTTATTTGTCAAATATGTAGAATACTGAGCAAATTTGTAAAAATAAGAATTTATAAACAGGCAAAAGATATGAATAGGTAATTTTTGGAGAAAAAAACAAAATTATATTAATTTGAAAACTTGCTCAATTGCTATTGATTAAACAAATGTAAATTATTTCCATTCTTTGTAGAATATTGTATATACAATCTGGTACAGTTGATGATTTGTTTGGTTTTGCTGACTTTTTCTCTTTATTTTTTATTCTTTGTTGCAATGAATGACTCTCTGGGTGGAGGTAAGAATGTATTATGAAGTGAAGGTGATGTAAAAACAAATGTCATTAAAAATAAGACAAAAATAAAATAAGCTGCAAGAAGAATGTACCTTCCTAAAAACAAAAAAGTGAAAATATATGGGTTGGGAATCATATTTCCTCTAATAATAACTTTATATCTGTATAAGAAGGTAAAGCAAAGGTTTTTTAAAACATAGCAGCCTTAATATATTTGTATGCACAAATGTATATTTATCTACATACATATATTTTAGGCGTATTTTATATACATATATGTATTCATAACAGATAAATTGTATATGTGCATATTGTATGCATAAACACTTTATATGTTTATCAAATACATATATTTGTGTTTGTGTTTGGAGAAATCTCTATATATAGAGAGATAGATATTTAAATAGATAGATAGATAGACAGACTGACACAGATAGATGCTGGATAGATGGGTGGATGGATAGACAGAGATAGATGATGGATGGATGGATGGATGGATGGATGGATGGATGGATGGATGGATGAATGGATGGACACTCATAGATAGATAATGGATGGATAGATAGATAGATAGATAGATAGATAGATAGATAGATAGATAGATAGATAGATAGATAGATAGATAATATGCATGTGTGTATATTGACTAAAGAAATAGTTGATTATTTATCATGGCAATGTTCAAATGACAGCTTCTTAATATAAAGAAGTTAGGACCATGAGACCAAATCAGGAAGGAAAATAATGTTGAAAATTCTTTCCTGGAACTAAAAAATTATTTTTATCTTCTTTTGAATGGCTTATTATAATGATCACCTTAGAGGACTTACCTAACCCCCATTGGGTAAGCTCCATTTCTAGGAATTAATCCCTTCTTGAACTTAGCTTTCTCTAAGTGAGAAGTGTCTCAGCTCTTTCTTTATACTTCAGGAATAACATTGGTTTTGTTTTTACTTATAAGTGATTTTGCTATTTCTATTTTATAGACAAAGGTGACTGAAACAATGTAAGACTAAATCCACGTCTAAAGTTAGCAGATTTCTGTACAGGATGATAGGTCTAGGACTTGGAGGAACTTCAGAAAGCTTCGTGTTCAAACTTTCTTTTACAGATACTCAAGGTAGTAAATGAAAGAACTAAGTCAAAAGTGTCCTATGACTTCAGATCCAGTGTTCTTTCTATCAAAGTCTCATGCTCATGCTTATTATGCTGCCTTTGCAGTACTAAGGCCCATGGTCAGAAGCAAAACATCTCATCTGAGATGCAGCTCTGTCAATCATGTGATCAGTTATCATCCTTAAGTCTCAGTTTCTTCCTCTGTAAAATGGGGGTAAGGATGTTTCTGCTACCTATCTCACTGAACATCAGGAGATGAGCTCTTTATATTGAGCTAGGTTTAACAGTATGCTATCCCAATAAGAAGATACCACACCACAAAAATTTACCATTTCAAAAACAAATAAGGTCAATATAAAACAGAAAGAAAAGAAAATGTGATTATAACATTGATCAAAGTGACTTAAAAGGTTATAAAGTCATTAGAACATGTTTAAGATGAGAAATGAAAATACTCAAAAGTAGTCTAAAAACAAAGAAGAAAATATCAATCAATATAGAAAGTTCCATTTTTGTAAACACATGATACTCCAGGAATTGTGTACAGACTAAGGATAAAAAATAAAAAGTTCCCACCCTCTAAAAGCTAACATTCTAATGAGCCAGACAACAAATGAGAATAAGGTTCATACTTACAAGATAAAAACAACATAGATGGAAACCAATCTGAGAGGGAGAGGCATCAGCAATCAGTTAGCAGTGAATAGAATGCCAACCCTGGAATGAGGAAGATTTATCTACCTAAGTTCAAATCTGGCCTTAAATATTATTAGCTTATTATTAGCCTTATTAGCTTTGGACCCTCAGCAAATCACTTTAACCCTATTTGCCTCAGTTTCCTCATCTGTAAAATGAGCTGGAGAAGGAAATGGCAAACTATTCTAGTATCTTTGTTGAGAAAACTCCAAAAGAGGTCACCAAAGAATCAAACACAGCTAAAACAACAAACAACAACAATAACAAGAGTTGGAGATGAGGGGCAAGACATTTGAGACATGGAGGACAGTCAACTCAAAGACACAGAGAATGGTGAGTATTAGAGAAAGTAGACATAATCCAGTGTTGTTAATATGAAAATGAAATTAGGGGAAGAGTCAACTATAAGAATCTTCTGAAAAGTAGGAAGAGAGAGTAGGAAGATTAGTTTTGCTACTCATATTTATTATTACTGGAATGGAGCTGAGTTATTTGGGGAAGGGAAATAGATATAAAAACAGAATTTTGACAAAGCATGATCTGTGACTGAGGTCTCAGAGGTATAGAAAACAGATGTTAATTTAATTTTACAGCTTTCCAGTATAGAGAAATTACTTATGCCAGTATTACTCTGGGCAACTGAATGAGTCAGCATTGGCTGGGGCAGTTAATGGACTGGGGCTAGATTGCAGAGAGTGTAAAAAGGAAAAAGATATAAAAATACTGGAAGAGTAGGAAGGGCCAAGGTTTTGAAGAGCTTTAAATATCAAACCGAGTAGTCTAGTTTTGATTCTGGAAGGAATAGAGAGTCTGTTGTTGTCTGTCCTTTGTTACAAAGGTGATCTCTTGAATTTCAAATAAATTGAATTTAAGTTGCACAAATCCATTAGCCTCTCTCTTCCACAGTCATAGATATCCAGTGGCAAGACAAAATTCAGGAAAACTGGTGATGGCCCAGGATGCAGTGAATGATCTTGGTGTCTTTGATGTCTGACCAAGCTTTAGGCATTTCACAGTACCTGCTTCAGCTTCCTTCTTGGCCATCGGAACAAACTGTTGTCCTCTGCCCATTCCACCAGGGGAAGTCTTCACATGTTTGAGGTAGATGTCCATCCTCATGGATCTAAGAGGTAATAGAGGAGGTTCAATAATCTTGGGGCTGACCTGGGAAAGAGTAAGAAGTCAAGAAAGGTAGGAAGGAAATTTAGAAAAATCATCTCAGCAGTTGAATCTGGGATGGATTGGAATGGGAAAAGATTTTAAGCAAGGGGTCATGAGGACCTATATTGCAGTTGTAGCAACATGAGTAAGCAGAAAGGGTCATATATATATATATATATATATATATGTATATATATATACACACATACATACATATATATATGATATTGTGAATGTAGCAATGACAAGATGGTAACAGATTGGATGTATAGAAGGAATGAGGAATCAGTGATGACATTGATGTTATGTGTCTGAATGCTGAGGAAGAAGGTGATATCTTCTGAAATAATAGGAAAATTCAGAAGTGGGGAAGGTTTTGAAGGAAAAATAATGACTTCTGCTTTGATATATTTAATTTCATATTCTTATGAGGAAGTTAGTTCAAAATATCCAAGAGGAAATTGTTGACTCAGCTCAGGAGAGATACCAGAACTGCATGTAAAAAATTGAGAATCATCTACATAGAATGGTCATTGAATCCATGGGAGCTAGTGAGATGACCAAGTGAAAAATTACAGTGCAAAAAAAAGAAGGGGACCCAAGACAGAGCCTTAGAGAGCATGAGTAGTAGGTGTGACATGGATCAAGAACCAGTAAATGAAGATTGAGAAAGAATGATTAGGGATAGAAAAAAGATGGGAATAGATTAATATCTTATATATATATATATATGCATATATATATTTATATATAACAACTTAGACTGTAGAGAATATTCATGAGGAGAAGATAATGGACAATGTCAAATGCTTCAAATAGATAAAAGAAGATCAAAACTAAGGAAAGGCCATTAGATTTTGGTATACAATGTTGATACTTTTTCTACAGCAAAGTGACTGCTATCTGTTTTCCAAGTGCAGGTTGGTCTATTATCTGGAAGAAAAAAAAATTCAGGGGCTTTGGAATACTTCACCACACTCCAGGTTATGAGGAAGAGTGTTTATAAAATACAGAATTAGGACTTCAAAAGAAGTGGAAAAATATTGGGAAATAGGACAAAAAGGAGGATCTGAAGTGGCAGAGGGAAAAATTCCCTCTTGTCAGGAGATGGGAGAGTAGAAGAATGTTGTGCATAGCAGAAAATAGAAAAAAAATTCCCAAAGAGGAAAATGCTGAATGCTCTGAGGAAGAAGTAGTTTATTGTCTCTACCAGCACCTTCAAAGAAATGACAAAGCAAAGCCTTGGAAGCTGTCAAATCGGAAATTTTCCAGTAGGTATTAGAGGGGGGAAAAAAGAGGAACATTGATTAGTATATACTGATTCTGGGGCAATGAGGAAGCTATATGGTAACCTGACACTGACAATAGAGAGGTCCAAGACAGAACCCATAAGATTTGTCGAAACAGATGACTTAACTAACCACTTCTGGTGAGTGTGCGTACAAATGATACTGCTAGAAAGAACCAAGAGAAATATTTCCAAAATTAGGAAGACTTAAGCATGAAAACGAAGGGAATAGAGGTAGACATTGTAATCTCACTGCTACCTATTGATGTCAAGGAATGCAAAAGAATTTGCTTTGGGAAGTGAATAGCTGCCTAAGAGAATGATTTCTTGAAAAAGGAATTAGATTTCTGTTGGAACTCCTAAATTAAAATACGAGGATGACAGACTCCTGAGAGGAAGCAGAGTGCCTACCAATGGCTGTTAAGGATGCTATTTTCCCTTATATCCTAAAAATATATTCAAAGGAGCTCTAAAATACAAAAGATAGGGGAAGGAGAAAACTGTTTTTATATAAAAACCATAGAGCTATAAACCATAGAAAGTCCCTACAAGGAAGGAAGAAGAATAGTAAATGAGACACTCACAAGTTCATAGGATACCCTCCCCACCCCACCCCCAAAAAACAACAAAAACTCACAAAGAAGAAATCAGTGGTAAAAACTCAAGGCCTCAATTGTCTATACACAAAATTGCCAAATTTTATATAACAGGAGAAGCAGGGCTATTTAATTCTTATCTTGCTCTGGCTTTCTCCTTAAATAGAATTCCCTTTGCAAAGGAAATAACAAAACAAAATTACTATAATAGAGTTGATACCCATAATAAATAAGGAGACAATAACAGAAGATGTGGCTGCCCTTAATGAATGCAAGTTGGCAAGCTCAGATGAACTATGTATTGACCTACATTGTTAACAGATTTTCTTCATCTAAAAGTTCCCTTTATCAAGGAAGTTATAAGTCCAGGCTCTATCTCCATTCTTAGTGAGAATATGCTAGGTACCACAGAACTGGATACAGCCAAAGGCAATGGTTTTCAAAAAAGGGAAGAATATAAAGAAACAAATAATAATCACTTAGTTTAATTTCAACTTCCCAAAAATTCTACAATGAATAATTAAAGAGGATTAATTAATATTTAAAAAAGGACATGGTGATTAAAATGAGCCAATATGGTTTCATCAACATTTAGGCATGCCTGATTAAACTTATTTCCTCTTCTACTAGGGTTTCTAAACTAGTAAATTAGAGGAATGCTATAGATATAGTTTCCCTAGATTTTGGCAAGATATTTGATAAAGTATGTCATACTAGTTGTGAGAAAATTGGAGAAAGGTTGACTAACTGATGATGCAATCAAATAGATTCAAAATTGGTTGAATCATCAAACTCAAATGCTCAATGGTTTAATGTCAACTTAACAGGATGTCTCCAGTTGAGTGCCTCAGAGATCTATACTCAATCTTGTGCTGTTTAATATTTTTATCAATAGGATGTAGAAAAATGGAGACACTAATACACTGCTGGTGGAACTGTGAACTGATCCCACCATTTTGGAGAGTAATTTGAAATTATGCCCAGAGAGCTATAAAATTGTCTACTCAATATGATTTCTGGGTCTCTTTCCGAATAAGATCAGTGAAAAAAGAAAAAGAACCTATATGTTCTAAAATATTTATAGAGGTTTTTGCAGTGGCAAAGAACTAGAAATTGAGGGAATTCCATAAATCGGGGAATGACTAAATAAATTGTGTTATATGATTGTGATGGAATACTACTACACCATAAGAAAAGACAAGCAGGCTAATTTTTTTAACTCGATAAGAACTACATGAGATTATGAACAGAGAAGTGAGTAGAACCAAGAGGACACTATATACAGTTACAAACTTAATACTTGAAGAATAATGTATAAATGTTCACCTACAGAGTTTTCTCCTGAAAAATAGAAACATGAAAGATATAATCTATATATACATATCTGTTTGCTGGATTTTGCCTTCTCTGATGCAGGGAGGGGACAGAAGGGTATGAGATACTTGAAAATAAATTTCATTAATAAAAATAATATATTTTATCAGAAATTTGATTAAAGGTATAAATAGCATATGTTTATTAAATTTGAAAATAGCATAAACCTGGAGGAACAGCTAACAAGAGGGATGATAGTCGAGATACAAAAAATTCTTGACATTAGCCCTGATCTGAATCTAATAAGATAAAAATCAACAGAAATATATGTGGAAGTCCTTAAGGAATTCAGAAATAGCTATTATGCCTCTTACAAGTATCTTCTTTAAGCTAACAGTACCCAATTCTTAATGGTTATTATTATCCAATTTTATCCAATATTTATCCAATAATATCCAATATTATCCAAGAACCTTATTATGGTTCTTGGATCCCCCCACCATTTCTAACAGCTTATCTTGAGAGAATAATCCATTTTTTCAATGTCCTTTCTAAAATGTAGCACTGAGTTCCAAATCTCAAACTTAATATGTGACCTAGAAAGCACAGAATATGACAGGGCCATCGTCTCCTTTATTTCAGACATTATATTTTTATTTTTATCATAGGAATTTCCTTTAACTCCTACTCTGATAACTCACCATCTCCTGAAGGTGCCACCAGACTCTCAAAAAATATGCCAACAGAGGGTAGCCTCTGGCATATTATATCAAGCTAGAAAGGCAGACAGACTTAGTGACAGACTATATGTTATCAGAGAAGCAACCTAGCTTATCTGGAAAGGTTCATTAACAAGCATACCTGGGGTGATGAATTTTCAACTAAAGAAACTCTTGAAGACCAGCTACTAAGTTGGGAAGGAATTGTGACCTGAATCAGTGGAAGGAGCACCTGTACCAAGGAAATCACAAATCCTTAAAGTATTGAATTATTGAAGAAGAAGATTACATTAGCTTTGTGGCTGCTGTGTCACCTTGATGACTAATACAGTCAGGAAGGTCTATGGACTTTGGTTTCAATTTTAACAAAAGAAAATGCCATGTTTTTATGAAACTTAATAGAAAATAGTAACCCAAATTGTAGTCACCTAAAACATCTTAGTCTTCACTCATCTAAATTATTATTTAGTCCAACAGAATTCTCACCCTTTGCTTCCTATCTTATACTTTTGCAGTTGACTTTTTAAACCTGAGTGTATGATTTTACATGTGCTTCTATTCAATATTATGTTCTTAATTCCCTGACAATTTTTTTAAATCCTTATTGTCACAAATATGTTAATTATATGATACCTACAACTATGATACAACTATCTTCCATTTCTTCATTCATTTTATCAATACAATTTTGAATACTACAGAGTCAAGTATAGAACCTGACGTATATCAATAGAGAACTTGGTCTATATTGATCTGGATTTATCAATACTCTTAAAAAAAATAAATCTTACTTTCTGTCTTAGAATCTATACTAAGTATTGGTTCTAAGGCAGAAGGGCAGTAAGGACCAGACAACTTGCCTAGGGTGACAGCAAGGAAGAGTCTGAGGTTACATTTGAACCCAGGTCCTCCTACCTCCAGGCCTAGCTCTCTATCCCCTGAGCCACCTGGCCTCCCTGTTTTATTGGCACTCTTAAAATACAGTTGCTAGTTGTTTTCTCATAAAATAGTGTTTTCAGTACATTTCCCAACCCTCTCAATGAGAATTTTTGTCTGCTCGTGTGTTTTGCTGGAATGAGATATATTTTGTCCATGGCCTGTCCTTAATCTAGCACTTGAGGAAATCTACTCAAAAAGGAGAGGCAGCTATGTGGCAAAGTGGGTTCTCCATTGGGCCCAGAGTCAGAGTGATTCATCTTCCTGAGTTCAAAGCTGGCCTCACACACTTTGTGATCCTACATAAGTCACTTAACCCTACTTACTTCAGTTTCCTCATCTGTAAAATGAGCTAGAAAAGGAAATGGTGAACCAATCCTACCTCTTTGACAAGAAAACCCCAAACGAGGAAACAAAAAGTTGGACATGACTGAAAAACAACTAAACAATAACATTCAAAAAGGAAGGGAAGCTAAACAGAATCATTTCTTTAGTGATTCTGTGATGACCACTGATTTCTTGTCTAAAAACTCCAATTCTGCATAATGAGCTGTTCTAGAAGTTTTTAAGGATCATCAGCAAGCCCCTGAATCTAACTTTTTAGTCTTTTCAAAAAGGGAGGAAGCATTTGTCATTTCCCAGATTTTTTCTGCTACCACTCATATTATCCATCATTTCTCAAAGGTCAATCATGTTTCCTAGATCAAGTGTACAAGTTCTTTCAGTATGTTGGCATGCAAGTCATTCTGTTCTAGAAACCTGAATGCATTAAAACATCTAAGCACTCTCTTCCATTTGCTTACAGATTCTGAGCTCCAATTCCCTCTTAGCCATATTTTCTACCCTTTTGAAGTTTGAAGGTCATTCTCCTTGAAAAAGAAGACAGAAACAAAAAAAGGACTTGTGTAGTCCTCCTTTTTCTGCTGTTACCATGACATCATTTACCTTAAATCGTCTAGCCTATTTCATTCTGTTTCTTCAAATTGAAGCCTTTCTTCATCTTTCTACATGATAGTAACTTTTCAAGAAAAAAATTACCTTGTACTTATTTTGTTTCTATTTTTGTGCATACTTATGTAATGCAGCTTCTGGGACTCACATTCATATTCATTGCGTGGGTACCCAGAAGAAGGTGACTGCTGCCTCAGGTTCCAGCGGTAACTCTAATATTATAGCTCATGAGTTCCCCCCTGAATGTTTCTCCTTAGCAATTAGAAAACTTAATTACTTTTAGCAAAAGCATTAAGAAATTACTATAGTTAAAACATTTCTTTCTAAAACTTGAGTGCAATCTCCTAAAAATGCACACAGAATCCAGGGGAGAATGGGCTCAAACTTAGAGAACAATAGAAATGAGACATATTGTAACTTATAGTCCAGGTTCTGTAAGCCCATAAAATGAGGCAGGGAAGGAAGCTGTCTTATAATTATATAAGAACATGCTATGTACTAAGTAGAATGTAAGTAAACTTCTTGAGGGCAGAAACTCATTTTTGCTTTTCCATTCCCAATACCTAGAACAATGCCTAGTGTATAGTAGGCATTTTTACATTGCATGCCCTACTTCCACTTATTATACATGACTTTTCTAAAAGTGAAATATCCAAAATGTCTCTTAGCATCTATATTAATTCTTTAGAAGATTCCCTTCTTCCCTCATTGGGACAGTCTGATCATTTTGCCTTAATTTCATGTAGTAGAGGTTTTCATTATACCTCATTAAAAAATGTCTCAGTTTTAGAATCTCAAAAAATAATAATATAAAACATTGCTGTAGTTCTTGTTATGCTAAATGTTTTACAATTATTTTCATTTTTAATGTTTACAACAACCCTGAGAGGCAGGTGCCATTATTATCTCCATTTTACAGATGAGGGAACTGATTTAAAAAGAGGTAAAATGACTTATTTATGATCAAACATTCAACAAGTATCTGGGACCAGATTTGAAATCTGGTCTTCCTGAATCCAGACCCAGTGCTCCATCGACCTAGCTGTCTTCTATCTCTCTTTAAACTTTTGAAAAGTACTTCACTACAGTCTAAGTTAATATCTGACTGTAAACTCTAATATGGCAGGGTCAATTTCTTTCTCCTTCAGTTTAATCATCTTATGGGTTAGAATTAGTCTCAGAATGTAGCTCCCCCATTCCTCAGACTTCTGAGAAATAAAATTATCATCAGAACCATTCGAGAATTGATCACATGCTCTGCAGTTAGCAGAATAAAACTCCTAGATTATGTCTAAATTATTGAATCTTCTCTTTCATACTATATCTAGCTTCTGTATCAGTTTTGTAATTTGTACTAGGAAAAGGTCACCCATATCTTCCAACTCTCTAGGTGGCAAATAACATATTCATACTTTTTTACATTTTAATCCATATTAAAATGCTTTCTCTGATGTTTTATTATATCAATACTTGGCAAAGAAGACCATTTTATTTGTAATCACGCAACATTCTTTTGTACAGATTTTTTAATTTTTATTTTGTACAAAGAACCAGCAAATATAGTACATATACAAATACAAAAACACATTAAAAAAATCTCAGTTCCTTTGAGAAAAAACAACTGATATTGAGTCCATGGAGCAACTATCTCTACCTATGGGAAACTATCAAGCAACTAAATCTTTATACAGTAATTCAAGTAGTGGGTGGGACAAGATATGCAAAAAGTATCTCTGGTTAGTACATTGTGCTTTACACATAGTGAAAACTTAATAAATCCTTATGCAATTGGTTTCAAGTAACTGCATGGATTTAAAAGAGAACTAAAAAGAAAGTAATTTAATATAGAAATTCTACAGGAAAGAAACTGAGATAATTTGCATTTCCCAATACTTGATGATATTCATTTGGAAATTCCAAGAATTTTCATAGAGCACTAAAATCTGCATTATGTTGCCTAAACTATAAATTGAAATACTAGCCAGGGAAAATGTTTTGGGTTACTTTGGCTTCAATTTGGGGGGATTTCAGAGGATTTCACAATTTCTAACAAGAATCACTGTCAAATGTTTAATCATTGTAACAATTACCACAACTGAAAGTGGTTATATTTAGTGTTTATTAGATGAGTGCCTGAAACTCTTATCTATCTGACTCTTTAGAGTCAGCATGCAGGGTCACACTTGTATTTCTAGGACTTAACACACATGAAAATGTTGTGTATATAAACAACCTAATTTGAACATCACAAACTTTTGATTAGTATTTGATTTGGAGACATCAAAGAATATGTCTAATACCACAAATATTAAGTACTAATTATGCAAGGCACTGTGCTAGGCAGGAGGGATGAATATATTTTGTTTTGGGGCTAATATATAAATATAATGGTCTAAACGTGAAATAAATTATAGTAAAATGCATTAAATGATTATATTTAAATAAAATGTTAATATATTAGATTATTATATAAATATTATATTCATTCAATAATCAAATAATATTTATATATTATAGTCACCTCTCCTTATAGTAGATACACTAATGAATATAATCATATAGTATTAGTATATATTTAATATTTTATAGAAATAATATAATATAGTTTTATAGTAACATAAGTAACCTGACATTATAGTTATGTCATAATATAATAGTTATAAACATTTCCTTCAAAAATATGGAGTACAATCTCCTACAAATATACATAGAATCTAAGGAAGAGTTGGCTCAAACTTAGAGCACAAGAAGAATGAGACACATGGGTAACTTGTACTCCAGGCTTTGTAACACTCCAGATATCAGTTCCCTCATCTATAAAAAACAATTAGGTTGGACTGGATTCATTATTGGGTTCTAAGGTTCATTACTGTGCTAAATAGGTCAACTCAACTATGAATCACAATTCATCTTTTAATTTGTTTTGTAGTTTGAAATTATGTCATTCAATCTTGGAAAAAAAACACTTGTGAAATGCATAAAACAAATACAACGTATGTCAAAAATTTTAGTGCAATTTTAATTCTTAATAGTCTAAAGTAGAAGTTTTAGTAGCTTAAGCTTTAGTAGTTTAAAGTAGTAGCTTTAAACTTCAACTTAAATTAAAGACTTTTGTTATATCTTGTATTGTTATTCCCCTATTACAAATGAGGAAATTGAGGCAAAGAGAGCTAAATTAATTTGACCAGAATATATTATTGTAATAATTGGTACCAGAGAGTCTATACCTAGAGAATTTCCTGGGCTCTGGAATTATGAGTGCAATGAACTAAGCCAATTAGGTATATATACCAATAGAGTAAGGTTCCAGCTGTTGGGGACCACTGGGCTGCCTGAGGATGGGCAAACTAAGCCAGATCAAAGGTCCCATATAAGTAGTGGAATTGGGTCTGTGAGTGGCTACTGCCCTTTCTGCCTGTTAAAGAAACCAAGTCTCAAAAAAAAAAAGAGAGATATATAGATGATAAGTAGATAGATGAAAAGTTATTAAATAGATAAATGAATAAGTAAGTGAATAAATGAATGGATTAATTAATCAATTGACTTATCCAAGACTCAAATTTATGGTTTTTGGCTCCAAACATTTTGCTTTAGGTATTGCATCATGCCACCATTTTTTAATACACAGCAGAATCCCTGCCTAAGTATCCTTATGAGGCAACAGTAAAAAGGGAATTAAAAATATGGTAGTCATAGAGAATCATTTGGAACCAGAAGGGACCCTAAAGCCCATCAAATCATCAAATCTCATTTTATAGCTGAAGAAATTGAAGCACAGAGAAGATAAATGGCATATCCATGGTCAGACAGCTAAAAAGAGTCTGAAACAGAATTTGAACTTGAATCTTCCAACATTGTCTACCATGTCACTGTAAATTATTTAGGGTACATTGATACCCAGCAGTGGGATACAGGTGTCATAGGGTAATGCATCAGACCTGATGGCCTGGCACTGGCATCCTGAGGCAACAGCATCAAGGTGCAAAATCTCCCTAGAGGGAGAAGCTAATGGGGTTTAAAAGTCGAGCTCAGAAAAGAGAATGGCTTATTTGTTTTTACTTCTACTCTTAGCTTCCATACCTGCCACAGGGCTGGCGGTTTTCTTTCCGGCAGCTTCCTTCTCATTAGGAATTTCTAGAAAGCTGCAGAGATTGTAGCCATCTAGCAAAATAAAGTATCAGTTCTAGTAAGGATTTGCTAATTAATTCTCTCTCTTCTTTCTCTCTCTCTCTTTACTAATAAATGTTTATAAATCAGGTAATTGAGCCTTCAGATCAATTTTATTTGTAACTACCTAGCTACCCCCAAGGCAGGAACAAAATCTTAAGTATACACAAAAAGTTATTCTCTGTCCCAAAATTAAAAGTCCACTTGGAAACACAAAATATCACGTACTTATGAAAATGAGTACTTTAAAGATTGGTCAGATTCTGTGATTTCAGCAGCTCACAGATTTGGAGAGTTTCTGTGGAGCTCTGAGAATTCAAGACTTGCTTATGATAAGGCAGCTAATATGTCAGAGGTGGGACTTGAAGCGGCTCCTTCTGACTGCAAGGTCACTATATCACACTGCTGGAGGCTACTGTTGAGGGGGTAACAATAAAGTTTTAAATAATTTAACGTGAAAATTTATCTTTCCCCCTAAGCAAAAAGCAAGATGGTATCAAGTACAGCAAGTCTTCTGAGCTAGTCAGAGATGGGAGGGGGAAACGAAGGGCATCTGGTAACCCAAGCCCTGACAAACCAATGTTTCCCAAAGATGTCTTTCTCCTTCTTCTCAGACCTAATTCATCATGGACAAGACTCTGTGCTTTGCCAAGAGCAGTAATTAATTACAACTCCCTTATCTATAATAGTTTTGCATTCTGTTGCCATCAGCAAATCTCTATGCCAGCCTTGCTAGTAAATCCAGAAAAACTTAACAGCTCACACAGGGATTGGGATGTATGTGTTCCTGAGCTGCCCTTCTTCCAGAAGGTACACTAAGCACATGACATCATCAGTAATTCCTGACTTGTCAAATGTAGAAAACTTCCTTTGCCGAAAGCAAGCATATTCTTAAAATTGCAAGGCTTGAATCAAGAGTTATATAGCACCTTCTATGTGCCAAGAAGAATGCTAAATGCTTTACAGACACAGTATTATCTTATTTGTTCCTCATAACAATTCTGGGAGATATGTACTATTGTTATCCCCATCCTACAATTAAGGAATCTGAGGCAAGTGGTTTCAGGGACACAATTAATAAATATCTAAGACCAGATTTGTAATCAGATCTTCCTGACCTCAGACCCAGATTTTGCTCTATACCTAACTGTTTTACAATTGACTCAAAGTTTGAAGACATCCTGAAGGTCATCATTTTACAGATAAGGAAACTAAACCTCTAAGAAGTTAACTAGTCAGGATCATATAGTTCATAAATGTCTAATGTAGAATTCAAATTGAAGTCTTTCTACTCCAAGAGTAGTAACACTTTTCCAGTAGTTTTCAAAGACTTAGAAACAAAAAATAAATAAATAAAATGCTTTCCTGTGACTAGAGCTAAACAAGGTGAAGAATATTAGGAGAAGGAATTTTTTTTTATTTTCATCATTTAAAAATGCCCATATTTTCTGAGAAAGTATCAATGGGATAAAATAATCTGAGGAAAATAATTTTTTAAACCAAGAGAGTTGGGAACAAGTATTTAAGGGGAAAAAAATCTCATTTCCTCATTAGTGTTTTGTTGTTTGTCTTTTCTTTTCAAAGAGGGCCAATGACATCATAGGGATCCAGAGTTACACAAAGTCATCAGCCTCACTCTCTCTTCCAGAGTCATTGAAGTCCATTGGAAAGACAAAAGTTAGAATTTTGATGGCCCAAGATGCAATGAATGACCCTGGCTTCTTTGATAGCTGACCAAGCTCTAACCAATCCACAGTGCCTGCTTCAGCTGCCTTCATAGCCATTAGAACAAATTGTTCTCATCCACCCACTCCTCTGGGAGAAGTCTTCGTGTTTGGAACAAACATTTCCTAAGTCTTACTGGGTTTGAGGCTTGTCATTTACTCTCAACTTGGTTTAGTCCGTCTGGTGAGATTGTTTTACCTGGGAATGTCCACTAGGCATGCTGCAGCTTTTCGGAGACAAAGGTAAGAGTTGGATGACCAAAGGTGGATGAAGAGCCCTGAAAAGGGCTTGGCAAGTCCTCACACCAGAGATACTAGTCACACTCTGCATATCCCATACACCCAAATATGCAAGATATACAGGTAATATAACTCCAAGAGTCATTCCATAAAGCATAAGTGATTAAAATATAAGAATAGATTTTTTCATTTAAAAAATTATTTTAATTTGTAGTTGAATTTTCCCCCTCCCTCCTACTCCTCCCCACATGTGGTTTTTTTTCCTATAATTATGCCTTTTATCATTTCTTACAGCACAATTGTATTCTATTGCATTCATATAATTTATTCAGCTTTTCCCAAATTGATGGGCACCCCTTCAGTTTCCAATTTTTTTGCTACAATAAAAAATAGTTGCTATACCTGGAAAGACTTATATGAAGAAATGCAAAATGAAGTGAGTTTCAGAAACAGGGTAACATACATCATAATAACCATAATGTATGATGATCAACTGTGAATGATAAATATTATCAACAAGGCAAGGATCCAGGCCAACTCTAAGAGACTCATGAAAAAAAAAAGATATCTACTGTCATAGAAGGAACAGATGGAGTCCAAATGCAAAATGAAACATATTATTATTTACCTTATTTCCTTCGTGAATTTTTCTCTAGTGTAAGGAATGTGTCTTTTTTTCACAATATGATGAACATGGAAAAATGTATTGTATGATAATATATGTACAGCTATATCACATTACCTGCCTTCTCAGGGAGGAAGAAGGATGAGAGGGAGAGAGAGAACTTAGATTACAAAATATCAGAAAATGAATGTTAAGAAATTTTATTGACATGAAATATGTGAAAAATAAAATTTATTTAAAAAATAACTGCTGTAAATATGTTTATATATAAGAGCCCTTTTCCTCTTACTTTGATCTTTTCGATTTCTTTTGAGTATAGACCTAGTGGTGGGTAAAAGGATATACAAAGTTAAAAGATTTTTAGGTATAGTTTTAAATTGCTTTCCCAAATGGTTAAACTAGTTCACAGCTCCACCAATATGCATTAGTGTGTTGGTTTTCCCATATCTACTCCAGAATTTATGATTTTCTTCTTTGTTGTTATTTTAGGGTATGAAGTGGTACCTCAGAGTTGTTTTAATTTGCATTTCTCTAATTATGAGTGATTTAGAGCATTTTTACAAGGCTATTGATAGCCTGAATTTTTCCTCTGAAAACTATCTATTCATATCCCTTGACCATTTATCAGTTGGGGAATGGCTTTAATGAAATGAATAGTTTTCAAAAGAAAAATATAAATAACCATTTGGATCATGTTTCAAATTATTTATAAAATTTGTAAAAGAAATACAAATTAAAATGCAGTTCTTACTTTTCACTTCACATCCTGTAAAAGAATAACTCTGACAAAACTCAATGTTAAAAAGGCTATGGGAAGACAGGAGCATTTGGGAAGGGACTGTGGTGGATCTTTGAATTGGTTCAATAATTATGATGTCAATTTGAAAATATGCAAATAAATTGACAACATATAACTCAACTATTCCATTATTACACTTAAATACACCATACACCAAGGAAAGAAGTCAAAGAAAGAACCAAAAGTAAAAAAAAAATTATCAAATTATTCATCGTTGCATTTCTTGTGGTAGTTAAGAACTAGAAACAAAGTAGATCCCTATCAATTAGCTGGGGGGGGGGGGAACTAGTGATATAATGGAATATTAGTATGCAATAAGAAATGATGAAAGGTCTCATTTCTCAAATAT
Source organism: Monodelphis domestica (assembly GCF_027887165.1). Taxonomy (NCBI): domain Eukaryota; kingdom Metazoa; phylum Chordata; class Mammalia; order Didelphimorphia; family Didelphidae; genus Monodelphis; species Monodelphis domestica. The sequence goes on along the minus strand of NC_077227.1, from coordinate 221,221,415 downwards.
ATGGAAAACTGAATCAAATTTAAAATAATACAAAACATTCCCCAAATGACAAGTAGTCAAAGGATATGAACAGGCCATTTTCAGATGAAGAAATTAAAATTATCTTTAGTCAGATAAAAAAAGGCTCCAAATTACTAGTAATTAAAGAAATGCAAATTAAAACAACTCTGAGTGTAAGCAATATGAATCTTCTTTCACATGATGAACATGGAAATATGTATAATTTATTATTATATAATAACACATTGCAGCCTTTATCATATTATCTGCCATATTGAGAACAGAGAAGGGTAAGAGGGAGGGAGAGAATATGAATTGCAAAATGTCAGAAAACAATTATTGAAAATTTTGCCAACATATAATCTGGAAAAACAATTATTAAATAAAATAAATTAATAATGAAGATAAAAAAATTTTAATAATCACAAAGAAAATGTATGTGTGAAATGGTACAGAATGAAATGAGAGCCAAAAAGAGATTTAACAATGACTTTGATAATTGAAAGGACAACTAGAAGGAAATCAATGTATACTAAAAAATAACTTATAGGATTAAGTAAAAAGCCAATGATGATCTCAGAACACAGATAAAGTAGCAATATACCTCCCCTCTCACATCAGTGAAGTAGGACTATAAAGGCAAAATATTGTCAGAAGCAGACAATGCATCAAGTGTACTGATTGTTTTCTTTCGTGACAAGTTTTGATCAAGAAAAAATGAAAAGATTTTCCAGAAATGACTGATATAAAAGTAAAAGATATATAAATAAAGCATTTTAAAGGAAAACTTTTATGTTTTATTTTTCCTGGTCCCAGTGTCACAATTTTTAACATTCTATATTGGGGCACAAATTTGGATAAAGTCACAGGGATCAATTGTGATAGTATGTTGAAGATTAGGGCAATAAGGCCTTCAGCAGAAGATATGAACCTTTGAACCAGAAAAGAAAATTGTATTTTTTTAAACCATTGAACAAATACTCTATTGATTTAGTCTGCATGTACACATTTTTTAAGAAGTCAGCATAATGGATCAATACACCAATATAGTCTGAAAATATGTGCAATATTCAACTCCTACAGATCTCTTCAAAGAGATAGTATGGAACTGTCTTTTCATATCTCTTCTTTGACACGAAGTTCATTCTTTGTAATTTGGGAACATTCACTATTGATTGATTTGTGATTGTTCATTCCATTTTTATTGTTGCAATCAATGTGTATATTGTTTGGGTTTTTTTTTAATGTTAACTCCAAATTTCTATCAGACCATGTAAGTTTTTCTATGCTTCTCTGTAGAGAAAAAACGTGAAGCTTCTTAAATTCTGGCAGGACATAGGCATGGCTGAGCACTTCATTAGCATAGTAATGCCCACATTGCATATTAATTAACTATCCTTTATTTGATCATATCAGTTAAGTTTGGAGTGTGGATCCAAATCTACTCCCTACATATTATTACCAATATACTATAACAATTAAGAATTATTATCATAATCCCTTAATTAAAATTTCCCTATAGAGCATCATACCCAGAAGTGACTCTGGGGTCTTAAAGGATAGATGAGAAATGCACAAGCTGTGAAAGGTATGATGAAGTTAGAATGTTTCCAATATGGGCCCAGTGATAGATTATTAATGTTTGTCATAGAGGACTAACTTTCCTAAATTTGTAGGGACTCATCAATAGAACAGTCACAGGGGAATGAATATTTTAGTCACTGAAACTCTCAAAGACTGTTTGACAAATTGTCAAAGAACTATGACTATATCTATGAAGGGAATATCCACTCTGAAATTATGAATCTTTGGTTATTAATTATTCAGTGTCCTCTTCTTAAAGTCATAACCCAAGCCCATATCAGGATTGAGAGTCTAGTCTGGGTTCTTAAAGGCTTTGACAGCAAAGCTCAATTTGGGGTAGGTTCTACCATTTTACAAAGACTTGAAGCAGAGCCCTGCCAACACATTGAGTATCTGTCATCCAGAGACCAATTTAGCAAAGTTCAGAGAGACTCAGTAGCAGAAGATAGATGATAAAGTGATGAATTGGGATATGGAACACTGAAAATGACAAATATAGTCAACTAAGGCACAGAGGAGTTAAAATCTGCTTCAGTGAAAAGAGGAGTTGTGTGGACAAAATAGATTTTTTTTTTGCCATATTGTAACACTTTACCTTATACAATCTCTAGTTGGGACTCAGATTATACACCATTTTTTTCTTGATCCTCTGAGCTGCTGAAGCCTCTCTCTGACAAATGTATTGTATTTCAATAATTTGGAGTTAATATTTTTATGAATGCATTTGTTTCCCCTGATAAAATGTAAGATTCTTGAGGACAGAACTATTTCTTATTTATCTTTCTATCCCCAGCATCTGACACAGTCAGTGCCTTTCACATAAAAGGTATTTTTAAAAATAAATGTTTGTTGATCAATTTAAGAAGTAACATCCAGAATGAATCTGATCAAGTCACACCAGAAATACTATGTTCGATTCTGTGAGCCATATTTTTAAAAGACATTAGACACATGGAAGATAAAATAATGATAGTCATTAACAATAATGTGGTAATCATAACATTTATATTGAACTTCAAAGTTTGCAAAGCATTTTACATATCATTTTATCCTCAAAGCAAGCTGTTATTATTGTCTCCATTTAAAAATAGGAAAAGAAGTTTACAGGGGTTCAGTGATTTTCCTAGAAACACCTAATTAGTAGATATACAATTCTGGATTTGAACCCAGGTCTTCCTGACTCCAGATGGAAACAACTAGGATGATGAGGGGACTCAGAACCAAGACTGAAAGTGATCACTTGAAGAAACTGAAATTTTAAACCTGGAAAGTAAAAACCAAAGGCGATGCTATAATTTTAATCAAATATTTTAATATTTGTCAGATGTTAAGGAGAGTAGATTTATCCTGCATGTCCCCAGTAAGCAAAATTAGCAGCAATGAAGTCAAAATTACCAGGAAGAAAATTCTAAATCAATACAAAAAAAAATTTCTCTATAATTATGACAATCCCAAAGTTTAATGAATTACCTTAAAAGTTTCCCATTTTTAGACACCATCAAACCAAGTGTAAATGAGTACTTCTCAAGAAGTCTGTTAGTAGGGTATAAGTAAGGATAAAGGACCTCTGAGGTTCTTTCTAACTATGTGATTCCATGACTCTTTAAACCTGTATTGCATAGTGTTTACATGAGAAATACCAATATATGTGATTTTCAAAAATAAAAACATGGATTTCTTGCAAAACTAACAGCCAGGACATATTTAGGGAACTTATTTACATCTGGCCAAATTTCCTCCAGATACATATATATTTAAAGTATTTTTTATGTGGACTGACCTATCATATGGCACCTATTCTATTTCTCTTTAATGGACGTCATGGTTCCCCATCCCTGCTTTGGTCCAGCCAAGGTTATTTAACAAGCAACTAAAAGTTTAATCCTGGCAGAGATTCTAAAAATGATCATAATCAATCCTTAGAAATGAGGGATAATCAATATTAAAAAAGTATACCCACATTATACACTGTGACTAGATTGGATTTCTATTGGAAATCCAGGGTTGGTTAATATGTTATATGTATGTAATATATATAATAAAAATCATAAACATAGACCACATTAATAACAAACAATAAAAATCACATTGTTCTATCAGTAGACATTGAAGAGGCTTTTGACAAAATTTAACACCCATTTCTGTTTTAGAAAAAAAAAACTAAACTTTCCTTTAAGATAGTGCATAGTATCTAAAACCTAATCTAATACCAAGAACAAATACGTAATAGAAAAAAGTTAGAGACCTTTAGCAAAAGATCAGGGAAAAAACAAGAATTCCTCTTTCTACTCTTAATATTTGACATAGTGGTAAAATTTCTAGCTATAAAAATAAGATAGGAAAAAGAAATTGAGGAAATAAACACAGGTAAAGAGATAAATCCACATATTTATAGCACAAGTGATTCACCATCAAGTTCCCTTTTTTTGCGAGTCCTGCTTTGATCTTGTGTCACAGGCATAATAACAAAATTTTTAGTTTCTATTTTATGTTCAACTGCCCCATATTGGTCTCTCTAAGATTTGTTATGCCTTCACCCCATGCCTAAGTCCTTTTCTCGTCATCCAATATCACATTTCCTCAGGTATTGCACTCCAGCAGTGCCTGCTTGCTGTCACCCTGCACAGAACTCTCACTAACTGGTTATGCTTTACCCACATTATAGGACACCCTTCTGATCTCTAAGATGCCAACTGACCTGCCTTTCCAGATCTCTGTCGACTTCAATCCACTCTACCAATCTCCCTAGTATTCCAATCAGCAATCCACAGTTCTTTCTTGCTTACTGGTAAGGCATGTCTGTACGCCTGCCCTATTTTGACTGGTACCGTAAGTTTCTGTCTCCTAAATGTTCCTAATCTGTCCTTCCTACATCGAATCAGCTGGGCACCTTCAGGACAATAAAAAGTATGGAGACATAAACTATGTCCTATATATAGTGCTAACAAGGAAGGCACTGTAGGTTCACGACCAGATTGTCCACAAAGGAATAGGTGTTGGTTGATTTGACCATAGCAACTCAATAAATATAGTCTATTAAGGCATGGCTGGGATATAATCTGCTTGAGTGTTGGAAACACCCACATTGAGAAAAACATATATTTTTGGGAGCATAGCATTCATATTCAAACATATGAAATCAATCAATAGTCCTATATTCTAATTTCTGCTCTCACACTAATTATATTAATTTATCCAGTCACTTAATTTCTCCAAACCCTGGTTTCCTCATGAATAAAATAGAAATAATAACACTTGTCCCAGCATACTACAGAGCTTTTCTCGATGAATTCATCCATTTTTCTAGTCTTATATCACAGTTCTATTTTATGCACTAGACATCTTAATTAAAATGGACCTCTCAATACCTCTGACTTTTTTGTATCCAGGCCTTTGTTCATAATATCTCCCTAGGAAAGAATGTATGCTAACTGCCTTCCTCTCAAAAAGTATGCTTTAAAAAATGATCTGTCCTTAATGGCATAGGTGCCATGATCTGTATAAAACCTCCCATGGTCCCCCCAATTTGAAAATGATCTCCCACTTTTCAAATCTCTAAAAACAGTTTATTTTGATTTCCCAGTACTAAAACCTTGCATTTACATAGCATAGTATGGGTTGCCAAGCACTTTACAAATATTATCTATCACCTTTACTTTATAAAATCCCTGGGAAATAGGTGTTATTATTATCAGAATATTGTAATAAGAATAGATTTCTGGGCCTGGAGTTAGGAAAATGCATCTTCCTTAGTTCAAATCTAGCCTCAGACACTTACTAGCGGGGTGAGCCTGAGCATATTACCTAGTCCCATTTGTCTCCGTTTTCTCATCTGTAAAATGGAGCTGAAAAAGGAAATGGCAAAATATTCCAATCTCTTTGCCAAGAAAACTCCAAATGGGGTCACAAAGAATCAGACACAATTGAATAATGACTGAACAACAACAAAACAGAGGAGTGAGCTAAGGTAGAAGGGACTAAGTAACATGCCCAAGGATACCCAGCTAGTTAGTGTCTGAAGCTAGTTTTCTTCCCAAATCCAGGTCCAGGGCTCTATATACTTTGTCACCTTGCTGCCTCTGTGATGTCAATATATTAATTATAACTAATTTATATCATATGTATTTCTGTTCATGTTCTATCTTTCCATTAAAGTACAAGTTACTTGTGGGTAGGAACTATTGTATAGCATCTTTGTATCGCCAACCTATATCATAACAACTTGCATGTAGTAAGTTTTTAATAAATGTTGGATGGAAAAGATCACATCTGTGGGCACACTGGGAAAACCACATTTCAATAGTGTAAAGCACATTACTGAGCTAATCTATTTTTCAAAAGCTTTGTCCTCATAAATACAAGCTCCAAAATCTTTGAGTTAATCATAGAATCATAGATTCTAGAGTAAATTAGAAGCCAACAACATGAAAAAAATGAGACTCAGAAAGGTTGTGACTCACTCAGGATTAGAAAGCTACTGAGTGTCTGAGGGGAGATTTGGACCAAAGTCTTCTTGACTTCAAGATCAATACTGTATATCCACTATACAGCAAGCCAGAAAATTCTGTTAACCAGAACAATTCCATTCCCTAAGCAGTCATGGTAGTGAAACAGTTTGGTGATTATAAGAACATATTCATTAAATTATACCAACTATGTGGATTAGTGGATAGAATTCTGAGCCAGGAGTCAGGAAGACTTGAACTCAAACCCAGCCTCAAACATTAAACATGCCCTGTGGCATTGAGCAAGTCATTTAAACTCTGCCTGCCTCAGTTTCTTCAACTACAAAATAGGGGTAATAATAATACCTACCTCTTATGATTATTGTGAAGACCAAATGAGATAATATTTATGAAGCACTCAGCACAACTCCTGGCACATAGTAGTTGCTTAATAATAAATATTTGTTCCCTTTTTTCCTTTTAGAACAAAAGTATATTGTTTTACTGTCGACTGTAACTGGTCCAGAAACACAAAATAAAATAGGTTAGTTAGATTAGCATTTTTAATCATTACAGGATCAAATCTCAGGGCCAAGACTCAGCCCAGAGACATGCCTGAGGAAGTCTTTGCAGTTCATACACACCTAGTCAGGCAGAAAGTACAGATGGGTCAATTTTCTCACCAGTAACTGGAGGCATTGGCAAACATTCCTTGACAACAGCAGGACTACCTCCACTCCTGAGAAGGCCTAGTTAATTAAGACATCTACTCCCAAGCATTCTGAGATTACCTGTGTAACACAGTACATGATAAAAGGGAACCCAGGATTTCCTCACACAGTCATTTGGAAATCTCCCAGCTTTGTTTTATACAGCAGCCTGCACTGCCTAAAAGTGTCATTGCTCTCACACCAATTCTGTACAAGGGAGGGTCAATAACAACACTCAGTTGATTATAAAAGAAAGGGAAGAAACTCTAAATGATTATAGAATTCTCATAATATGCACAGTGTTATTATGGCATGCTGCCCAGGGCTCATAAAAGATAAATGAGTTTTGAAGGAGGATTTTTTTCTGTTAAATTTAATAGACATCCCTCCTCCCCTTCTTTTCCCCCCATACTGGCAAGGGAATGCGAAAGACATCAAAGCAGTTTTCCTATAAATCTATATGAAAATGAATTTCGGAGTCAACTTTTCTGCTTTTATTACTTATGGTTTTTTTGGAAGCTGAAAGGGAACATAATTCAGTACCTTTCAAATTGCTTTGGAGAAATATAATAAATCCAATATATATGGGTAAAAGTTTATAGGCTTTTTTTCTTGGTTGGGCTAAACATATACAACTCCCAGATCTTTTCTCTGATTTATTAAGATTATTTCTAAAAAAAAAGTTTGAGGAGCTGTCCATGCATATTTCATCAAACTTCAAAAGACATACCATTAATTTCTAATTCAGAGGTCCTGTGGCAGGGGACAGGGCTTACCAGTTTGGTTACATTCAGCTTTTATCTTTGTGAAGTTCACACTCCTGAACTTTCTCATCCCAATCCTAAAATTCAGTAGCTATTTCTTATTTATTTCCTATGGCTCAGAATTTTGAGAAAGGGGGAAAGTATCCATAAATATTGCAGCATCCACATCTAGATAGTGTCCCAAGTGTATGCAATTATATATTTATGATGCTTTTCTGGTTTTGTGTGAATCAGCTCAGAATCAGAAAAACATCATGAGTCAGTGCTCAATCAGTGCCCTCTTCTCATTGCTCTTTGCTCTCATAGGTGTTAAAATTCCTCAATTTAGAATTCTAAACAAGAGTATTGGAATGTACAGTTGGCTAGTAAAGGGTTCATGTGAATTCAATGTTTATGGTTCCCTTGGTGGATGAAGCTTAATCATCAACAAGATACTGATCCAGTCCTTCAAAGATCCATGGTTTCATCTGTGTGGTTATTCTTTCTACAAACATAGATCATAACCACTCTGTGGCTTAGGACACTGTTTTTCTGGGATATTGTGGTTGAAAATATTTATAGCCTATACGTCAGCCTTCTGATCATAAGTCTCTAATATGTTACTAGGCAGATACTCAAAGGACAAATCCTCTGTAGTCTCCTGTACCAATCAGTAGAGCAAAAATATCTTTTCCTATTCTCACTCCACTCACTCTTATCTACACATAATTCAGTGCTTCTTGTCCATAATTCCTAAGGGGTCATCTTCTTTTGCTGAGCCTCCTACAATAACCATTGTTATTTATCAACTCCCATTCAGTATGAATCTCTTCTTTTCACATTCTTTCTGTTTTATATGTATATCACTTTTTCCATATCTTTGATAGTATGGTTACTGGCCCCCTGGTCATTTGACCTCCTTTATCAAGAAAGACAGCATCATTTAGCCTCCTTAAATACTATGACCAACATTTTCACATTACTGTAATTACCAGAAAATTAAACATTCCTTGGACTTTACCATCACCTCAAATTACATAACCTTTATGATTTAAATTTTGAAATTCACCAATATAATTATAATGTCCAGTTCATTTCTCCCTCTGCTTCACTTCTCTTAAATATACCCTTCATTCTCATCTTAACTTCCATTCCCTATATCTTTCCTTGTTCCCCAAATCCATTAAGTCTGTTTTAGCCTCACTTTCATCTTTTCACAATCTTGCCTCTCTTGTCAACCTGTTCAAATTTTAATTCCTTGACATATTTCTTCCTGCTCTTCACATGCTGGCAATTATCAATTATGAGTCATTTCCCCCATTCTTAATGCTGAGATGATGCATGATACTGAAAGCCATGCAGCTATCACAACTAGGTCCTCAATAAATTCATTGTATTTAACAATGGATGGGCATTCACTACTTCAGAACAATCTTTTTATTCATCTATATTGACTAACATGCTTCCTCATAGGAGTTATTCTAAATTTTCACTTCTCTCAAGTTCCCCAGTGACACACCTATTCCCTATCTCTTTGCAAATAATGTTACTTCTTACTTTACTGTGAGAATCAGGACCACCCATCATGAGCTCTTTCTTCTCTCTGATTAAATCACTCTACATATTCACCTACTGCTACCTTTACTACAGTTGCTAAAAAAGAAATGGTCATTCTTGCCTATGATAAACTCTTTATCTATGCCCTTGATCCCATCATCAGTCATTTCCTCAAAGAGGCAATCCCTTTGGTCTTTCTCTTCCCATTTTTTATATCTTTAAATTTTCCCGTTCTATTCATTTCTTCTTTGTTACATATAAATATTTGTATATTCTACAAATGCAAAAACTGTTTCTCTACAACCATCCCCTCTTGTATATACTCTCTATTCCTTTGACATCTTTGATATTATTCTCCTCCAACCTATTTAAGTTTAACCTATTTAGTCTCCTAGCCTAGAATATCAAACTTCTCCCACCCCTAAATATCAATTATAGATAGATAGATAGATATACACATTATATATATACAAATATACATTAATGTTTTATATGCATATACTATGTATATGTATGTACACATATATGTCTGGGAATTAAGCCTAGTAAATATCTATATTTAAATACACAAATATGATAGTAATTTAATAGTACCATATTATATATAATTATATGTCATATAGTCATATCATAGTAGGCAACTAGGTGGTTCAGTGGACAGAATGCCAGGCCTGGAGACAGAAAGACCTGAGTTCAAATATCTACTAGCTATGGGACCCTGGGCAAATCACTTAACTCTGTTCACCTCAGTTTCTTCATCTATAAAATGAACTGGAGAAGGAAATGACAAATTAGTCCAGTAACTTTGTCAAGAAAACCCCAAAAGCCATCACAAAGAGTCAAGCATGACTGAAATGATTGAACAACAAAACAGAATAGTTTTATATATATATATATTTCTAAGCTCTAATTTCTAAGCTCTAATTCCATGTTCATTGAGTGCTGGCCATTTATACCTTAATGTTTCATCAGCATCACAAACTCATTACCCAAAAGTCATCATATTCCCATGACTAGTATCACTTACATGTTCCAAATTTCCTTATTTATGTTGAAGGTACTATGATCTTTTCAGTTACCCAAGTTCATAATATAAAAGTCATATTTGACTCTTTCCTCTATTTACCATCTTTATTCCATTAATGCCAAGTTTTGCTAATTCTAAAACTACAATTGATTCTCTTATAGTTCTGCTTACATGGCCATCATACTGCTTCAGACCCTCAGCAAACGTCAGTTGAACTATGGTTGTTGTTCAGTCATTTTTCAGTTATGTCCTATACTTCTTGACCCCATTTGGGGTTTTCTTGGCAAATATACTGGAGTGGTTTGCCTATTCCTTCTCCAGATGGTTAAGTCCAGGGTTACATAGCTACTAAGTTTCTGAGATCGAATTTTGAAGTCAGGTCTTCCTGACTCTAGGTCCAATGCTTTGTCCATTGCTTCCCCTAGTTGGACTATTTACAATAGCTGACTTAAGTGATTCCCTGATTTCCTGAAGTCCATTTCCATTCCATCCACAACTACCATATTTCAATGGATTTATGATATCATCAATGTGGGCATTCTCACCAAAATGAGAATCTCAACCCATCCCTGCTTTCCCATCTTATATAATTCCCTTCCATGTCTTACCCATTAATCCACCAATAGGGTGAGGGCCTTTTTCACTTTTATTTGATGTTGTGAAGCTATCAGTTTTGGGGTCAGGGGGAAGCTATCATTCTCACTATGTAATCGATTCCTATTTTCTTCTGTCTATACATTTCTATGATGTAATACTTTATATCACTTCTATACAGCATATAGTTCAAAGAATCAGTGAATTTGAGAGTTGAAAGGAATCTCAACAACTATTGTATTCAAGCACTACAAAGGAATGTCCACTATAACATAAGTAAGAAATAGACATCCAATCTCTTAAGACCACAAGGAGCAGAAACCCATAGTCTCTGAAGGTAGCTCATTCCATCTTGGGACATCTCTAATTTTTAGAATGATATATTAGTTTTCCTCATTCAATCCTAAATGGACCTCTTTATAAGCTTAATCCATATTTTTGTACTCTGAAGACAAAAAGTGTGAATCTAATCCCTCTTCCACATGGCAGCCCTTCAAATACTTGAGATATCCATAATTTTTCCTTGACTCTTTTCTTCTTCTGGCTAAGTTCCTATAGCCTATATTAGATATGAATGCAAAGCCATTCTTTGTCCAAAAAGTCCAAAAGAGACTGTTATCCTCAAAAAATGTTCCATTTTACCAAAGTCATTCTTAAACCATAAAGAACATGATACTCTAAATGAAGTTTAATAAGGGAAGAGTGCTCTAGAACAATCATCTCTCTACTCTGGAGAGCTGTTTCTCTCTCAATGCAGTCCAAGCCATAATAGTATTTTTGGCTATCAAATCCTATGCTGATTGATATTACATTCCTTGTTTGTGACATAATATAGCCTGTTAATGTACCTCATATAACTTTCTATTATACTGTGGTTGACCCACAACTTCACCTGGAACACTTCAGTCTTCTATGAGTCATTAGATATACAATATCCTTGGAACCACGCATTATGAAAAAGATGGATTCTCATTTCAGAGAGAAGATTGGGATTAATCAAAGAAATGCCAATTTTCCCAAAGATAGTCCAACCCATATTACTTCTGTTCAAATCAATTCTCGTTATCATCCATGTACAGTCTTACTGTGATCTCCAACAAATAATATTTCATATTCTGGACATTAGCCATTCTTTATATATTTGTCATGTAGAGGAGTAATGAGTCAAGGATAATGCCAAGGCTAGAGACCTGGAAGGCTGGAAGAAGGGTGATGAATTCCCCAGAAATATGACAGTTTGGAAAAGAGGTGGGTTTTGGGGGGGGAAGGAAGGAGTTGAGGGATAATTAATTCTCTTTTGGCCATGATCTCTGAGATATATTTGGGGAACCTAGTTTCAATTACACAATAGGAATTTGATGATAGAGAAGTAGAGTTCAAGGCATATATTATATTGGGATCATAAATCTGTTCATTATTTGCATAGAGATGATAAATTTCTAAGTTTTTTAATTAATTTGTAAATGGTTTTCCAAGAATGGTATTAAAGGGTAACTATATGAGGAGTTTATAGCTAAGGTCCAAATAAAATAATGACACCAAATGCCCCGTTTTCTGATGAAGAACAAAACAATATGCATAGGTCAAAATGTGTAAGCTCAAAAATCCAAGTTAAGTACTAAGCTATTAGCACAGCAAGGGAGATATTAGATAGATGTTATAAAGTTGCAAAAAATAGTTTTAAAAATCTCCTTTTCTAAGCCAACATTTTGTGAGCCTGCAGGGCAGAATTGGCAGTAGTTCAAAGGTGTTCCATGCATACATACGATTACAGATTTAAAACAGGTCTGCAAAGATGGCTAATGGAACAGCTCCCCAGGGACTCCACCAAACTTCAATTTGGAATTACATAAGACAATTCTGAAATATGCTCATTCAGATCACAGATTGTGAAGGCTCTGTTAAAAAAGAACCTTTATATGTTGATATGTTAAAACATAGTCATTTTTTCTTATAGAGTTTAAACTAAATATTGGGGAAAGAAGTAACTCATTCAGAAGAATAAACACATGTTAAATATGAGAGAGATTTGCAGATTTTCACTGCATTCAATAGAAAAGATGACATATTGAAATGAGCAATTGACTTATCTAAAAGCTTGAATTCAAACCCTGCCTCTGCTACTTACCAACTATCTGCATGACTTTGGACAAATCATTAATGTTCTCTGATACTCAGTTTCCTCACTTATAAAATGATAATAATAATACTTGTCTGTGGACCAGTAGAACATTATACACAGTAACAGCAATATTTTATGATGATCTTGTGAACGACTTAGCTATTCAAAGCAACACAATGTTCCAATATAATTTTAAAGAACTTTTGATGAAAAATACCATATCTGCCCCTCAGAGAAAGAACTGATGGAGTTTGAATGTAGATAGAATATGCTTTTTTAACTTTCTTTTTTTTCTTTTTTGTCTGTGCTTTCTAACAGAAGCTGGTTAATAAAGAATTGTGTTTTTCATGACTACACACATGCAACCAATATCAAATTGTTTGCCTTCTCAAGGAGAGGAGAGAAGAAACAAGGGAGAGAATTTAGAACCCAAATCCAAAATTTTTAAAAAGAATGTTAAAAATTTTGATTACATGTAATTAGAAAAAATAAAATATAAAAAATTTCACTTAAAAATATTTGCTCTATTTACCACAAAAAAGTTGTGAGGTTCAATATTACCCTGATCAAGTACATAAAGTACTTTGTAATTGTAATTCATTATATGAAAGTAGGTTATCAACATTGTTGTATATATTATATCTGCCTGTGGAGGATAGGGGATATTATATGCATATTATATGCATATTATATGTATATGATATATAATGTGTATATAATGTTTTTGATATATAATGCATTTGCAAGAATTTTGTACATAGTAACTTTAAGGTGAATTTGAATTAATATCTTTAGGTTTTTGTTTCTGTAGAATTTAGAAAGAATTTGTTATTCTATAACTGTAAATAGTTGTAATTGTATGTAAATTGAAACTTGCATTTTGCAAGATGTTTTGCTTGCTTGCTTTCTTCTGCTCTTTACTTCTCCCTGCTTCTACATATTATATATATATATATATATTGAATCTCAGGGGTAATGTGTTAATAGGAATTGCTTAATTTCCCTCTGTCTCTTTAGGAAACAGTAGCTGACAGGTTGAGAGTTTTGTAAAATCTCCTTCTGTCTCCTTAATAGAGAGTAACAGAAAGATTTGTCCTCTGACTCTTTAAGAGGTGGACTATAAAAGGAAGAAAATCAGTTAAGAAAGAACTCCATTTTCTCTGACTTCCTTGAGGGCAGGGTTTTGGGGTGATTACCTCAGACAAGATGATCTTACTGTTTCCTCTGAGAGTTCCTGCCCTTAAGAATTGTATACTCTAATGGAAAAGACAATGCATAATAGGAAACCCAAAAGGAGGGGGTGTTTAAGGTACCCCATGTGGGGGTATAATGTTCAGAAGAGTAGAGCTTGATGAGAAATGAAGAAATGGGCAGGCTCTTTAAATGAAATTTCCTCAAGGAACCCTTCAGTCAGAAAGAGGGACTCCAGGGGCAGAAGATATTTCTAAGGTTTGGACTAAAGTGATCTTCTGGCATGAAGGCATTACTGGAGCATGGTAGAAAAATGCATTATTTAAGAAATGGCTAAATTGATCATTTAAGACAGCTAAGTGGTCCTATGGAAAGGGTGCCAGATGAGGAGTCAGCAAGACCTAAATTCAAATCCAGCCTCAGATACTTATTATCTGTATTACTCTAGACATGGGACTGAACCCATTTGCCTCAGTTTCCTCATATGTAAAACGAGTTGAAGAAGAAAATGGCAAACCATTCCAGTTTCTTTGCAGAGAAAACATTAAATGTAGTGGTAGACTCAGATATAACTGAAAAAGGACTAAATAACAATAAAAATGTCATCTAATATTACTATAACTTAAATAATAAATGTGAAGAATAGAGAAAAGTATTGAAGAGCATGCAAACAAATGTATTTTTTAATAAATAGAAGTTAAATAATTTAAATAATGACAAAATTATGTGGTTTTTTTTATATTTAACTTACATATCCATTTAGAGTTCATTGAAATATGTAGTATAATATGTTCGTGTGAACCTAACTTCTGATACATTACTTTCCATTAAATATCAGTTATTTATTACTCCAGCAGTTAATGCCCTTGTGTTTAAAAAATACTAAGGTTCTTCGATGTTTTATTGCTTCTGATCTTTATCAACTATCACATTGATAAACTTTTTTATATTTGTAGCCTAGTAGCAAATGGCTTCATAATTACTGGTTTCTAATAATTACCAAGACATGGAAATATTAGGTTCTCTTCAATTCTATGTGATTTTAGTTATTTTGCTTAGTATTCTTGACCTGTTCTTTCACATGAATTCAGTTGTTATTGTCTAATTCTATAAAAATAATCTCTGGACATTTTAATTAGTATATCATTAAATCATTAATTTAATTTAACTAATATGATAATGTTCATTAATTTGATCCAATTCAACTATAAGCAGCTCTCCAATCATCAATTCTTCCATTTCATCTGTATATAAGCAGCTATCATTTATTTCCACAATTTCTCTTCCTTTCTATTATTTCTATGGATAATATTTATAACTATATCAAATATTCACAGGACAATCTTAATTTAACTTATACTTACTGGAAAGTTTTCTACTTTTTCTCAGTTATAGATATCTCAATGATATCATAATAAGAAAAAGTCTCCTTATTCCCATAGTTTTTAATTTTTTAATATAAATGAATGCTGTATTTTGTTAAAAACTTGCATCTATTGATATAATTATATATTTTATTTTAATTAATATTTACATTAAATTTTATTAACATGATCTATTAATATTTTATTAATAATTAATCATGTTACTAATATATTATTGATATAAATGTTAGCATTTAGTAATAATGATGTAAATTTTATTAGTGTCATTTTATTAATTTTAACAAATAAGATTATGTTTTAAGTGACCTAATATTAAAACATTCTACATTCTTCATTATAAATCCAGTCTCCTTATCATTATTAAGATATTATATCAATATGTTATAATGCTGTTAATTGTATTATATTATTCTTAATATATTAAACATATTTTAATACACTTATTTTAGCATTTTATTTTATATGTGTATATTAAGATTCATTAATTATACTGATGTATATTTTCTTTCTCTAATATATCCCTTCCTGGTTGTTTCTGTGGATCATGTTTTTATAAAAGGATTTGATTCATTTTTGTATACATTTAGATTTTAGCACTTGTTGGTATCAAACTATATATCCACTTAAAGTGCTCAAAAACTGAATTTTAAAGATGGAAGAGGCATTGTAGATTGTGTGATACAATTCTATCATTATACAACTAAGACACAAAAATGTGAAATAATCACTCAAAAACACAAAACTAGTTGGTTAAAATTCTGATGTGAAATTTAATTAAATGCTCATGTTTTAAAATTGTTAGTATTCTTTCCCTACTCACGTTACAATAGCTACCTACACACATGTTGTATCCTCAAGTAGAATCTTAATTCCTTGAAGCTGGAACTGTTTTCAATTTTGACTTTGTATTCTGAAAACCAGGTCTAATGCAAAATATATACTTGATAAATGTTGTTTAATTGAACTAATATTGAAGAGACAATCATTGGTCAGATATAGTGTGGTAGAGGCATGTAGAGAGAGAGGACTTGTAATCCAAGATGCAAGAAGTTGGGGACCTGACCTGCCTGTGAATCAAGAAGAAGGTTCCAAACGGAATGTTCCCAGGAGTGGCAGTTGGGGGTTTCTGGCCACAGAGAGGAGAAGAAGCAGAAACTTGACTTTTGAGTTGGTTGTCTCTCTGAGAGTTGAGCTGGCCAGGAGAAACTGAGTGACTTTGGACTTTGTTTTCTCTTTGGAGTTGAAGCTGAGAAAGGAGGCAAGCCTAACTGTAGGGGCAAGAAGTTGAACTGGTCTTGTTAGCTTTTCTGTCTCAGACTGAAGGACCCTTTGGGGGGCTTCTGAAAATAGGCTGAGAGATTCTTGGTGACTTTATGAAGACAAAGAAAGAAGATTTTAAACAACTGTTGTCCTCCATCTCTCTGTCTTAGTCACAGTTTGTGACTGGACTACTTTCTCAAACCCTCAAATTCTCCCTCATTTTAGATTAGGGACATCCCTCATACCTCAGTTTCCTATCCTTTTATCCCAATAAACCCCTTGACTTGAAAAAGGAAAAGAAAAGAGTATCTTTATAGTTTACTCAGGGGTGGAGGGAAGAAGCCAAAAGCTTCAAAAAGAACTGAGAGGTGAGGGAGGCAGGGAGGAGATGGTTGGAGAAGGGAGGGAGTGAAAGCAAGGAGAAGGTTAAAAAGACATACTGATCCATCAGCCATCAGTAGGGATCAATAGGCAAACCCCAGAGCATTCCCCAGAGCAGTTACCTTGGGTAGCAGTTCCCCTGTGTGGCAATATCCCTGTACTAGCATCCCTCAGCATTTCTCAGTCCTACCTCCATTACAAATAAGCAGTTTCAGGCTCCCCTCTAGCAGCTCTTTAGTAAGTCAGAGTACATCCAGTTAGTTCAACCAGAAACAGTTTCCTCAGTTTACTTATTCTATTTCAATAGGTTATACTAAATACTCGCTGGGGTTTCTTCTGACTCAGATATATCTCTATACCTGACCAGTTAGCAAAGTTATAGAATCAAATAATTGTTCTAGTTAGAGTCCTTCAAAATTTGAAAAACTTTTTAAAAAATATGCCAGTATATTGGAAATGTTACAAATGAGCAAACATCATGTATTGCTCTAAAAACCAATTAATATATCAGGTCTAATTCACTGTTGGGCAAATAATTAGAAACATTTGCAAAAGAAGCTGCATGGGAATTAATTCCCTTCAAGAACTTTGTTGATTTCAGTCAATTCATCTTATTCAACAAAGATAGTGCTGCCATTTCTGCTACCTACTTAATAGCCTATGAAAAAATACTCTGCAATAGTGTCCCAATACAGAAAAAATCTGAGTACTAGAAGGCATCTTAGGAGTTCATATTGGATTCAGGATATCTCATCAGGCCAAATTAAATGTAAAAAAGAAAAAGAGAAGTAAAGATGTAAAAAGACATAAAATCCACAAACCCATATAAAGCTACATTTTTTTCAAATCAATTTCTTCCTTTCTTAGAGCAAAATAGTATTCTATCAAATTTATATACCATATCTTGCTCAGCAATTCCTCAAATAATGAACCATAATTATAATTTCCATATTTTTCCACCCCAAAAGAGATATTATATTTTTTGTACAAAAAGGATGTTTTCCCATTTCTTTGTTTTTTGGAAGTGTGGAATAATAATCCTAGAAGTGGTATAGCTAAATCAAAGCACATGCTCTATTTAGCAACTTTTTGTATATAATTCTGAACTATTTTTCAAAATGGTAGTCTCTATTCACAGGTCCATCATCAGGGTATTAGAACTTCATCTTATTCCTCATAAGATTATAGACCTTTTATTCTTTTTTTTTTATTTTTGAAGAATAAAAGTTCCCTAATCTCATGAGAATTAATAAAATAAAGTCCTAATTATTAGGGACCTGGCATTACTATACTTGATATATTGTGAAGCAATAATCACCAAAATTATTTGGTACTAATTTTAAAAAATCAGACCAGCTGAAAAAAATGAAACAGAACTATAGAAACATCTAACCCATTACTTGATAAATCTTAGAAATTACTGGGAAAAGTGCTAGTGCCTTTCCTGACAAGAATGGTTGGAAATAAAAGAAAGTAGTTTGGCAGAAATTACCTTTAGTTCAACAGTTACACAATACATAATACAACACTTAACACAATAAGCTCAAAATGGATACACAACTTGAATATAAAAGGCCAAATCTTTTTTTTTCAATTGATAGGATATTATATTAGGCACTTTTTACAAAGTATGCCTAAGGGAAGTTTCTAAAATGAATTTAAAAATAAAGAAATTCATAAAAGACAAAACGCAAATTTGAATTCATAAAATTTAAAAGCTTTTTAATGAATAAAATCACAAAAATGGGATTAGTAGATAAATGATAGAGTGGAAAATACTGACACAAATTATCACTGATAAAAGTCTGATATCTAATATATGTAGGTAACTGACACAAATATACAGTAATAATAGCTATTTCCCAAAATATGTGACCAAGATGTGTAATCAGTTTTCAAAATAATTGTACATTTCATATGATGACATGAAAGCATGTTCCAAATATTTAATAATAAAAGAAATAAAAATGAGAACAATTCTAGGTTTTACCTTAAAATAAGCCTGATGGAATCCACCCCAAATGAACGTAGTCACTTTCTCAGACACCCTCTTTAAATGGAAGATTTAGGTGAAATTCTTTGGTCCATCATCCTCCATTCAGAAGGAAAGAGCACACTGAGGTTCTCCCTAGGAATCTCAATATTGTATAAGGAAACTCATTATCCTTCAAAGTTCCATCAGCCTGGGTTTTCATGCCATATTCCTGAAGTACCCTCTGATTAGAGGGCTGTAGGGCAGAGTGGAGAACTCCTCCCAAAACTTCTATTTAAAGAGGTCAATCATCTCTTCATTTTCCATATAGCCAGTCTTTTGGGCTGTATTCCATCATGCTCCCTGCACAGTTGCCTACCCTCACACATTCCTTTTTCACCTTTCTTTTGTGTGTTGTTTTCCCCCATATGATTACAAGACTATAAGTTCCTTAAAGGCAGTAACCACTTTTCTTTTTTCACAATTGTATCCCCAGTGCTTAGGACAACTCTTGGCTCATAGTGTTTGATAAATGTTTATTAACTGACTGAACAGAAAAATGTCAAAGACGACTAAAAACAGGAAAAGAGTATTTAAGAGGCTGTGATTGTCTCTAACACACTGTTGATAGAACTAATAAGTGGTCAAGTATTCTACAAATCAATTTGGAATGATCCAAAAAAAGTGACAATTTCTCATAACCTTTCTCCCAGAAATTCTACTACTGAAAATATACTCCAATGCCTGAAGTCATAGCTAGGACAAAAGAGAGGTCCATATACCAAATATGTTCATGCTAGTAATATTTGTGATAATAAAGAATTAACAAGAAAGTAGGCAACCATGGATTAGGAAATGGATAAAAATATGATATGTGGATATAACAATATGCTCGTTCATGAAGAAATGAGAATTATAAGTAATTTGGAAACATGAAAATTCCAATGAAATGATGCACAGCAAAAGAGCAGAACTAATTGAACAATGTATATGTTTGTATATGTTATATATGTACATGGTGAATATTAATAAAATAATAATTGCATATTTACATGGTGAATATTGATACAGCAATAATGTAAATGAAAAGAACATTTAAATGCAGCTTAACTCTGAGTAATTAAATAATCAGTAAAACTTAAGAAGAAACAATCATGAAACATATCTCTCCTGCTCCTGGCATAGAAACACAGTATCACTAAGACAGAGTACTGTATATATTGCCAGATAAAGTCATTATATCAGATGTTTCTACTTAATTGTCTCTTTCACAACTAAGGATTCACTCTGTGGATAAATAGTGAAATGAAAATCATGTGAAGACATAAAACATGTTATGAAAAAAATTAAAATATTTAGCAAGTTAAACTTCAATTTAATTTTTGGAAATAGAGTATAAGGAAAAAAGTGAAGATATTGGAAGTTATTTAGAACACAGTAAACTCAATTCATTTAATTTTTTAGAGATTATATTTCCCATTTTTTCATTATTTTTATTATTTATTAAAATAATTTCTCAATCATATAGAGCACTTTACAGTTAAAAACTTTATAGACATTAGCTCATTTGAAACTCACAAGAATTCACTGAGAGAGCACAAAGATTATTGCCCCCTTTTTAAGAAAGTTACAAATTTATCTACTCCAAGCTTAATCTAACAAATTAATATGTTGAGCTTAGGGTGATTCACTTAACTAAGAAACTAGCTTTTCACTCTTGGTTGTCCCCAGACTTTGAACACAGTCAATCTTTCCCAACTCATCCTTTCAGGGTTGTTCAGGAAGGTGAGTGGATTCCCTTTATTCTGGAAAATACCATTAGACCAGTGATGCAGAACCCATGGCATGTGCCAGAAAGAGCACACTCTCTGTGGGCATTCCTGCAGTTGCCTGCCAGAATTTATTACTGGAAAGCCAGAGGAACTCAGGTCAGAGCTGTTTCCCTTCTCTTCTCCATGCAGCTGAGGACATTCCTCACTTCACCCATCCCTCTGCCCAGCATCCCATTGGGAGCACTTTCTCCCTCCCTTATCTGAGGTAAGATATGTGGGGGCGGGGGGAAGCTCACATGCTTGAGGGTATGAAGGTGATTCCCATGGTGGGATCTAGGTTTGAAGGGAGCACAGCTAGAGGGAAGTAGACCTGGAGGGGATCTGAGCACTGGGGCCACTGTCCTCCCCCTCTCCACATGTGCCTCTTATCACTTGCCCTTCTGCCCTGTAGCCCAAGGGGAAGGCTTTCTCTCTCCTTTGTCTGGGGTAAGGGGGGATAAGCAGAGGATGAGGTGGGGGGAAGGTGGGAGCAGGGCACCACTCTGGCTAAAAGGTTTACCTTCACTACATTGGACTATTAGAGATCCAAGGTTGGGTGGGAATGATCTTTGTCTCTGACTCTCAGTGTATCTTCTCCAGTTCTCTACTCAACCAGACTTCTTAGTACCACTTAAAACTACTTGTAACAAAGATTTTTCTCAAAAGAGAATCTCAGATTGTTTTTGTTCTTTCTTGGGAAGTTTAAATAGTATCATAATTGATATTATTCTCTTTCATTTAGTCAGGAACCACACAGGATAGAATTTTGGAGTCTTAAAAAGAATATCTGAATCCTCTCTCTCTCTCTCTCTCTCTCTCTCTCTCTCTCTCTCTCTCTCTCTCTCTCTCTTTTTCCTCTCCCTCCCCACCTCCAACTAATGAAACCCATAGAACGAGGAACAGTTATGATAGATTCTTTTATTGATGAATTCAGTTTTAAAAATGGGAAATTTTTGAATTTTTTACTTAAGTACTCATGGTGAAAAAAGTGAAGGAGAAAGAAGGGAAAGCAGAATGTCATTATCCATAAGAGTTGAGTGGTGGAGGTAGATAAGGCAGAGGGTTGTGCATCATCAGTCTTTTCTCCTTACTCAGCTCCAGGCATGTATAATATTACCAAAGTGAGTGGAGGTTCTACCCTTGATCCCACAGTGTTCTGTTACCATTACCTACACTCACCTTCTAGAAGTGTTCTGACTCTCCATGGAATTACCTTCTCAGCACCTCCTCTCTGGGATCAGTGCATTCAAAAGGTTGTCTCTTTGAGATATAATCCCTTTTTAAAATTTGGGCCTTAACAAGTCAAAGAATTCCATTCTAACGAGAAGAATTTTATTTCTCATTATATGTGTGTGTGTGTGTGTATCCTTACCAGAGGAAACATCAAAGGCTAAACTAATAGCAATCATCAAGGAAAAATCCACAGATAGAGAAAGAAGGCCACAGATGAAACTGAAATTTCCATTATTTATTTTAAAGAATATATTAAATTTTACAAGATAATAAAAACTTTTTGTTTGCTTCTATATTTCTTTCTGAATTTTATTCTTCTGCATTTTATTATTTTCAATGTGCATTCATATGTTTCTTTATCACTGTATTTTTGCCTTATTTCTTGTTATTTTTCATATTTTTTCATTTCTTTTAGCATATTAATATTCCATTAGAATAAATTTCAAGATTATATAGAGCTTAAGGGTAGGGCAGAACTAGGCTATAGAAAAGACCTTGATGAACTAAAATAAGTCAAATCCAACTAAATAGATAATCATGATAAAAGAAAAGTTCTGGATTTGAGTTAAGCAAATCAATCACACTAGTATATTTTCTAGGGGATTTAATCAATTTCAAGCTCAACCATGGAATATGATAATAAAATGCATTTATTTTCCAGAATGTTGGAGATGTCAAACTACATTTGAAATCTGCTAAATTGGATACAGCACATTTTTATGATGGATTTGTCAAGATAGAGAATATCTAAAGATAAAAAAATCTCAAAAGGTTCCCATTCCCATGGAAGGATAAGTTTGAGGAACTTGTATCGCTTAAAGAAAAGCAGACTTATTGTGGAGGAGGGGGTGAAACAAGGAGATTAAGATTTGTTCTGCCTGCTCCCCTTGGGAAAAACAGACATTAGTGAATAGAAGTTGGAAATAGGCAGACTTCTTTCTATACATGCTGATTATCCTATTCTCTCCCAGATCAATTCCTTTCCAGAATGTTCTTCTACCTCACTAGATTCCTTCCTCATGTTGAGAGGAATCTACCCTGAGTCCTCCTTTCCCGCTTGCTAATTGTCTCCTTAAGGTGGCCTTTTTTCTTTCCTTTCTTTTCTTTTTTGTTTCTTTTGCATTTTTATTTCTTTTGTTGAATATTTCCCAATTACGTGTAAAAAATAACATTTGTTTTTAAATCTTTTGATTTCTAAACTCTTTCCCTCCCTCTAGCCTCTCCATTACTTATTGAGAAAGAAAGCAAGATGACTTTTGTTATACATGTAAATACATGCAAAATACATTTCCATATTAGTTATGTTACAAATGAAAATACACACAAAAAAATAAAGTATTTTTAAAAATTATCCTTCAATTTACACTATGAATTTGCCAGTTCCCTCTATGGAGGTAGACAGCATTTTTCATCATGATCCTTTGGAAAAATCTTAGATCATTGTCTTTATCAGATTATCTAAGTCTTTCACAGTTCATCATCTTTAAAATTTATTTTCCCCCAATTACATATAGAAACAGTCTCAAACACTTTAAGAAGAATCTTGAATCTCAAATTCTCTCCATCCCTCCATTCTCCCCTACTCATATGACCCACTCAGACAGTGAGCAATCTGATTTTGATTTTGCATGTGCAATCATGCAAAAAAAATTTCCATATTTTGTGGAAGGAAACAAAAAAAGATAAGAAATAAAATTTTTAAAAAGTTTACTTTGGTCTAGATTCAAACTCCATCAGTTCTTTCTCCAGAAGCAGATGACATTCTTTATCATGAGACCTTTCGGATTATTTTGGATCATTGCATGGCTAAGAATAGCTAAGTTAAAAAAAAAGTTAAAAAAAAAAGAATAGCTAAGTTATTCACTACTATTTAGTATATATTATTACTGTCACTGTATAAAATATTCTGCTTCTGCTTACTTCATCTTGCTTCAGTTTGTGGAAGTCTTTACAATTTTTTTTTGAGCTCCTCCTGCTCATCATTTCTTATAGCACAATATTATTCCATTAACCATATTGTATAACCAACTAAGTCATTCCCCAGCTGATGGGTGTCCCTTCACTTCCTAATTCTTTTTCCCCACAAAAAGAGCTGCTTTAAATATTTTTGTACATATAGATACTTTCCTTTTTTGTTTTTAATGTTTTTGAAATACAAACCTAGTATTGATATTTCCAGGTCAAAAGGCATGTACTGTTTTATAAATATTTGGACATAGGTCCATATTGCTCTCCAGAATGGTTGAATCAGTTCACAACTCTCCCAACAGTGCCTTAGTGTTTACATTTTTCCCATATCCCCACTAAGTTTTGTAATTTTCCCTTTCTATCATAATAGTCAATTTGATAACTGTAGGGGTTGGATCTCAGAGTTGTTTTAATTTACATTTTTCTAATTAATAGTGTTTTAGAGCATTTTTTGCACAACTAAAGAGAGCTTTAATTTTCTTGTCTAAGAATTGTCTGTTCATATTGAGGAATGACTTGTATTCTTATCCTTCTGACTCATTTCTCGATGTATTTGGGAAATGAGGCCTTGATTTGTGAGATTTATTATAAATATTTTTGTACCATTATGGTTAAGGTGCATTACTCTCCATTCTATTTCCCCCATTTCACTTCTGACCACTATATCTCCTAATTTTCCCTCTTCTCTATCAACCCCACCCTCCTTTTATCCCCTTCCCCATCTCCTCTCCTGTTGGGTAAGAGATTTCTGTACCCAAATGATTGTGTATATTCTTCCCTCATTGACTAATTCAGATGGGAGTAAGGTAAACATGTTCCTCTCCATGCCTCCCCTATTTCCCCCTCCACTTACAAAAGCTTTCATGTCTTTTTTATGTGAGATAATTTACCCCATTCTGTTTTCCCTTCCTGCTTCTCCCAATGCATTACTTTTTCTCATACCTTAATTTTATTTTTTTTTAGATATCATCCCATTATACGCAACTCACACTCTTGGTTTCTGCTATTTATGCTACTTCTAACTGCCCAAATAATGATGAAGTTCTTAAGAATTATAAGAATCATCTTCCCATATTGCTATATAAATGGTTTGAACTTATTGAAAGTCTTTTGATTTCTCTCTTTCTAGTTTATTTTATTTTGCTTATCTTGAGTCTTATATTCAAGAGTCAAATTTTTCATTCAGTTCTGGTCTTTACATCAGGGAAGTTTGAAAATCTTCCATGTCATTGAATACACATGTTTTCCCCTGAAGGATTATGCTATGCTTTTACTGTAGAAACTGCTGAATTTTGTGTTATCCTTACAATGGCTTCATGATATTTGCATTGTTTCCTTTTGGCTGCTTGAAATAGTTTCTCCTTGCCCCAGGTGTTCTGGAATTTGACTATAATATTCCTGGGAGTTATCCTTTTGGGATCACTTTCAGGAGGTGATTGGTAGATTCTTTCAATTTCTATTCTACCTTCTGATTCTAGAATATCTGGTCAATTTTCTTTGATAATTTATTGAAAGATAATGTCTAAGCTTTTTTATTAATCCTGGCTTTCAAGTAGCCCTATAATCCTTAGATTATCTCTCTTGGATTTATTTCCCAAGTCAATTGTTTTTCTGAAGAGATATTGCACATTTTTTCATTCTTTTGACCAATTAGTTTCTATATATACATATACATACTAGTGACTCCATATACATATTATGGAGTCACTAGCTTCCACTTGCCCAATTCTAATTTTAAGGCATTATTTTCTTGAATGAATTTTTTTATTTTCCTGTTCCATATTGCCTGTTCTAACTTTTCAGTGCATTTTTTATATCTTTTAACAATTGACCAATTTTTTAAGAAGTTTTCTTCAACAGATTTTGATGCTTCTTTTACCAATTGGTCTATTGTGTTTCTCAAGGTATTAATTTCTTCAGTATTTTTATGCTTTCTTTATCAAGGTGATTATTCTTTATTTAAAAAAAAGCCCTACCTTCCATCTTGGAATCAATACTATATATTGGTTCCAAGGCAGAAGAATGGTAAGAGCTAGGCAATGGGGGTTAAGTTACTTTCCCAAGGTCACACAGCTAGGAAGTATCTGAGGTCAGGTTTGAACCCAGAACATCTCATCTCTGCTCCTGACTCTCAATCTGCTCAATCTGTTGCCTTCAATTCTTTCTCATGATATGTGCCAGTACTACTCCTCACCCTGAGCTCATGACCGAGGACTAGGACCTGAATCTGAGGATGAGCAATGCAACAAGATTATTGTATCCAGAGACAAAAAAATGCACCTTGTATTCTTCTTTTGAGTAGTTATCCAACCTCCCTTACCATCTGTGGCTGAGAGCTCTGGAAGGTGTTGCTGCTGATTTAACCACCTCTAATGCCTATTGCTGTGGTGGGACCTACAGCAGTAGGTAAGGATGCTGCTTTGTCCTTCACTTCAACCCTAGTGGAGGAGATCTTTAGTGCCAGCCTTCTAATTGCTTTGTGTTGAAAAAAATTATTTTACCCTGTCTTTTTGTGGGTTATGCTACTGCAGAATTCATTTTGAGGTGCTTAGGATCAATTTTTTGGTGAGTCTGTGTAACTTCTCCACCATCTTGACTCTGCCCTGACAGTTGATTATTCTTACAATATTGCTGTTACTGTACAATGTTTTCTTAGTTATGTTCACTTCACTTTGCAGTATTTTCTAAAAGTCTTCTCATGCTTTTCTGAAACCATCCGCTCAACATTTCTTATAGTACAATCATATTCCATCAAATCATATAACATAATTTGTTCATTCTTCCCCAATTGGTGGTTATCCCCTTAATTTCCAATTCTTTCTCACTTTGAAAAGAATTAATTTAAATATTTTTGTACGAATTATGCCCTTTGTCCTTTTCTTTGATTTCTTTGGAATACAAAGTAAGTAGTGATATTGCTAGATCAAAGGATATACATAGTTTTACAAGCAATTGGGCATAGTTTCAAATTGTTTCCCAGAATGATTGGACCAGTTCACAACTCCACCAACAGTGTGAATTATTGTCCAAGATTTTCCACATTATCCCATGCATCTGTCATTTTCTTTTTCTAGCACATTAGTGATATGGTAGGTATAAAGTGATGCATCAAAGTTGTCTTATTTTGCATTTCTCTAATCAATGTTGATTTTGAAATTTTATTTATGTGACTTTTTAATAGCTTTGATTTCTTCTTCTGAAATTGCCTGATCATATCCTTTGACCATTTAACAATTGGAGAATGTTTCATATATTTTTTATAAATTTGGCACAGTTACCTTTATATTTGAGAGGCCTTTATGAAAGAAATTTGCTATAAATTCTTCCTTGTTTTCCTTCTAATTTTGGTTACTTTAGTTTTATTTATGCAAAACCTTTTTAATTTCATGTAATAAGAATTATCCATTTTACATCTTATAATACTCTTTGTCTTTGTTTGTTATTACTCTTGCCCTATATGCATAGATCCAACAGGTAAATTTTTCCAAGCTCTTCTAATTTACTTTTGATAATGCTCTTTATGTTGAGATCATTTATCTGTTTTGGCCTTATCTTGGTTTATGGTATGTGATATTAGTCTGTCTAGCTTCTTCCAAACTAGTTTCTAGTTTTCCCAGAATTTTTGTCAAATGGTGAATTCTTATCCCAGAATTTTTGTCATAGGTGAGAGTTCTATCCCAAAAGCTTAGCTCTTTGGTTTTATTAAACACAAGATTACTATGGTTAGTACTTAGATCATATGTTCTGTATTGTATACCTAAACAATTCCACTGATTCACCATTCTATTTCTTCACCAGTACCACATAGTTTTTATGATTACCAGTTTGTAATATAATTTGAAATCTGGTTTTGCTAGGCTGCCTTCCTTTACATTTATTCACTGATTCCCTCAATACTCTTAACTTTTTATTTTTCCAGATAAATGTTATTTTATCTATCTTTATAAAACAATTCTTTGGTACTTTGATTGGAATGACACTGAATAAGTAAATTAACTTTGATACAATGGTTACTTTTATTATATTGGCTCAACCTACTTGTGAGAAATTATTATATATGGATGTCTCTGTGTGAAACAGGTTTTGTAATTATGTTCATACAGGTCCTTGTTTTGTCTTCATAGGTAAATACCAAAATATTTTATACTGCCTATATTTATTTTAAATATAATTTCTCTTTCTACCTCTACTTGCTATTTTGTCTGTAGTATATAGAAACACTAATGATTTATGTGGCTTTATTTCATATCCTAAAATTTTGCTAAAGTTAATTGTTTTAATTAGTTTTTTAGTTAATTTGCTAGTTTCCTAAATATGTGATCATTGGCAAAGAGTGATAATTTTACTTTTTTAGTGCCAATTTTTATTCCCTCAATTTACTTTTGTTATCATTCCTTTAGCTGGCATTTCTAATATGATTTTGAATAATAGTGGTGATAATGGACAGCCTTATTTTATCATTAATTTTATTGGGAAAGTTTCAAGTTTATCCCCATTATAGATAGTGCTTTCTCTTCATTTAGATAGATACTACTTATCATTTTAAGAAAGGCTTGGGAACAAATTGGTGGATTAAGAGTCAGGCCTACAGATGACTGGTACTTAGTTAAAATCTTGCCTCCAATATGTTCTAGCTATATGACCCTGGACAATCACTTAGCCCCCATGACCTAAACCTTATAGCCCCTCTGATTTGGAACCAATATATAATATTAATTCTAAAAGAGAAAGTAAGTTTTCTTTTTCCTTGTGTCTCCATTGATTCCTATGCTTTTTAGTGTTTTTTTTTAAAGGAATGAGTGCTGTATTTTATCAAAGGCTTTATCTACATCTATTGATATAATCATAGTATTTTTGGTTTTTTCATTGTTAATTGTGTTGATGGTTCTCCTAATACTGAACCAGCCCTACATTGTTAGTATAAATCCCACTTGGTCACAGTGTATGGTTTTAATACAATATTTCTGTAAACATCTTGCTAAATTTTAGTTAAAATATTCCAATAAATATTCATTAAGGAAATTGAATTTCCTTTATTTTTGCTCTTCTTGATTTAAGTATCAAAACTATATCTGTTACATAAAAGGAATTGGGTAGTCGAATTTCTTTATAGTTTTTTTCAAATACTTTATATAGAATTTGATTATTTCTTTTTTCACACATTGTTTTTGATTTTTTTAATTTATTTTTATTTTTAAAAATCTTTTTCCATTGTTACATGATTCATTTTCTCTCCCTCTCCTCTTCTCTCCCCCTTCCCTTAGCTGACAAGCAATTCTGCTGGGTTATACATGTGTTATCACTTCATACCTATTTCAACATTATTCATTTTTGTAATAATCTTTTAAAACAAAATCCCTAAATCATATATCCATGTAAAGAGATAAATCATATGTTTTTCTTCTGTGTTTCTGCTCCCACAGTTCTTTCTCTTGGTGTAAATAGATTCTTTCTCATAAGTCCCTGGGAATTGTCCTGGATCGTTGCTTTGCTACTAGTAGCAAAGCTGATTACATTTGATAGTTCCACAATGTTTCCATTTCTGCGTACAATGTTCTCTTGGTTCTGCTCATTTCATTCCACATCAGTTCATGAAGGTCTTTCTAGTTCATATAGAAATTAGGCGGTACATCATTCTTTATAGCACATTATTGTTCCATCACCATCATATACTACAATTTCTTCAACCATTCCTCAATTGAAGGACATCTCTTCATTTTCCATTTTTTTGCCACCACAAAGACTGTGGATTAATTATTTCTAAAAGGGTTGTTACAATTCACTAGCAAATCCATCTGGTCCTGGGGATATTTTTCTTAAGGAGCTCATTGATGGCTTGTTCAATTTCTTTCCTTAAAATAAGAATTATTTCAATATTCTATTTTTTCTCTTATATGAGCAGTTTGTATTTTTATAAATATTCAATCATTTCACTTATGTTTTCAGTTTTACTGGCATATAATTGGTCAAAATAATTTCTAATAATTTCTTTAATTTCATCTTCATTGGTGGTGCATTCCCTTTATTCACTTTTAATGCAAAAAAATTAACTTTCTTCCTTTTTTATTAAATTAACCACTACTTTATCTATTTTATTGGTTTTTCATAAAATTAGCATAATTCTATGATTTTGTTTATATTATATTATTTTTAATTGTATTCATTTCTCCTTTGACTTTATTCCCATTTTGATTTTCACCAGAGTATATTTATTTTGTTCTTTTTCTATTTTTAATCACATATTCTTTTTATTGATCTACTCTCTCTCCCTTATATTGCTGCATGCATTTAGAAATATAAATTTTCTCCTTAGAACTGCTTTGGCTGCTTCCCACATATTTCTATATGTTTTCTCATTACTATCATTCTTTTAATCAAAATATTGATTATTTCTATTGTAAGGATTTTAATTTAGGTTTTATGCTAATATGAAAGTTCTAAAGTAATATTGTGATCACCGATTTGAAAAATTAACTCAAGTCACAAGTCTGTTCATCACTCAACAATTCAGTTTAATAGAGATATAGTAAAAGAGAGAAATGTAGGAAGGAAGTAAAAAGTATTGCCTAGCTGGTTACTTTACAATTTCTGTCTGAAGAAGTCCAGCTCACCACCCAACCAGGGCTCCCTCAAGTCCAGATCTCCATGTGGAGTAATGGAAGCCTCTTGAGCCAGGAGTCCTGACAGTGTCTTCAGCCAGGATTGCACCAATGCAGCTTCCTCCAAAGCCAAGGCAGGAATCTCTAGAAGCAATCTCTCCAGAAACCAATAAAGGAAGGTCAGCTTCCCGGCAAGCCAACCCAGGATCAAAGGAAAAAGTCTTCTCCAGTCCAGCTCACTGACACAGAGAGACTCCAAAGATGAACTCCAAAGGAGAAGTTCAAAGGAGAAGTCCCCTGGATAGGAAGTTCAGGATGTTTTATAGTCCTTTTTTCCACATCACTTCCTGTCCCTTCCCCATTTTATGTGAACCAATCATAGTCTTTCAATTTGTTTTAACACTGCCCAGCACTAGGGCAGTGGCCTCTGGAGTTGTTACCCACTCTAGCAAGTGACTTGTGAACTCTCATACTTAACGACTGGTAAGGTACTAAGTAAAGGTACTTAAGTTTTTGATTGATTAGCTTCAAAGTTGTGATTGATAGACAAAGAGAGTTTGATTCACTCTTTACACTATGGTTTATTCTTTCACCCTTTTCATTCTTTAGGATTAGATAGTTTCTAATTGATTTTTAATTAATACTTCCATAGCTCTTTAATGAATATGTTTTTCTGCATATAATTGGGAATTTTGTATATGTGGTTTTATTCATTGTGGAAGTTATCACCTCCAATGCAAATTCCAACCAGACAATTTAGAAAACAAGTTAGAGAGAATTGCCTGAAACTCAAAAATCTTATTTGATCATCTTCACACCGTGTGGGTTTTGAAAAAAAAAAAAGATTTTATGCTGGGTAACCACACTTCCCAGCATTCTCTACAAATTTTTTAAAAATTATATGCTTGGGACCTACATCCCCCAGCATGCCTTGTTCTTCCCAGGGTTCCCTCCCCCCTACTTCCTGGTCAATCCCATGCCAAGGAGGGAACTTTGAAAAGGACTGGAGCCAGAGGAGAGTAGCTTGCCAGAATAAAGAACCCTTTTCTTTTATCTTTTTTTTCTGTTTTTATTCTTTGACACATTACAACAGGTAGCATCAGAGATAAGATTTTAACTCAAATTATTATTATACTAGGATATATACTGTGTCATATTATTCTAAAGGTAACATAAATGTCACATATAAATTTGGAAAATCAGAAAATTCAATAGCACTGAATTGTGTTGTGAAGTATTTTGCAACAAGGAAAAAATATTTTATAAATCAACTAGAAATTTAGTGATAAGTGAAATCACAGGGAAATAAAAAAAGTTGAATTAAAGCAAAGGATGCCATTTTAATGACTATTTTGTTCAGTTTTTTAATCTATTTCAAACATAAATTTCATCTATACAAACAAGAAAAGGAGAGTTTTTGAGTTGAGTAACCATAGAAACTCAAAATCTGAAGGTCAAATGCCATTGCACTGAGTTCATTGGGGAATCTACTACTTTTGCTTCTCAACCTTCTTGAAAGTGATAAAGAAATAATTAGCCCAAAAAATAAGAGCAATAACAGATAATCATAAAGTAAATGGATACCTTTCCACTACCCTTTAAATATTTAAATAGATCTCTGAATACATAAATTCAAGAATTTTCTCCTTCATGATAGATACCACAATTATTCCATATCTGACTATCTATATTACACTTGCACACATTTTTCCAAAATTTTGCCATTGAGTGTCTACCCAATGTGCTGGAGACCTTATACACACACACACACACACACACACACACACACACACACACACACACACACACACACCACTCCTAAAAATCAAAACAAAACATGAGACCCGCAACCCTTTGGATCATTTCCACAAATAGAAACCAAAAGAGAAACCAATACAAAATCAGTATAAGAAAAGATAAACATTCACAGCATTTTTCTACGAATTCTTGAGTTAGCAT
The DNA here is from genome assembly GCF_027887165.1 of Monodelphis domestica. Classification (NCBI taxonomy): domain Eukaryota; kingdom Metazoa; phylum Chordata; class Mammalia; order Didelphimorphia; family Didelphidae; genus Monodelphis; species Monodelphis domestica. Next base: position 221,188,874 of record NC_077227.1, on the reverse strand, counting down.
TTGCAAGGAAAGTTCTTTCTCAGTGAAGCAATATATAACAGTGGAAAAACCCTGACTCTCTAGTGAGAGTATATGGATTCAAATCTTTCCTCTGATACTACCCCTATGACCTTTGCTAAGTCATTTAACCTCATTTTCTCATCTGAATAAGGGAAGTGGGACTAGAGTAGACTCAAATTCCTTTTGGGTCTAAAGAGTTCCTTTACCTCTGACAATAAAATAAATCAACCACCATGCAAAACTACCATTGTCCTTATACTGGGAGTCAGTTTAACTGTAAAGAAGACCTTGAATATGATCCTCTAATGAATAGGAAGATGATATTGGCCTTTCATTAGGATTATGATAAATCTTCATATATAGCAAATGTCATGAAGGAAACTGCACTCCTTTAAATTTACCTATAAGTAATATATTGATCATTTTGCAGGCTGCCTAGGACATTTTCCTATATTTTAGAAGTTGTTTCTAACTAGTTAAGAATTATGTTTTGCAAATAAAGATGTAAGATCATGGGCAAAAAACAGAAGAACTATGGTCAATTTGCCTTCACTCATCAGTTGGGATGACAGTTGTGAAAGGGAATTTAAACTCCCTTTGTTCTTTTTTACATAATCAATCAGGGACTTAGACTTCCCCTCCCTCTGTTTTAATTTAATTAATCAGACACTTGGAGGTCTTTTTACCATTGAAATGTGCAGAGATAGACAAGCCCACAGTGAAAGGAAGTAGAAACCAAAGAGACAGAAAATGATGTGGGAAAAAGGATTATAAAAGGCAAGACCAGAGAGCCAAACATACATTCTGTGTTGATTCATTCTGGATTGGAGATTCTGGTTTGGAGATTCTGCAATGGTTGATTCATTCTGGATGATTCTTCTGCATTGTAGATTCTGCATTGGTGGCTCTTGCTGAAAGAGGAATTCTGCTTTGGTGGCTCACTTGGGTTAAAGAGACTTTCAGGGACTTCCACCTGGAGATTGCAACTTGGAGGCTGAGACTTTCCCACTCTTCTGGCCAAAGATTGGAGCCTTGTCAGGGGACCAAGCTAAATTTCTCCTGAGCAGACTTAGAGTGGTAGCATAGACAATTCCCTATCTCCTTCCTACAATTACCTCTCTTTACTATTTCTACTTTGTTGTAATAAAGCTACTAACAGATGCATAGTTTAAATTTTAATTATTATAAACAGCAACCATAATCTTATTTAACTATTGCAATTTGAACAACCTTTTTTAATTCTTAAATAGTAATCAATTATTTTTTTAACATTTTTTAGATTTTTAGATTTTAGAAGAATCGGACTTCAAAGCTTTTCTCTTTGCATTCCATACTCTACAGATTTTCACAAAATCCTCTCCTCATTTTAAAATTTCTCTCTGAGAAGAGTATTATTTATTTACAATTTAACTAGTAGCATAACAAACAATAATAGTGTAATAGTACCAGAGTAAAAAAGAATTCAATTTCTGTTTCTAACACATACTGGCTATATGTCTCAACCTAGCACTGCCAAGGACAACTCTCTAAGACTATAAATTCCTGGGAAGAGCCTCCTCATCCAGGAGTTTTCAATACTCTTGGGAATACTCGTTCCTATGCCTATTCTCTATACCTATTCCTTAATAGTTAAAACAAAGAAATCATGAATCTCCAGGTGATAGCACCTCTCAACTTAATTTTCCAAACCACCTGCTGCCCTACACTAATAAAAATCTAGCTGTGTCAGAGACCCTGTAAAGATTCCTCTTTCTTCTGCCAAATCCAAATCCAAGCATTCTTTGTTTCATGGAAATACTAGGTTTTCTTGCTGTCATTTTTTCAATATTTTTTATCTAAACTGATTTAATTATTTTTCTCCTCACCAATAAAAAAATTACTGTTGAGAACCAATCCTTAAAAATAATAATAATAAATAGATACACAAAAGCCTTCCACAGACATCCTGCTGATGCTTCAAGTAAATCTGACAAAGGTGTTCTATTTAGAGATAATTCTGCTGATTTAGACTGTATTTTCTTCTTTTTCCTTGCCCTCTTTTTTTCAAGATGAGAGACATTTGCATGGAAACAAGGTCTGTGTCTTGAAGGGTTCAGATTGTTCTGTCTCCTCATTCCCCAGCTGAAGTCATAATCTTCCTGTCAAGGCATTATTATCATGTCCACAGACACCTTTTTCTCCACTGAAATAGAAATCATGGATCGCTAAAACTGAAAAGAACATTAGAAACTATCTAACCCAATTTCTTCATATTTCAGATAAAGAAACTGAGGCCCAGGAATATTAAGTGATTTGAATCAAGGTTGTACAACTAGCTAGTTACTGTTAGAGACAGGACTAGAACCCAGGTCTCCTGCCCCTCTTTTCAGTGTTCTTTGAAATATACCCTATCATTTATATCATTTCTCCCATTTGCAAAAGATACTGCCTACCCCACTATAAGAATATTAGTAACCTTTTCACCCCAACAAAAAGAGAAGGCCTGGGAAGTTCAAATCCCCTGGATCATCCCGTCAAAGTAAGTCCAGTGATAATGTCTAGAAGCCCAGTGGAACAGAGTTTAAACATCAACTAAAATCCACTTCCTGAAGTGTATCATCTTCAACATGAGTCAGTACCAGTCCCCTTACTCCACTGTCTAATCCTGCTCAAATCCATGAGAACCCAACTGTTAGATTTCACAGATTTAGGGGCTCAATTCTTCTCTTGATCCCATCAGAGTTCATCTGCCTACTGGGCTCCAATGAACCTGCTTCCATTCTCCCTGACTGTCGTTTTTATGGATCTATCTTCCCAATATATATGGCTTTTTTTTTTACTTTTTTCTATTTCATAATATACTCCATATTTCCTTATCCTAAACTTTATAATACCTAACCTTTCTAAACCTTTACTAGATATCCACCAGCTTTTTTCAGTGTTAGTCCCAGAGCCTGGAACATTGCAAACTATGAGTGGATCTCTCCCCTAGAAACATTTCCTGGGAAAAAATCTTCATGTAGAGCTGACTTTGTCCTATAACCTAGAAAATCAATGAAGCCAGCCTCAAGTAGGCTATTAAACGTCTCAAGGACAAGGAATTTCTGTAAGAAATAAAATACTCCTGATCCTGTGGAGTTCAGCTCCCAAACTCAACATTTGCACAACAGCAGGAAATCATTTTACTCTGGGAGGGTGCAATAAAAAATATATACAAAAAGTAGAATACATATGTAGAACTACATATGCAAGGGAATAAGTCATTACAAACTGTCTGTGGGCAGATTTCATTCAGTTGACATTTATTAAACACCAACTCAATGCAAAGGATTATGCTAGGTACTAGGAATCAAAAGATGAAAAATGGCTTGGTCTTTGCCCTTGAGGAGTTGGCATTCTATCTAGAAGGGTATAGAATATATAAACATAACTCTGGTGGTATACATATGACTTTATCACCAGTACCAAAATCTGGGTAGATGCTATTTCTTCTTACATCAACACTGAGACAATGATTCATGCATCTATCTCATAGTCTACAGTTTACTCAGACCTTAAGCAGGTCAGAGATAGGAAAACCTGGAAAGTGGCTAAGAACAATGATCCCAAGTAATGCAGGTTAAGAAAAAAGAGTGGAAAGTAAGCCTTTCTCTCCTAGAGATATTTTTAATTTCCTGCTACTACTGCCCTTGCTCTAATCCCTACTAACAAACTCAGCTCTACTCCTAAAACTAGGGAAATGAGTTTTGTTTCTATTCACCAGGACTTAAATTGTTTTCATCTGTTTATAAATTGGCTTATTTTATTATTCAGAGTGCTGCTTCATTGTAGTTATAGTTTTAATTTGCCTTGTAATCATGTATATTGTTCTCATTACAGTCAATTCGCTATGCCTCAGTTCATAAAAATCTGCCAGTGCTTCTCAGAATTACTCATATGCATTATTTCTCATCAGAGTATACAGTTGAATTATATTACATTTATAATATTTCTTCAATCAATAAACAACTATATTTTGATCCCCCAAATAAGCGTGGATATGAGTATTTTGTTATGTTTTGGATTTTCATTTCTGCCTCTATCCTCTCTGTGGAAGATGAACATTAATGGAATTCTTACATCAAAGAAAATGAACAGTTTCTTTAAATTTTCTTGAAAAATTTAAAATTGTTATACACAATAGTTGGACTAAATCACAGGTCTACCAACAGCACTAGTACATCTGTGTTCTCACGGACCCTTCAACATTGCTTCCATTTTGTGTCATCATTGCCAATTTGCAAGGTGTAAAGACAAAATTTAAAATTGTTTTGATTTGTGCTTTTTATATTAACAGTAATTTGAAGCATGTTTTAAAGTGTTAGTTAATGGCTTTCCTTTATTGCGTGCTTCATCCTCCATCTTTTTTTTCTTATATCATTTCCATTTTCTTCTGCTCACAGAAATCTAGCTTTCTCCTGAAGATTAGATCTTTTGGATCCTTTTTAAGAATAACAGTTCCTCTAATACTCTCTGAATAATAGGACCAAGATAAGTAAGCATATCCTTTGATTCCAGCTAACATTTCCCTCAGCAACTCTTGTTCCCTTTTCAAAGTTCACGTCATCCCATTCTTGTTCTTGTTGGGAACTCTAGAGTCTCACTGCTCATACTCAGAATACTCATTGCTTAACTTATAGACTTTTCCAACTCAAACTCTGTTCTTTTCCAATAACCTTGACTTTATTTTTCAATCTCCTCAGCTCTCATGACTTATCTCTAGTCTACCATAATCATGCCCAAGAGTATTCATTCTTGAGATCACTAACTTCTTAATCCCAGCTTTCAATTACATTTGACCAACTTTCAGAATCTTATATATGGGTTAATGCAAAGTAGGGTATGGTCAGGTCAAAAAAAAAGATCCAGAAAATAATTATAATCGTAGCAAGAATTTGCATAGTAATTTAAGGGTTGAAAAGTACTTTACATATTATCTCATTTATCTGAACTCACATCCTTTCTCACTTCTCAAGCCCTCCCTTCTTCACAACTTGTCTAATGCTATCAAGGACGCCACCATACTCTCAGTCACCCAGGCTCCCAACCTGAGTGTGAACCTACACATTCTCTCTCACCCTCTCTTATCTAAAACCTTTTCCAAGTCCTGTGTATTCTACCTTTACAATATTTCTCAAAAAATACCCCTTCTCTCATCTGACAATGATACCACACTGGGAAAAAGCCCTCATCATCTAATTCCTAGACTCATATAATAGCCTTCTGGTTGGCCTTCTTCACTCAGGTTTTCCTCTATTCTAGACCTTATTCCAGACACCTGTTCAATTGATCCTCCTAAGGTTCATATATGACTAAGTCATTCTCCTACTGAATATCCTCTAGTAGTTTCCTATCATAGAAATATATGAGATAAAAATATGTCAAATCCTAATGATAACAAATATAAAATTACCTGGTATTCAAACCTTTCATAGTTTATGCCCTTCTATCTGTCCAGTCCTCTCAAGCTTTACTTCCTCCACATACTCTGTGAATCAGTGACACTGACCTCCTTGCTATTTCCTCTACATGACAGTACATCTATATACTCTATACATCTTCTCTTGGTATCCTAGGAGTGCTACATGGTCCTCAATATACCTTAGGAAATAGTGCTAAGGAGCCCAACAACCTGGGGGTACCCTAATCTGAGCATTGCCATCACTAACATTTTAAGTTGCTTCAAATATATTCACCATGGGTTTGCAAATAACCTTAGACTTTCTCTTGGTGTCCTCACTCTTACTACCTTTGTAAACAGAACCTTGCAGGCTACACTTGTCTCTGGACCATCTGTGTCCAAACCCTAAGTTTGGTGGACTGTCTATATATGTTAGTGATAGTTTTGCTACCTGGTACCTTTTCTTATTGTCTATGGGTTTCTGGCTGCCTTATTGTGCAATTCTGAGTGGAAGAAGACATAAAATTTTCTCTTTTGACTTCTTGTTTGTTATTCAGCTTATATTATTGTAATTTTTAGGTTTTTCTGGAGTAGCTGTGGGCAACTGATCTACCCACCACCTTTTAGGCTGCCATTTTGACTAAAAGTCCTCATATTCAGTTTTTGACAACTTAGTTTAAAAAAGGAATTGCTGGATATTGTCTGTAGCAGGGCAACAAGCATGTTGAAGGCCTTTAAGATGAGGTTACATGAGGATCAACTAAAGAAAGTGGGATTCCTGTAAAGTACGAAGAGTTAACATGATAGTTGTACTCACATATTTCAAGGGCTACAAATGGGGAAGTGATTAAATTTGTTCTATTTAGTCTCAAGGGGCAGTAATTTCAAAGAAAAATGGGCTTTATTTAGAGAAAAACTTCCTAAGCATAAGAGCTATACAGAAGAAGGATCTCAGGAGATGATTCCCTGTTTCAACAGAGTAGAACCTGGATGAGCACTTATTAGGCTGGTGATTCCTCTTTAATTATGAGTTGAAATAAATGGCTACTAAGATCCCTTCTAGCTCTAAAATTCTTTGACTCTTTGAAAGAAGTATGAAACAAGCTCAAATATTGTTCAAAAGCCAAAACTCTCTTCCAAAGAATATTGACAACAGGTCTGTGGCTTGGACTCATAAAAAATTGCCTGAAATCAATGGGAACCTAAATGACTTAGTGGTGAGTACCCAGCTATTATTTGTCAAAAGCAGGACTTGCACTCAAGTTTTTCTTAACTTAATGCCATCCCTCCATCTACTAAAATATGTTATCTCTCTATGTAGAAATGTCAAAGTAAAGTTTTATCACTATTATTTAATAGTTGGCTCCAACTGGGACACACAATTAGATGATTCACAAAGCTCACAGGAGCCAGCTAAAGGATGCATTAAAGTAGAAAAATGACAATGCCTATGGTTAAAATGTCCAAAATTTTCCTTCCTAACCTTTTACATTCTGTCACTATAAACTTTGTGAAAAATTCTCATTGGTAAGAAAATATTCATTTCCTCCCTATAACTTAAAGATGATGACATTTCAAGAAATTTGATAAAAATTAGCTCAGCAAGTTTCATCATTGCTTAAAAGGAGGGAGAGGAGTGTCTTCTTCAGAGGATAAGCCCAAGGGTCAGTCAAATGTCAACTGATCCAAAATGGATGAATTTTAAAATGTCAAAAATTAGTTGACCTTATTAAAGAGAATGACCTGGCTTCACCTGGTGGCTTAAATAACCACTGAGGGATAATAGTCTTTGGAGAATAGCAAATACCAAGAGTGTGGAAGGGGTTCTAGAAACCAGAAATAAATGAACTATAGTGGATGTCGGTCAGTTTAATATGGAACAAAATGGACTCAAGAAAATACCAGAACAGAGAGCACTTATGTAATTTTCTGCTGCCAACAGTAAAGGACAGAAGGGAAGTATTTGTTTCCCCAATAATCCTACCTGTAAAACTATGAAATTTCCCCTTTCACTTTTTCTGAAATCATCACTCCCCAAGCAAGAAACAGGAGTACTTATCCTTTCATGGGGGGAGTTATATGGACACTTTGGAAGTCTAGTGAAGTCTACAGACCTTTTAATCTAAATATTGTTTTTACCTGCATAAAATAAAATACATATGATTACAAAGGAAAACAGTTATATTGAAAGTTATCAAAATATTTTTAAGAACAAGTTTGCAGACCCTCAATAATAGTCTTTGCTTAGAAAAGTTCTTTAGTACCACACTCTGTCACTGATGTGATATTTTTAAATTGTAGACTTGAAATAAGAAGACAAAATTCAAATCTTAGCTCCAAAAAGTTGCTTAACCTCTATGAACCACATCTTCATCTATAAATTAGGGATAATAATATTCATACTACTTTCTTCTCTGAATCATTGTGAGTGAAGCACTTTGTAAATCTTAAAGTAATACATGTGTGGCCCATGTTCCACTCAACTCTGGATTTACAAAAACTGTATTCAATGTAAAGACAACAAATGGCAAATGAATTCCATATGACTTGAATACTTATACTAGTTCATCTGGCAATCTCTACGATCACCTAAATTCAATATGCACCTTCTTATCTGACAGGATAAAGAATATGCATTTTAAAAACAAAACACTTAATTGGGACAAAAATAATTGGTACTAAACAATCCAGCAAATGAGATCTCATTCTCGAATGAATAAGACAGGAAATAATCTACTTCAAGACTCATACATCTGATACAGAGAATCAGGATGAACCAGGTGTAACCTTCAATGCAGATGTAATTGCTTGAAGACATCTAATAATAGCATCCAACTATTCCCTCTTGCATCTCTGTTCTTGACAGCTTCCTCCCTTGCTCTATGAGGTTTCAGTATTATGATGAGACCTTAGCTCCTGCACACCATCAATGAGATCCATCCATTCTGCTTTTTCTTCTCCAAAGTTCCCTCACACACACTAAAACAGAGGTTTCCCCTCATGACTGTCACTCTTCATTATAAGCACACAATTATACAGGAAATAGGGCCCTTGTAATTTCTATCAGACTCATCCTTGAGGCTCTAAGCCTCACAGGAAATATATTGCTACTCTTAGTCATATGCCCATGTATAGGTATATGTGTATGGGTATATGTTAGTGTACATGTAAGTGTGGGTATATATAGGAGTTTATGAGCTATTATTGGTAGGGATAAAATGGTTGTACTAAAGTTGTGAAAGTCTTAGAATTTAAGCTATATAGAAATCAAATAAATTACAAATGCATATTTTTATTTCTTAAACTAGTTAGATATAATGGGTCATGGTTCCAAGTTTTACTCCCAGACTGGCATATCTTGATTAGAGACTATTAGGAAAACATGGTTCTGCCTTCAAAAAAGTAGTTGTTCTGTGATACTACTTCTATCTCCTAAACTCCTATAGACTATTATGAAGAAGCAAAAGGAAAGCTGCTTATTATTATGTCAGTACTTAAATCTGAATCAATTAGGAAATTCCCAATAGGTTTAAGTATATCAGACACCTACTCTGTGAACACTGGATAATCCTGATCTCAAGTTTTCTTGCTCTTTTTTGTCTTGAAATCCTTTGTCATTGTCTTTTTTAAAAAGTCCATTCCTTGGTTCCAAGTCAAAACTGATGGTAGTGGTACTATTTTCATCTATGTTCCTCCTAGTCTATCTATTTCAAGTTTCTTTTAAATAGTTTTCTCCTATTGTTCCTAATAGCTAGATCTCATATCATTCACATTGTTTATCTAGCAATCTACTCTAGTTTCTTTCAAAATAACTTTTTTCTCTTCATATCTCCATGTTTATGGGTCCTCACTTTTGTAGATCTGAGTATTTATCTCTTTTTGTCAATAATACTCTCCTTGAAGGATCACATATCCAAGACTTCCAATTTTCTATTTTATAGTACCATACTTTTCCTGGCTTCATCTCTTGATCTCCATTTCTAACTTTTCCTCATTCCATTCTCTCATTATTAATTTCTATCTTTTCTGTATTATCCCAGCTTAGCTTTCCATCCAAGTGATAACAGACTACCAAACAAGTGATTACCCCTCCAAGTCATCTTGCAAGTTCTCCAACCCAGGAACCCTGCATTCATTTTAGAATCCATGCCCTTCAAATTCCCTACTGCATGAGAGGCAGAACAAAAGAGAGGGATCAGATCATAACTTTCCCTTCTACTACGTTCTCTCTGAGTTATTTTTAAAAGGACTCTCCCTGCAAATTTCACTAGGCACATAGGTACAGTTAAGTAGATAGGGATTACAAACACAGAATGCATATCATATAGTACCAGAGGAGAATGCAGCAAGGACTATTACCTCTCTCATTCTATACAGTCTGTTTTGCATTCTGAAGCAAAAAATTTCAATAGTTTTTGAGCAGTCACATGTAATTTATAATAGATGCATAAATCATATGCTGGAACCTATTATGCAGCATCATAAAATAGATACATACAATAGATTTTTTCTAGATTCCATCAGTCCCAAAGGCATTAGAATTCACAATGATGAACATTTGGTTTTCCCACCCTCTATAGGTACATAGAAAGCCTTTGGCAGGGTAGGTTATAGAAGTCTATGAATGATATAGAAAAAAATGAGCTATCTTTAGTTCCTAAGAGTTTATACTTTGAAGTGGATTCTTTTATTATAAACTTTGCCTTCTACTTTTGCTACATCAACACAATTTTTTTGTGATTTCACGAAACAGTTTAGGCTATTTATTTTATCTTGAATTTCAGTGTCAGTTGATTCTTAGGTTTCCTACCTGAGTTCTGTTTTAGTTTGGTTTATGGAGATTACACATATTTCCACAATTTTTATCTTCTGACATTTTTCTAATGTTTCTATTTCCTCATCTGCAGTTTTTGTTTTTGATTTTTGTTTTGTCTACTCCATTTTCTTTTTTTAGGATATCTGCTGCTTTATGAAAATGTTTCAGCTTTTATTATGAGTTATTGACTCTCCAAGGTTTTACCCAAAGAACTCTAATTTCACTCATTATTTCTAAAGGATAAATGTAAAGCCCTATAAATACATTAAATAAATCACCTGTTTGAGTTCTACTTGAAGGGAATATGAATAGATAGTTATTTTTTTAAAATCTAAGGATTTTATTGAACTGTAAAATCAATACAAATCAATAGTATAATACAGAAGCTCAAAAACTACTGAAGTTTTTAGCTTCAGAAAGCAAGGCAGAATGTCTAGGATGAGAGAAATAATGTTTCTTTTGTATTATCCCCTGGTCAGACAAAATCTGCAGTCTGGTGCCAAATCTTTTTGGGACCATATTTTTGAAAAGATATCAACAAAATGCAATCTGAGGAGAGGAAGGAGATAAACATGTTAAAGGTACAGGAGACCAAGCCTTTTAAAGATTAGTAAAATAAAATTATAATCTTTAGTCTGGAGAAGAGGAGACTAGGGGAGATATGACAACTGTCACCAAATATTTGATAGGCTGTATTATAGAAGAGGTGTTTAAATTGTTATGCTAAACAGAGGGTAGATTCAAAGAAATGGGTAGAAGTTGCAACAATGCATTTTCTGTTTTATGGTAAGGAAAATTCTCATTAATAATTAGTTATCCCAAAAGGTAATGAACTGCTTATTGGGGAAGGTTACTGTGCTCACCACTTTTCATCAGTGAAAGCATTTAACTGGAAAATGGAAAATCACTTATTGGGGATATCCTATAAGATTTTGAGCTCCTCAATGGTAGAGACTATCTTTGTAACCCCAACACTTGGTATAGGACCTAAACACATAATAAATGCTTTATAAGTGTTTATTGACTGAAAGACAGATGTAAAAGAGATTCCTTTTCAAATGGACTAGATGACCTCTGAGTTCTTTTCAACTCCAAAATTCCATGGTTTTGAGAAACCACGAGTTTTTCTTAACTTTTACTAAATTTCTATTCTGTATTCTAGAAAATAACATTCAACTATTGTATTAATTTCTGATTTATCTCACCTTCCTGCTTCTCCGATTCCATGTCCATTTTCCCCCCTGGAAGCACAACAAATCCAGAAACAACTATCTCCCATAGAAGCTCATCACAAAGGAGTACAGGGTGTTCAGAGAAGACAAGCTCCTCTGATGTGAGAACTTGCTGAGCCCTCTTCAGGTGTGCTTTCCTCCTTTGGTGTCCACTTGTCATCTAGCTCTCACCTGTGGATCCAAGAAGCTTTAGTATGTACAATGTCAATATCCCAGTAAATCATATCAGTAGACAGGCTAAACTGGACTGAGTATAACCAACAGACCTCAAACTCTTTGGTGAGTTGTGGGGTGGGGAGGGAGGTAATATATTTCAGGCATATAAAGTCTCTTCCCCTGTGAAAGGGGTGAATGAAAAGAATTTGTTCCAACAATCATGAAGGAGGGGCAAAGTGGTTCTGTGAAGGTCTTAGAGCTTGGTTAAACATTAAAGAAGCCAAAGTCATCCACTATATCCTGATCTATTCCCAGTCATTTTGACTTTTGTCTTGCCACTGGTCTTAAATGACTGGAGGAGAGATTTCAGTCTATGACTCTGTGCAGCTCTGCCTTATTTAAATCCAATTTATGTACTCGTCAAAATATATCATCAATGATATCGTTTTAGTCCTCTTTGAATACAAAAGACAACCACCAACCTCCCATAGAAAATGAGGCCATTTATAAAATACAGATATAAGACTGAGATTCAGCTGTCCCTAATATTATTGTTTCTCTTCAATGGAAAAGACTGACCAGAGAGGCAAATCTTTGCTTCTACTACCACAGTGGGGAAGTACTTTTTAAAGGCAACAACAATCACCAAACAGACACTTGCTTATTCTGGGAGTAAAAACAATATTCTGTTTTCATAGCTGTTTAGATTAAGAGAGAATGAAATTCCTCAAAAATCCCCTCCAGAAGTAGCTTGCTCACCTGACACTATTTGGGTAAAAATATATCTTCCCTATAGCCCCCATGCCACTCATTCGGAGGCTATGGAATCTGGTAAAGTGTTTAAAGGTGAATATTTCTATTAAAATATTGATTGTTGGAATAATTGTTTCAGTAGAGATAGTCACCTTTAAATACATCAGTAGATCCCAGGGCTTCTGTCAGGTGATGTTTTCCTGGCTAATCTGTATCACATCAGGGGAATTGAGTTGGTTAAAATAAAATAAAAAATGATCCTCAGAATCACCCACATAAATAAATCATGGCCTGCCAGGGATAAGGAAAAATCTCATTTCTGTTAACTTTAGCCAGATCACAGCACAACTAGCTCTAAGAAAGTCCAGTCTTTTTATTGCATTCGTCTAATGTTCCAGATTGTGTTTGCAGCCTTTTAGATTTCTACACAAACCTTTCAGCCAGACCTAATTGGAAGTGCTATTCACATAGCCAGGAGCATTTCAGAAAAACAGAGCAGTGGATTAACACCATTTTTAAAAGTCAGGAAGTCTTTCTTCTCCCAGAGGAGAGTTTTTGAGGCATTAGCTTTGACTGCCAAAGATTATAAAGAGTTTCTCTCTCTTTTCTCCTCTTCCCCCACCATTTCCCTTTCCATTCCCTCATCCTGCCCTCCCCTAACAGACATAAGCACACAAATGGTATATAGATATGAATGATTGCTTTCATATTAACCAATATCATAAGTGGATATGGCCTGACCTACCAGTTGGTCTCTAAATATTTATGATGAAGTAAGAAGAGTTCAAAGATTCTGGACTGAACATTGGTCTCCTATAAAGAAATCTTTCAAGAATACCACTAGAGTCTTTTGCTATATCCAAGTAGAGTAATTATTTTTACTTCTTTTTCTTGAGGGTCACCTTGTTCTAGACTTTGAAAATATTTGATTTTTCTAGTCATAGAGTGAATTTAAATAAATAAAAAACAGGGTCCTGGATATGACCACTTTTAAAAGGCTCTTCTCCTTTGACTTCTTTCAGATGAAATGATTTTAAACATACCTGCTTATATTGAAATTATTCTTCTACCTCTATTGGACCTTAGCACAAGAGGTCATCCTCCTGGTATCAGCCTTCCCGTCCCTTCTCCATTCCTCACTCCTGCCAAATCAGGGTCATTATAATCTGCCTCATAAAAAGAACAAAATGAAGATAAAAGTTAGGAGGCATTGGGGCAGAGGGGAAAAAATCCTCCACAAGAGTAGAATTCATCCATAAAATGAGGGATTATGCTCTGGGGCTTTGTGTGTCTCATTCACAATATTTGCATTGTGTGTAAGGGATTTGCAAAGTAGAAACTGGAATATATTGATTAATCTCCCAAAGTCCAGGAGAAGGCAAGGGGAAACAGAGATGCCAAAGGAGACCTAACTATACAAAACATTCAAAATGTATGGGGAAGGGGGAAAGAATCCCAAATATTGATATACCCTCAATGCTCTTAGCAGGGCTAGATTTGGAATGAACATTTTTATTTTCTTGTTGTTGCTTCAGGATTTTTACCACTCATGTTAGGCAAGGAGAGAGAATCATATCAACTGGGATAATGCTTTATTTTAAAGTTGAAGGCATGAAATAAGCACCAAGAAGTCAATTGTACACCTGTTTTCAAGAGTAAAAAGGCATCTCAAATCTGCTTTGCTTTTGAAAATTTGGCCAAGGAGTGTATTTCAAAGGCCCAATAGCCCATAACATTATTCCCAGGGCTCTGTGCTCTATGCCTAATTGGGCTTCTATCCATTTGCATAAGCATGATGCTTCATGGTTAATGCATAAGACCCAGCATGAAGGTCCTGTACCAGTTCATCTATAGAGCCTATTCCCCACCCCCACTGTAAACAACCATTGTACCTAAATCCATCATATGTGTAGGTATGGCTGTGTTATCACATATCTGACTGAAGATATTTTATTATAAAGTCCTCTGCTGAATTACAGGGCTCTGTTGTCTGAGGAAGATGTTGATTTTAAGATGCTGCTGGTGTTGTGTCTCTGAAGTGTACTTCATGGCAGAAATAGTTTCTACCTTAAAATGCCATGTCAAGGTCACAGTTTTCTTCTCAAATAGTTCCTGATTGTCAAGAAGGAAAAAAAGAAAGAATTATTCAATTTACCAAATCATAGCAACTTCAGTGGGCACTTATGGACTAAGAAAAAGGAATTGTGATTTAATGCTCAGTATAATCAAAACCAGCAATGTTATATTACTAGGACAGGGACCAAGTCATCAGAGATACAGTTCACACACAAAAAAGAAAAGAAAAATAGGAATTCAGTCAAGAATATTAGAGAAGTCAATCAAGTAAGCCTTGGACTAACATACAGTCTTTGTGCTTTTGTCCTGAATATGTTGTTACATGTCCCTTGCTATCTAACTACTTTATGGCATTGGACAACTATCTGCAGGTAGAAGAGGAACTTGGAAACTAGGAAAGCCTTTTGCCAATGAAGTCAATAACATCATTGAATGAGCACTGGATTTGAAGTCAGAAGTCCTTGGCCTGAATTCTAAATCTGCTACCTATGTGATTTGGGAAAATTCATTTCACATCTCCAAATCTATTTCCTTCTTTGTTAATGAGGAATTAGGGCTAGATGATCTGGAAGTTTCCTTGCAAATTTAACATTCTAGGATTCTTCTCTGATCATTTTGTTTTTTCCTATTTTGCCTGATAAATCACCAGTCTTTTACGTGATAAACATTTCTTCATAGCTCGCGTTTTTTTAATAAAATCCCTCAAAAAGCAGATTGAAACCAGTCAGGATTTTTAGAATGAAGACATCAAGGAAAATTAAGAGTAAAATCAAAATAATTTGCATATTTCCAATTCTGAAATATCTAATTTGAACATATATATGTGTGTGTGTGTATCTTAGATCTTAAATTGATTAATTTTCACTACCCACTCCTTAAATTTTCAAACCAAGTTGTAGTAACCAAGTGGAAAATTGGATCTCTTAGTCAGAATAATCAAATGTTAGAGCTAGCTATGAGGGGCCTTCAACATCTTTTGTCCAATCACCTCATTTTCTTGATAACAAAATTACAGCCCAGAAAGATGAAGAAACTCCTTCAAAATAGTACAGTCTAATTAATGCCAAAAGTGGAACTAGAACTTAGGTCTTTTGGTTCTTAGAGTATTTTGTTGTTGATTCTGAGTTTGGAAAAGAGAAGGAAGGAGAGGCTCTGAGTCTGGGGAAAAAAAGATTGGCAACTCTATCTCCGTAGTTCCCATCAAGAAGAAATATTTCAATTCCCCTTCCCAATGAACAAGACCAATCGCTTTCCAACACACGTTCCCAGCGACACAGCACTTGTCACCCAGAATAAACTATGATTTTTTTTCCAAGTTATTAATTACAACTGTCATTTCTGAGCCCAGTGCCGGAGGCAGCCGTCATGCTGAACACAGTGCTGCTTCTGACACTGAGAATCTGGGAACCTAGGAAAGAGACTGTAAACCAGGCTCATACCTGCCTTTTTTTATATATTTCCTACTGGCTACACAGTCAGAAGATAAAGTGGAATATATTGCACATAAAACTTAAATATTTGAGACAATTAGAAACTTCCTTTCTGAATTGCATAGAGAATTACTTCTCTTTCACTTTTTAAGGAATCCAAATCCCTTCCAACCATAATTAAAAACTCTGTGTCATTGCTATTGATAGTGATAAAGAAAACAGTTATATAACTGAGTAACATCCTCATGAGGCAGAGTACATGTCTTATCCTCCCCAGATCATGCTAGTTAAATGGTAGCCCAAAGAGTCCAAATCAGATTTTGAGAAACATAATGAAGTGCATGTTTTCATTATATTTCTGAGGCATGAAAACAAAAATTCAAAGCCAATAAATATTGAATGTTAGAGTCTTTAGAAATGATGGGATGGGGGCAGATAGGTGGCTCAGTGGACTAAGAAGAGCCAGACAGGAGGTCCTGAATTCAAATTTGACTTCAGACACTTCTCAGCCATGTGACCTTGGGCAAGTCACTTAACTCCAAATTCCTAGCCCTTACTACTCTTCTGCCTTGAAACCAATACACAATAGTGATTCTAAGATGGAAGGAAAATGTTTTTAAAAAAAGGAATGATAGAATATCTTCTCACCTCTGGTAAGGCAGATAAGTCTTCAATTCAGGTAGCTCAATTGCTCAGCATCAACCACTTAATGTTTTTGATGGTAGGGTCTTTAAATGAATTTGTGATAATATTATATTATATCATTTTATACTGATCAACTCCTTTTTGTGGAAGAAATTCATTTTTAAGAAGGAATTAATTGGATGGTATAACAATAACAAGATTTTATATAGTGATTCAGTATTTTTAAAATGCATTGTAAACATTTCATTTATTCTCACGACAACCCTAGAAAGTAAGTACTATTATTATTCCCATTTTATAGTTGAGGAAACTGAGAAAGGCAGAGGTTAGATCACTTGCCCAGAGTCTCACACCTGGAAAATATCTAAGGCTAAATCCAAACTTAGGTCTTCCTCTTTTCAGGGCTGGCAATCTGTCCACTGAGCCATCCAGCTGCCTCGCAAGAAGAAGTTAGATATCTCTATTAGCAATAGGGCACCAACCAGAATAGCACTGGCCTTTAGGAATTCCAATTTTTGCCAAATGTATGACATAATTGTTGCAAGAGGTCCAAAGTCCCCAAATTTCTGAATCTTAAACTAAAACCTGGCCCTAATGGACTGAAGTGAGCTGTAGTAAACTACTTTTGTGCTGACTGTACATTTTGCTTATAAGAATAATAGTTAAGGAAGGTAAACAAAGTGAACTCTAACCTATACTTCCAAAAAGCAAATTGGCGAATTAGAGGAAGCTGGAGAAAGTGTGTGGAGACAGGACATCCACTCATTGAGAAACACAGATGACTTGAGTCTTTTCTAGCAGTTGTACTCTGTGAGATACAGTACCACGACCACTATAGTGAGCATGGTACTAGTTCAATACCTTAGATTTTTTGTTAAAATGAATGAGAATATGTATGAGAGAATGAGAGTATGTATGAGAATCCATGATACTTAAAAATGTTTTTAAATATATAGTCTGAAAATATTTATTTGACAGTTTTCCATTAAGAAAATTATGGTATACATTTTTTTTTGCTGGGATATACCCTGAGGGACATAGATAACTTTCTATCAGAGACATGTAGCAAAAAGGAATTCTAAACTGTCCAACTTGTGTCCTTGACAGTAAATCTGGGCTGATCTCCTTGTCTATTTGTACGTAGAGATGTAGTACAAATGAGAGAGGGGTGGGGGAGAGAGAGAGAGAGAGAGAGAGGATACATATATCAATAGGATATCAGTTAAAATGCATGTAATAATTTGGGCACATTTTTTATTCTAATATACATTCTTTATCTTATTGATCTTTCTTGTGTGACTAGTCTATTCCCGGAAGCTTTACAATGTTCTGAGGTATTCCCAGTTGTAAAGAAGTCAACCTCTTGATACTTCTCCCAGAGTAGATTTCACTATTTCTGCTTCTGTTAGAATAGTCAATCAACAATTCTAAATGTATTTAGTGAATATTATATGCCAGAAATTATCCTAAATGCTAGGGATATAAAAAAAAGAAAGAAAAAACAGTCCATTGTTGATGTGGAGCTCACATAAGAGAGATAATATATGAATAACTATGTACATAGACAAAATATTTACAGAGAAAGGTAATTCCAAAAAAGAAGGCACAGAAACTGAGAGGAAAGGCTTCTTGCAAAAGATTAGGTCTGAGATGATACTTGAAGAATATAGGGAGAGTAGGAGGCAAAGGTGAGGAGGGAGAGAACACCAAGCATGAAGGGCATCCAGTAAAAAGGCACAAAGTAAGATGTGTGAGAAACAGAAAGTTTGGGAAGAATAAAATGAAAGAAAGCTAGAAAGGTAAGGAGGGACCTGGTTTTGAAGCATTTTAAAGGCCAGATTATTTTCAACTTGGTCAAAGTGAATAGAAAGACACTGCAGCTTTCTGAGGAAGAAGATGACTAAATCAAACCTATTCTTTAATAAAAATCAGTTTGGGAACTGAGTGGAAGATCAATTGAAATGGGCTGGTTTGTTGTTGTGCTTTGTACTCAACAAGAACTAAAATGATTTCACTGGGTAATGTCACACATAAATTAGAATTCAAAGAGGCAGAGTTGCATAAAGTCACAGGTGTCACTCTCTTTTTCAGTGTCATTAAAGTCCAGTGGCAAGACAGAAATCACGATGACTGGTAATTGCTCATGATTCAGTGTGCAACCATGACTTCTTCAACGTCTAACCACCTTCTAAGGGCTCCATGGTACCTACTTCCACTGTCTTAATGGCTGTTGGAAAAAAAATTCATATCCACCCCTTCTGCTGGGGGGGTGGGGGTCTTTGCATGCCTGGGATAGACACTTCCCATACTCACCGATGAATATGAGACTGGTAGGTTACCCTTAACCTTCATCAGAGTGGCAAACACCTTTAATAAGCATATATCTTCTTGCTTTATGTTTTACCTAACATTTAGAATATGAGGTTCAGGGAACAAGATTGTTTCTAATAAGATATCTTTCAAGCATTTGTAATTGACTTTGATGTATGAATATGAAACATCTTGTTTCCCTAAAAGTGACTTTTGGCTTTACCAAATCAAAAGCCTTATTTATAACTCAAAACAATAAATATAGTAGAATCTTCTGTTTTCTATATCTTTTAGTGAATTTTAAGATGGCAAAAATGGGATCCATTTTAGAATATTACTTATAAAAGCTTTTTTGATCCTTTCTACTTATACTTTAAGTATTAGCAGTAAGACTTGAGATCAGGCCATCCTTTGGATATCTTCCCTTTTGTTCATATACTTTTCAAAGTAATCATTCAATGTTCACCTCCCTCCAAAATCCTACAATAGTATCCTATCATAGCATGTAGCAAGCATAGGTTAAGAAACACAAGCACTGTAAAGTCTTAAACTGTCTCAGTTACTGAATGACTCTCCTCTAAGAACTAGTCTAGATGAGCACAAAAGCCACTAAGTAATTATGTTACTTAGTAATGTTACCTAGTTATGAATAACTTAGTAAAGTTACTTAGTTAGAAGTAACATGGATGAATTCTATGAGCCATGAAATAGGAAAAAAATGTTGCTCTTCCATATATGAAATCTCCATCTGTTCCTCATGCAAAGTAGCATAAGAAGAGATAGATTATCCTAAGAATCATAGTTCTAAATTATCTATCGTAACTATTTCCCTTCTAATTTTAGTTGCACTAGTTTTATTGGTATAAAACTTTTTTTTAATTGTATGTAAACAAACATCCCCATATCTTCTGTGTTCCTTTCTATCCCTTGTTTGGTCATGGACTCTTTCCTCATTTCTATACCTTATAGATAATTTCTTCCTTGTTCTAATTTGCTTATGATTTAACCTTTTATGCTGTATGTCTTTCCAAGTCATGTGCTTATTTGTAGTTTATCTTGGTATACAATGTGAGATGTTAATTTTTACCTACTATCTTCCAGACCTATTTGTAGCCTTCCCAGCAGTTTTTATCAAATGGCTGAGTTCTTACCTCAGGAACAGGAGTCAGGAACAGGAGTACTGAACTTAATGATATTACATTTGTTTCCTTCTGAGTATTGTGTACCTAATCAATTCTGTCAAACAGTATCTCTCTCTCTTGCTCTCTTTTTTTTTTAAGCAGTACCAAATCATTTTGATGATTGCTATTTTCTGTTATAGATTTTGACCACAATAGATCTTTGAGACTATTCACTAATTTCTAGAGAGATTTCAATCATCAGTGGTAGAAAGAGTTAAAATTAAATAGTTTCAAAGTGAAGTACACTGAAAAATGTTGACAATATCTCAGAGCAAAAGTACAATATAACAGATGAACATCCTGAATAATCTGTAAGTAACTATTGCCCCACCTTAGATAGCCAAAGAATCAGATCTCCCAAACATTGAGTTGACTTTATATGAAATCCGTATACAAAAACATGAACAAGTAATTCAGAAATTATTTAGAGATTATTATCGGTATTGATGAAGAAAACTTCCTACTGATAAAATTCTAAGTCCATGAGAGGACCACAAAAAGTAACTCCTTAAATGTTCTTACCCTCACTTTAGCAATATCAAACACTGGCTAACTGGTGTGAGACATACTCAAGCCACCTTTCTAAATGACCCTAGCTGATGGATATAATTCCCAATAATTCTCCAACCTTGTTTTCTAAGAAGAAACAGTTACTTGCAAGAAGGAAATCAATGAATGACTATTTATTCTCTGTTTATTAATACAGGGCAATATATTAAGAGTTGAAGGAACTGGAAAGATTTGTATGAAGCAATGCAAAGTGAACAGAACCAGGAGAATGTTGTAGACAGTAGCAACAATAGTTTATGATGAGCAACTTGTGAATGACATAATTATTACCAACAAGGCAAAGGTACAGGACAACTCCAAAGGACTCATAACAAAAAAGGTTATCCACTGCCCTAAAAAGACAGAGCCATATGCAAAATGAAGCATACTATTCTTCACTTTGTTTGCTCCATTAATTTCTCTAGTTAAAGCGATGTATGTCTTGTTTCACAACATGAAAAACATGGAAATATGTATTGTATGATACCATATGTACAATCTATATCACATGATCTAACTTCTTGGGTATGGAGGAGAAGTAGGAGGGAGGAAGAGAACATGAATTGCAACACATAAAAATACAATTAATAAAAATTTTATAGTCATGTTATCTGAACAATGAAATAAAAAATTGTGGTGGGGGAAATTCAAAAGACAATGCACAAGGTCTTCCTTCAGTAGGTCCACAATCTAGTTTGGGAGACAAGAGAATATGTACTTAAAAGTTAAACAAAAATATAAGAAGAAAAAAAATGAAATAAAAAATTAATGTGAGAGGCAGTGAGGTAGCACATGGATAGAGTGCTAGGTCTGGAGTAGGGAAGACCTGTGTTTAAATCTGATCTCAGACATGTTCTAGCTGTGTGACCCTAGGCAAGTCACTTAACCCAATTGCTTAGCTTTTACTACTCTTCTGCCTTAGAATAAGTACTAATTAACAATTCTAAAGACCAAAGATAAGGGTTTAAAAAATCAATCAATAACTCAATCTGAGGTTCTAACTGAATGATTATGCCATTAGTAAAACTAAGGAAATGAATGCCTTCTATATAAGTCCTCAAAAATTTCTCAAAAAAAAAAAAAGGATGAAAGAAATCAGCAGAACCACTTTTTGGGGACGTGACAAGTTTGGTTTCAGATGTTTTCAATTTGATGTGATAATGGGACATCCAAGTGAGAATTAATCAACATTTATTAAGTGCCTGCCATGGAAATATTATAGGACATCTGAATTGTGTCTGTAGGTCCTTGAAGGCTCTGTTCTTTTCTCAGAGTATAGGATTCCCAGGATACTTCCATTGGGGCAGATTGCAACCAGCCTATGACTTAAGAAGTAAAACCTAGAAAACTGCCTACAGCATAGAGAGAGAGAAGTCATTTGCCAGGGGACATAATATGGCTGAGATAGGATTTTCTTAATTAAAATTTATTTTTTATGAATATAGCATTTCAATTCATGACATCTTGAATCCAATGCCAGAATTATATATATATAAATAACAGGGAGATGCCTGAGGCATGCGTAGCTTAAATGACTTAGCCAAGGTGATGAAGCTAGTATGTGTTAGAGGCTTGATTTGAACATGGGCCTCATTTCAAGAAGCCAGTTTATTCCCTTATCTATTCCCCTTTGCCCTTTCCCTTTTAATTCCATAGGCTCTTAACAAAATGACTACTCTCATTTTCATGACAATTTACAAGTTATTCTGTATTTTCAATCTGCTTCTTTGCTGTTTTTCTTTCTTTTCCCTAATATCTTTGAGGTTTATATGGTCATTGCCATTGAGTCTGTCTTACAAATGAGGATCCTTAGGTCCATGTGATGTAACTGTCTCAGACAGCAGTGTGGATGATTCATTGAGTTTCTTGAAGTCTTGTAAATTAATTAATCCGATGTTCATCAATATGCCTTATGTTATCTTTATTCAGCTCTGCACCATTTTGGCAGGGCAACCCAGAGGCAAAATTGTGAAGCAAAAACAAGAAATTTGATTTTGGCTCTCTTGCTTTTGATTGTCAAATAATTTTCTCTCAAGTAGTAGATGAAATGATGCTTTAAGTTGTCATTCCTGGGGATGATTTGATTTTTAATAAGGAACTCAATGGGCAGCTAGATGGCACAGTGGATAGAGTACCAGGTCTAAAGCCAGGAATACTCTTCCTGAGTTCAAATCTGGTCTCGCACTCTTACCAAATGTGTGATCCTAAGCAAGTCATTTAACCCTGTTTCCCAAAATTCATTTTCTTTTAAATGAACTGAGGAAGGAAATGGCAAACCCTCTAGTGTCTTTGCCAAGAAAACCTTAAATGGGGTCACAAAGAATCAAACACAACTGAAATAACTGAACAAGGGACTTAAACTCAAAAAGGCTTAATTGTCGAAAGGAATGGGTCTCTAATGGAAGGACTTCTGATCACATATGACAAGCTGTGTAGGAAATTAGGTAGGGTGGCATTTTATAGTTCATTAGTTTAGTTTTTTTCAGGATGAGGGCTTCTCAAAACCTCCCAAAACATGCCACAGAGGTATCACTCTACTCAAAAATGCCAGTGCTGCATAAAAGGGTCCAATGTTAATAAACATCTTTTTCCTTAGAACCTACACTCTAGCTGACACTGGTCAATCAACTCTGTAGCTTTCCAGTGTGAGATTTAAATTAATATCCAATAACTCCAAATATTATATTTTGTAAAGTTTATCATCTAACAAAATAGAACAATATAACTAAGTTTTTCTACTTACTCAAAAATCCTGCATCCACAGCTGCCAGCACAGGAAGAGAAGATCTGAGAGATGGAAATCCACAGAATTTATATCCTGTCTACATCAGCACGTAACTACAGGAAGGGAGTGAGGTGCTGGGAATCATAATTTTTTAGGGTAACAGATTCTAATTACACAATATGGAATCTGGGAAACTTTAAAATATGGCTAATAGTCTAATCTACACAGAGATCATATTTCTTTGACTTTGAACAATTAAACAATCATTATGCACACCAATCCAGTGCTGAAACTAGTATAAGGTAGCTGGGGCTTTGACTATGGACACTGGAATTTAGAGGAAAAAAAGGAATTTAAAGTTTCAAATAGAAAATAAAAATCATACTTAGCAAGAACACAGTTGGTAAGAACAACTCATTAAAACAGGAAGCCACTAGATGGTATAGATTGCATCGGCCTCAGGTAAAATCTTTTACCAACTGTGGCCTCATTGTGTCTGACATATTTACCCATGAGGACCAATATACCCAAGATCTCTATCTCCCCACCATCAACAAGTTGACATTGTTAGTGGATACTTTTAATTAGTTCCTGTGGCCTGAAAAGCTTGTTCCTCTGCAGCTAGTGAAGAGATGCACCCCTTCATACCTAGTGAGGTTCACTGATGCTCAGATGATAGATATGCAGTCAATATCTAGTTCTGAGAATCCTTGCATTCAATAGAAGTCAAGATGATCGAGCAAAGAAAACACTCCAACTGAACACTACAAGTATTCGCCTCCAAATAACTTTTTTTTTAAGATAAAATTGAATTGAAGAGCAGTAAAGCCAACAAAAAGTTGGGATGAGATGTTTTTACCAGGTCAAGAAAATTTAGAAGGTCAGAAGGAGAAGTATGTAACACTGAAGTGGGAACTATTCTGAACGGCATATTTCTCGAGAAGACATGGCAGCAATATCAGCTGTGACATTTGAAGATAGCTGTAATGGTAGCAACAGTAAAAGTTTTGGGATCACTAAGTCCAGAGATGATAAGGGGATTAGACAAATGATCAGAAGGAGATAACAAAGGATCCCTGTGCTGGTCACAGGACCAGGAGCTAATTGGTATTTCCATCAGTTACAATCAGTTCTAAGACCCAGTTTCTTGATAGAAAAGAGTACTAAAGCAGAGTCCCTACCTGAGTAAGAATTAAAGCCAAAGCCATGAGAGCAGAGATCACAATTCTCCCAAAATGCACCACCTAGGAATCACTGAAAAATACTGCTCCCTCAAGATTAATCATGAAAGCAGTAGAGTAAAAAAATATTAAAGATGGGACAGGTTTCCCTATGCCAACCATGAGCAGGGCAAAACTTGAACATAAAGTTTAAAGGAAATAAATAGCCTTGAAAATGAGTAAACACAAAAGAGCCTGGTCACAAAAAGATACTATGGTGACTGGGAAGTTCAAGACACAAATTCAGAAGAAAACAAAAATCTGGGGAAACTTACCGGCAAAGATTCAAAATTTTAAAAATGGATTAAAATGCAACAAGAATTCCTAGGAGACCTAAAGAAAGATAAAAATAATTATTTTAAAAATAAAAAGAGTCAGAGAGAAAAAATGGAAAAGAAATAAAATAAGGAAATTAGGGAAAGAAAGTTAACATCTTGGCAAAAAGATTTTTTTTAATATTGAAGGAAATGACAACTAAAAAAAATAATTGGACAATAGTAAGAGGTACAAAACTTCACCAATGAAAACAACTTCTTAAAAAGCAAAATTAGTCAAACAAAAAAAGAGGACCAAAATACCACTGAAGAAAATAATTCTTTGAAAATTAGAATTGAGGGGGCAGCTGTGACTCAGTGAATTTAGAGTGAGGACCAGAGATAGGAGGTCCTGGGTTCAAATTTGGCCCCAGACACTTCCTAGCTATGTGAACCTGGGCAAGTCATTTAACCCCCTTGTCTAGATCAATACCATTCTTCTGCCATAGAACAAATACGCAGTATTGACTTTAAGATGGAAGGTAAGGATTTTAAAAAGAAAAAATTAGAATTGAGTAAGTAGAAGCCAATGACTCCCTGAGATATCACAAAACAATAAAATAAAGTCAAAAAAAAACATAGAATAAATAAACCATTGGTTAGTTTGATTTTTTAAAAGGAAGAAAAAAATTACTAGTATCAAAAATAAAAAAGTGACTGCATCACCAATGAAGATGGAATTAAAGCAATTATTAGAAGTTATTTTGCCTAATTAGATGACCATAAGACTGACCATCTAATTGAAAAGTTTGAATATGTGCAAACATATAAATTGCCAAGATTAACATAGGAAACAAAATACATAAATAAGCCTATATTAGAAAAAGAATTTGAAGAAGTTAAAAAAAAACTTTCTAAGAAGAAATTCCCATGATAAGATGGATTTATAATTAAATTCTACCAAAGCAAACTTAATTCCAACATAATATAAATGATTTGAAGAAAAAAGGTAAAGAATCCCAATTTCCTTTTATGACACAACTATGATTTTGATACCTAAACTAGGGAAATGCAAAACAAAACAAAATAAAAACTATAGGACAATTTCTTTAAAAAGTCATTGAAACAATTAACAACTTTAGCAAAGTTGGAGGATATCAAATAAACTCATATAAACCAACAACATTTCTATATATTACCCACAAAACCCAATATGAAGAGCGAGAAAAAGAAATTCCACTTAAAACAACTGCAAATAGTATAAAATACTTGAAATTTACTTGCCAAAACAAACCAATGAACTATATGACCACAATTACAAAACATTTTTTGCACATATGAAAACACCTAGACAATTTTAAAAAATGAAAATTTTTCATGGGGATGCAGAGTCAATATAATAAAAATGACAATTCTATCTAAATTAATTTACTCATTCAATGCTATGTGAAACTACTAAAGAATTGTTTTGTAAATCTTAGGGAAAAAACTCATTCAGAAAAACAAAAGGCTAAAAATATCAAGGGAATTAATGGGAAAAAATGTGAAGGAAGCAGTCTAGTAGTACTATATTTCAAACTATGTGACATAGCAGTAGTCATCAAAATAATCTCATACTTAAGAAATAGTTATGAATCAATGAAATAAATTAGATGTCCAATTTACAGTAAGTGACCATAATAATCCAGTGTTTGATAAACCCAAAGGTCTAAGTCTTGAGGTTAAGAACTCATTATTTGACAAAAATTGCTAGAAAAAGTAGAAAGTGATTTGGCAGAAAATAGGCAACAGACCAACATGTATAATCTAAGACAGAGTCAAAATAGGTACATGATTTAGACATACAGAATGACATGATAAACAAATTTGAGGAGCATGAAAAATTTTACCTTTCAGATCTATGGATAAAGGAGTGACAAGCCAAGAAATAGAGAGGAGGTAAAATGGGTATTTTTAACATATTAAATTATCATATAAAAAACAATGATGTCAAAATTAGAGGGAAAACAGGAAGTGTAAAAAAATTTTACAAAAAGTTTCTCAAGGCCTCAATTTTCAAATATATAGGAAACTGAGCCAAATTTTAAAAATAAGAGCCATTCCCAATTGATAAATAGTCGAAGGATATTAATAGGCAATTTTCAGGAATAAAAATAAAAGCTATCAATTGTCATATGAAAGCATATTTTAAATCTATAATAATTAGAGAGATGTGAATTAAAATTCTAAAGTACCACCTCATACGTATGAAATTGGCTAACATGAAAGAGAAGGGAAATAAGAAATAATGGAGGGGAATAGGAAAAATAGGAACACTAATGTTGTGTAAGTGGAACTGCAAAGTGGTCCAACCATTCTGGAAAAAATTTGGAACTTTGCCAAATGACTATTAAATTAAGTTTTTGACCCCTTGGCTTTGTGAAACCACTACTAGATCTGTGTCTCTTAGAGATGAAAGAAAAAGGGAAAGAACCTATTGTGTACAAAAAGATTTATAGTAATTCTTTCTGTGTTAGCAAAGGATTAGTAATTGAGATTCCCATTGCTTAAGAAATGGCTGAAAAGGGTAAGGTATAAAATTGTGATGTAATAATATTATTGTACTATAAGAAATAAGGAGGATATTGTTTTCAGAAAAACCTGGGGAGACATATGCACTGATGCAAAGTAAAGTGAGAAGAACCAGGAGATCTTTGCACATAATAACAGCAAGATTATAATGATGATCAACTATAAAAGACTTACCTACTATGATCAAGACAATGATCCAAGGAAGACCATTGGAGAATACTAGCAAAAAGACTCCAGCAAGTGATCACAAGGGCTATTCTTTATGATCACGTAGGATTTATACCAGAAATGGAAGGATGGTTCAATATTAGGAAAACCATCCACATAATTGACCATATCAACAAGCAAAGCATCAAAAATCAGATGATTATCTCAATAGATGCAGAAAAAGCCTTTGATAAAATACAACACCCATTCCTACTAAAAACACTAGAAAGCATAGGAATAGAAGGGTCATTCCTAAAAATAATAAACAGTATCTATCTAAACCCATCAGCAAACATCATCTGCAATGAGGCCTTCCCAATAAGATCAGGAGTGAAACAAGGATGCCCATTATCACCTCTAATATTTAACATTGTACTAGAATCACTAGCAGTAGCAATTAGAGAAGAAAAAGGAATTGAAGGTATTAAAATAGGCATATGAGGAGACCAAGCTATCACTTTTTGCAGATGATATGATGTTATACTTAAAGATTCCTAGAGAATCATCCAAAAAGCTATTCGAAATAACCAACAACTTTAGCAAAAGTTGCAGGATATAAAATGAACCCACATAAGTCATCAGCATTTCTATGAATTTCCAACACATCTTGGCAAAAAGAACTAGAAAGAGAAATTCCATTTAGAATCACCCTAGACAATATAAAATACTTAGGAATCTATCTGCTGAGACAAACACAGGGAATATGTGAACACAACTACAAAACACTGCCCACACAATTAAAACTAGATCTAAACAATTGGAAAAACATTGATTGCTCATGGGTAAGACAAGCTAACATAATAAAAATGACAATCCTAACCAAATTAATTTACTTATCTAGTGCCACAACCATTGAACTGCCAAAAAAAAACTTTTTTACTAAATTGGAAAAAAAACATAACAAAGTTCATTTGGAAGAACAAAAGATCAAGGATATCCAGGGAAATCATGAAAAAAAATGTGAAGGAAGGAGGACTTCCAGTCCCAGATCTCAAACTATACTATAAAGCAGTGGTCATCAAAACAATTTCGTATGGCCTAAGAGATGAAAAGGAGGATGTGGAATAGACTTGGGGTAAATGACCTCAGCAAGACAGTCTATGATAAGCCCAAAGATCCGACCTTTGGGGACCAAAACCCACTATTTGATAAAAAAAACTGCTGGGAAAATTGGAAGACATTATGGGAGAGATTAGGTTTGGATCAACATCTTAAACCCTAAACCAAGATAAACTCAGAATGAGTGAATGACTTGGATATAAAGAAAGAAACTATAAGAAAATTAGGTAAACACAGAATAGTATATATGTCAGATCTTTGGGAAAGGAAAGACTTTAAAACCAAGCAAGAGCTAGAAAAAAATCAGAAAATGTAAAATAAATAATTTTGATTACATCAAATTAAAAAGGTTTTATACAAACAAAATCAATGCAACCAAAATTAGAAGGGAAGCAACAAATTGGGAAACAATCTTAATAACAAAAACCTCTGACAAAGGTCTAATTGCTCAAATTTATAAAGAGCTAAATCAATTGTACAAAAAATCAAGCCATTCTCCAATTGATAAATGGCAAGGGACGAGAATAGGCAATTTTCAGATAAAGAAATCAAAACTATTAATAAGCTCCTGAAAAAGTGTTCTAAATATCTTATAATCAGAGAGATGCAAATCAAAACAACTCTGAGGTATAACCTCACACCTAGCAGATTGGCTAACATGACAGCTATGGAAAGTAATGAATACTGGAGGGGATGTGGCAAAGTTGGGACATTAATTCATTGCTGGTGGAGTTGTGAATTGATCCAACTTTCTGGAAGGCAATTTGGAACTATGCCCAAAGGGCGATAAAAGACTGTCTGCCCTTTGATCCAGCCATAGCACTGCTGGGTTTGTATCCCAAAGAGATAATAAGGGAAAAGACATGTACAAGAATATTCATAGCTGCGTTATTTGTGGTGGCCAAAAATTGGAAAATGAGGTGATACCCTTCGATTGGGGAATGGCTGAACAAATTGTGGCATATGTTGGTGATGGAATACTATTGTGCTCAAAGGAATAATAAAATGGAGGAATTCCATGGGAACTGGAACAACCTCCAGGAAATGATGCAAAGTGAGAGGAGCAGAACCAGGAAAACATCGCACACAGAGACTGATACACTGTGGTACAATTGAAGGTAATGGACTCCTCTATTGGTGGTAATGCATCAATCCTGAACAACCCAGAAGGTTACAGGAGAAAAAGCACTACCCACATCCAGAGGAAAAACTATGGGAGTAAAAACACTAAAGAAAAACTACTGCTTAATGATATGGGTCGAAGGGGATATATATTGGGAAATAGACTCCAAATGAACATCCTATTGCAAATAACAACAACATGGAAAGAGGTCCTGATCAAGAACACATGTGATACCCAGTCAAACTGTGCATCGGCTATGGGAGGGGTGGGGGAAAGGGAGGGAGGAAAGAAAATTATTTTTGTAACCAAAGAACAATGTTTAAAATTAAAATTTTAGAGGACTTCCGGGTAATCATGGCTGCAATCTAGATGCCACACGCTTCCTCTCCCCGGCACCGAACGAAATAGACTACATCAAAGGAGCATAAAATCACCTTTGGAGGAACAGAAGGACTCCCCAGTACCCCACAGAGGCAAAGGTACTTGGGGCTTGAACATTTCCACACTAAAATAAGAAGGAAAAGCTTGCACAGAAAAGTGAACTGAGCCGCCCTTCCCCCACCCCACCTCCCCAACTAAACCAGAGTGAGCTACCTGAGCGCTCACCGGGACAGCGAGTGAGTGGGGAGTGTCTCTGTCTGGGGGGGCACTCCAGGGTCCTTGGGATCTGGGGACTGCCAGGAAAAAACGTCTCAGGGCGCTTTCACTGGAGAATCCAGCGGAACTGTACTTGGGGCGGGCTGCACTGAACAACGTGGACCCCGAGCTGATTATCTGGGCGGAGCTGAATACCTGGGCTCGGAGCCTGGGAAGAACTAGTCTGAAGCAACCTAAATTCACAGAAAAACCGCTCATATAACCCAGACCCCAGACCAAAAAGGAAAGGGGAATAAAACCACCAAAGGGATGGCTCACATGGCCCAAAATCAAGCCTCCAGGAAGAAAGGGAAAAAAGTGACTATTGAAAACTTTTATGGTGGAAGTACCCAAGGAAAAGAGGAGAATGAGGAGGAAATCCAAAAAAATTCAGAACACGCCTCCCAAAATGGAAACTATCAACAAGCTCTGGAAGATCTCAAACTGGAACTTATCCAAAAGATGGAAACCTGGAAAGAAAAATGGGAGAAAGAGATCAGCTGTCTGACAGATAAGAATGCTCAATTGGAAAAAGAACTCGAAGCATCCAATAGAAGGGCAGACAAGGCTGAAAAGCAAAACCAGTCCCTAATGACCAGAATTAAGCACCTCGAAGAAAGTGAGATGATAAAACAGCAAGAATCAATAAAGCAAACCCAAATAATTAATGAATTGGAAGAAAACATAAAATATCTCACTGAGAAGGTCACAGACCTGGAGAACAGAGGAAGACAAGAAAATCTCCGTATTATCGATCTCCCAGAAAAACCAGAGGTAAACAACAAATTGGATATTATTCTACAGGAGATTATAAAAGAAAATTGCCCCCACGTTCTGGAGCAAGGGGGCAAAATAGAAATAGAAAGGATTCATAGAACACCTTCTATACTAAATCCCCAAAAGACAACGCCTAGGAATGTAATTGCCAAATTCAAGAGCTTCCAAGTAAAGGAGAAAATCCTACAAGAAGCCATGAAGAAGAGCTTCAGATATAAGGGGGCTCCCATAAGGATCACACACGACTTAGCGGCTAATACACTAAGAGACCGCAAAGCATGGAACACGATATTTAGAAAGGCAAGAGAGCTGGGTCTCCAACCAAGAATCAACTACCCAGCAAAACTGACTATATACTTCCAGGGGAAAGTATGGGCATTCAACAAAATAGAAGATTTCCAAGCATTTGCTAAGAAAAGACCAGAGCTCTGTGGAAAGTTCGATATCCAAGCACAGAAAGCAAGAGAAACATGAAAAGGTAAATATGAAAGAAAGGGAAAAGGAGATAAATCTTGTCTTTTTCTTTAGGTCAAACTCTCTTCTATAAGGACTACATTTACATCAAATTATATATATTAATATGTGGGGAAAATGTTTTGTGTAACTCTTATAAATTGTATCATCATAAGAGTAGTTAGAAGAAACATGCATAGGGAAAGATTGGGGCATTAAGAAGATTTGGGGAAAGTTGGGGCAAAGAAAGGAAAAGGGAGGGGGGAACCGCGATAATACTAAGATTAACTTCAAGAAATAGGGGGGGAATCAATAGAATAATCTTTCCCATATAAAGATACACATGGGAAGGGGAGGGGAAGAACTCTCATATGAGAAGGAGAGGAAGAGAGTGTGAAGTGGAATTACTTAAACCTTACTCTCAGTGAAATCAAATCTGAGAGGGAAGAACATCTAGATCCAGTGGGATCCTGAATTCTATCTTATCCATTAGGGCAAGAAAGAAAGGAAAATCAAGGAGGGGGAGAGGGGAGGGAGTACAAAAAGGGAGGGAAGGAGAGGGGGGAGGGGAAGGGAGCATAAAAAGGGAGGGGCTAGAAAGGGAAGCATCTCAAGGGAGGGGACTAGGGGGACTGACACTTTCTCACTGGTTCAAAAGAAGAAAGCTAAAGAAGAAAGGTCAGAACTAGGGGAAGATATCAAAATGCCAGCGAATCCACAAATAACAATCATAACTTTGAACGTGAATGGGATGAACTCACCCATAAAACGCAGACAAATAGCAGATTGGATTAGAACCCCAAACCCTACCATATGTTGTCTTCAAGAAACACATATGAGACGGGTTGACACTCACAAGGTTAGAATTAAAGGTTGGAGTAAGACCTTTTGGGCCTCAACCGATAGAAAGAAGGCAGGAGTTGCAATCATGATATCTGACAAAGCCAAAGTACAAATAGACCTGATCAAAAGGGATAGGGAAGGCAAATATATTCTGCTAAAAGGAAGTATAGACAATGAGGAAATATCACTAATCAACATGTATGCACCAAATGGTATAGCATCCAAATTTTAATAGAGAAACTAGGAGAATTGAAGGAGGAAATAGACAGTAAAACCATATTAGTGGGAGACTTGAACCAACCACTATCAAATTTAGATAAATCAAATCAAAAAATAAATAAGAAAGAGGTAAAAGAGGTGAATGAAATCTTAGAAAAATTAGAATTAATAGACATATGGAGAAAAATAAATAGGGCCAAAAAAGAATACACCTTCTTTTCAGCACCACATGGCACATTCACAAAAATAGATCATACACTAGGTCATAGAAACATGGCACTCAAATGCAGAAAAGCAGAAATATTAACTGCAGCCTTTTCAGATCATAAGGCAATTAAAATATTGATCGGCAAGGGTACATGGAGACCCAAATCAAAAATTAATTGGAAATTAAATAACATGATACTCCAAAATCGGATAGTTAGAGAAGAAATCATAGAAACAATTAACAATTTCGTTGAAGAAAATGACAACGGCGAAACATCCTTTCAAACCTTATGGGATGCAGCCAAGGCAGTACTTAGAGGAAAATTCATATCCCTGAGTGCATATATTAACAAATTAGGGAGGACAGAGACCAAGGAATTGGAAATGCAAATCAAAAAACTTGAGAATGAACAAATTAAAAACCCCCAGAAGAAAACCATACTAGAGATCCTAAAAATTAAGGGAGAAATTAATAAAATAGAAAGTGACAGAACTATTGAGCTAATAAACAAGACTAGAAGCTGGTACTTTGAAAAAACAGACAAAATAGACAAAGTACTGGTTAATTTAATTAAAAAAAGGAAAGAAGAAAGGCAAATTAATAGCATCAAGGATGAAAAGGGGGATCTCACCTCCAATGAAGAGGAAATTAAGGCAATCATTAAAAACTACATTGCCCAACTATATGGCAATAAATATACCAACCTAGGTGATATGGATGAATATTTACAAAAATATAAATTGCCTAGACTAACAGAAGAAGAAATAGTTTTCTTAAATAATCCCATATCAGAAAAAGAAATCCAACAGGCCATCACAGAACTTCCTAAGAAAAAATCCCCAGGGCCTGATGGATTCACCAGCGAATTCTATCAAACATTCAAAGAACAGTTAATCCCAATACTATACAAACTATTGGACATAATAAGCAAAGAGGGTGTCCTACCAAACTCCTTTTATGACACAAGCATGGTACTGATTCCAAAACCAGGCAGGCCAAAAACAGAGAAAGAAAATTATAGACCAATCTCCCTAATGAATATAGATGCAAAAATCTTAAATAGGATACTAGCAAAAAGACTCCAGCAAGTGATTAGAAGGGTCATCCACCATGATCAAGTAGGATTTATACCAGGGATGCAGGGCTGGTTCAACATTAGGAAAACTATCCACATAATTGATCACATCAACAAGCAAACCAACAAGAACCACATGATTATCTCAATAGATGCAGAAAAAGCCTTTGATAAAATACAACACCCATTCCTACTAAAAACACTAGAAAGCATAGGAATAGAAGGGTCATTCCTAAAAATAATAAACAGTATCTATCTAAAACCAACAGCTAATATCATCTGCAATGGGGATAAACTAGATGCATTCCCAATAAGATCAGGAGTGAAACAAGGATGCCCATTATCACCTCTACTATTTGACATTGTATTAGAAACACTAGCAGTAGCAATTAGAGAAGAAAAAGAAATTGAAGGCATCAAAATAGGCAAGGAGGAGACCAAATTATCACTCTTTGCAGATGACATGATGGTCTACTTAAAGAATCCTAGAGACTCAACCAAAAAGCTAATTGAAATAATCAACAACTTTAGCAAAGTTGCAGGATACAAAATAAACCCACATAAGTCATCAGCATTTCTATATAATTCCAACACAGCTCAGCAGCAAGAACTAGAAAGAGAAATCCCATTCAAAATTACCCAAGACAAAATAAAATACTTAGGAATCTATCTCCCGAGACAAACACAGGATCTATATGAACACAACTACAAAACACTTTCCACACAACTAAAACTAGACTTGAACAATTGGAAGAACATTAACTGCTCATGGGTAGGACGAGCCAATATAATAAAAATGACCATCCTACCCAAACTCATCTATCTATTTAGTGCCATACCCATGGAACTTCCAAAAATTTTTTTTTACTGATTTAGAAAAAAACATAACAAAGTTCATTTGGAAGAACAAAAGATCAAGGATATCCAGGGAATTAATGAAAAAAAATACAAAGGAAGGGGGTCTTGCAGTCCCAGATCTCAGACTATATTACAACGCAGCCGTCATCAAAACAATTTGGTACTGGCTAAGAGACAGAAAGGAGGATCAGTGGAATAGACTGGGGGCAAGCAACCTCAGCAAGACAGTATATGACAAACCCAAAGATCCCAGCTTTTGGGACAAAAATCCACTATTTCATAAAAACTGTTGAGAAAATTGGAGGACAGTATGGGAAAGATTAGGCTTAGATCAACACCTCACACCCTACACCAAGATAAATTCAAAATGGATGAATGACTTGAACATAAAGAAGGAAACTATAAGAAAATTAGGCAAACACAGAATAGTATACATGTCAGACCTTTGGGAAGGGAAATACTTCAAAACCAAGCAAGAATTAGAAAGAGTTACAAAATGCAAAATAAATAATCTGGATTACATCAAATTGAAAAGTTTTTGTACAAACAAAACCAATGTAACCAAAATCAGAAGGGTAGCAACAAATTGGGAAACAATCTTCATAAAAACCTCTGACAAAGGTTTAATTACTAAAATTTATAAAGAACTAAATCAATTGTACAAAAAATCAAGCCATTCTCCAATTGACAAATGGGCAAGGGACATGAACAGGCAATTCTCAGCCAAAGAAATCAAAACTATTAATAAGCACATGAAAAAGTGCTCTACATCTCTTATAATCAGAGAGATGCAAATCAAAACAACTCTGAGGTATCATCTCACACCTAGCAGATTGGCTAACATGACAGCTATGCAAAGTAATGAATGCTGGAGGGGATGTGGCAAAGTGGGGGCACTAATTCATTGCTGGTGGAGTTGTGAATTGATCCAACCATTCTGGAGGGCAATTTGGAACTATGTCCAAAGGGCGATAAAAGACTGTCTGCCCTTTGATCCAGCCATAGCACTTCTGGGCTTGTACCCCAAAGAGATAATGGACAAAAAGACTTGTACAAAAATATTCATAGCTGCGCTCTTTGTGGTGGCCAAAAATTGGAAAATGAGGGGATGCCCTTCAATTGGGGAATGGCTGAACAAATTGTGGTATATGTTGGTGATGGAATACTATTGTGCTCAAAGGAATAATAAAGTGGAGGAATTCCATGGAGACTGGAACAACCTCCAGGAAGTGATGCAGAGCGAAAGGAGCAGAACCAGGAAAACATTATACACAGAGACTGATACATTGTGGTACAATCGAAGGTGATGGACTTCTCCATTAGTATCAATGCAATTTCCCTGAACAATCTGCAGGGATCTAAAAAAAATACTACCCACAAGCAGAGGATAAACTGTGGGAGTAAAAACACCGCTGAAAAGCAACTGCTTGAGTACAGGGTTGGAGGAGATAAGACTGAGGAGAGACTCTAAATGAACACTATAATGCAAACTCCAACAACAGGGAAATGGGTTCGAGTCAAGAACACATGTGATAACCAGTGGAATCATGCGTCGACTATGGGAGAGGGAAAGGCGGGGGGGGGGGGGGGGGGGGGGAAAGGGGAGGGGAGGAAAAGAAAACGATCTTTGTTTCCAGTGAATAATGTATGAAAACGACCAAATAAAATAATATTTTAAAAAAAAAGAAAAAAAAGAAAAAAAATTAAAATTTTAAATTTAAAAAAAGATAATGATCCAAGATAATTCCAAAGAACTCATTATTAAAAACACTATCACCTCCAGAAAGAACTGAAGAACTTTAAGTGCAGATTGAAGCACTTGTCATTATTTCTTTTTTTGTTTTTTACAACATGTATTATATAGAAATAAACTGTGAATGACTTCATAAGTATAATGGGTATTATATTGCTTAGATTCTCAATCAGAAGTGAAGGAGTTGGAGAGAGAGAGAGAATATCGAAATAAACTTTTTTAAAAGATGAATGCTAAAATTTCTGCACTTAAATACCAAAAAGTTTCTATACAAAAAGAACATTCCAAATGAAAACATTAATCACAATTTTATACTGCTTTTGTTAAAACATAAAATAAATTTAACATACTACTTTCAAAATAAAAAAAATAGTTGTTTTCCTATGAAAACCTAGGATTATCTCTATATAGCAAGATATGCAGTATATTTGGGGCTGAGGAGGAAGTATCATTTTGACTTTTAGTAGCACAAAGGCAACTAGAAGACTGAGAATAAACTTTGTACTTAGCATGGCACAAGTGAAATATAAGGCTATTCCTCTTGCCTATTGCATAGATTAGAGTATGAATGTTTATAATTTATATATGCTTATGGCACAAGTGGGATCCTGCTTCATCTCTACTCCAATATAACCTTTCCTGTTTTCTAATTCTATCAGGGAACGGTATGAGAATTAGAAGGTGGTTTGCATTAGTCCCTATTGGATATCTAGGATAACCCTCAAAGAATACAGTAGAGGGGGATGTGATATGTCTTATGCACAATAGGAAATAGATACTCTCCTTAGCCAAGAGTCCAAAATAAGTAGTAGCAGTGGGCAAGAGCCAAAGGGCAGTCAGCAATTAGGAGAAGAAAGCTCTAGGTTACCTCAAGGTGGGAAAAGGACAAAGAAGTATAGTGTGAGACTCATATTTCAATTCATTTCATTAATCCAAATAATATTTATTGAACATCTGCTATATTCAAGATGGTTTCCTAGATCTATTAATAGCATAATCTTCTGCCCAGTCACAAAGACTCAAAGATTCAGAGTATTTTTATTTCCCCTTGGAAATATCCCAGTTTGGGATTGCTCTCTGCCTCCAACCTTTCCTGCTATCAAAATGTACCACTTTATATCCATTTTGGAACAGATTTGATGTAGCTATCACATGGGAAGGATTGCTAAATCAATCAACAAGCATTTATTAAGTGGCTAGTAGCAGACAGAAATTGTACTATGTTGTAGGATTACAGATACAAAAGTGAGATAATAACTCAAAATATATTCAATTCTTCTCAATTATTTAAAAGTCACAATAGGAAGATCAGAGATTTAAATTGGAAGAGACTTTAGAAATCTCCATTCCAAACTTTCCTTTTTACAGCCAAGGAAGTGAGGTCCAAAGAAACCACCTAGATCAGTGATGGCAAATCTATGGCACGGGTGCCAAAGATGGCATGCAGAGCACTCTCTGTGGGCATACAGGCAACCTCTCCCCCTCCCCTGCCAGAGTTCATTATTAGAAAGGCAGAGGAATTCGGGCTGAGCTGCTCCTTTTTCCCTCTCCATTGAGACTGATGACATTTTTCACATCACCAGCCCCTCTGCCTAGCAACCCAATGGGAACACTTTCTCCCCCTCCCCAACCTGTATGGGGTAAGGGGAAGGGGCAGGGAACACCAGGAACTTGGTGTTGGGGAGGGGCACAGCACACAGTCACTGGGGTGGGGACAGGCATGGCACTTGGTCTGAGGGAGTGGGGGTGGGGCCTGGCACTCCATCTCCAAAAGGTTTGCCATCACTGATCTAGATGGTAAGTAGCAAAAAAACAATAATAATAATAATAACAGCAGCTAATATGTGTTTAGTATTTTAAGTTTTACAGTGCTTTATCTCATTTGATTGTTACAACAACCTTTAAGGAAGGTACTATTTATTATCCACATTTTATGGATGACCAAAGAGAGGACACAGTTCTCTCAGTGTCTCTTAAATAACTTGCCCAAGATCACACAGTTAGCAAGTATTTAAAACAAAACTAGAACTCAGCTTCTGTTTTATTACATGATACTACAGCACCTTGACTGATAAAGGTTTCATGTTTTACTTTGCCTAGGAAGGGTAAGGGAAACAACATTTTAACAGCATGGTATAGTGGAAGGAGTGCTAGAAGTCAGAAAGACTGGAGCTCAGATCCAACTTCAGACAATTATTAATGATGTAAACCTGGGCAAGTCACTTGACTCCTGTTTGCCTCAGTTTCCTCATTTGTAAAATGACAATAATACCTACATCCCAGGGTAATTTTGATAATAAAATGCTATTATAATTATAAATCACTTAAAATAATGCCTGATACATAGTGTTAAATAAATGTTAAGATATCAACATCATCATCATCATTCAGTATTATAATCAGAAAATCTGAGTTCAGTTCTGTCTCCAAAAGACAGATTCTGTTGCACTATTCC
This sequence comes from Monodelphis domestica, assembly GCF_027887165.1. NCBI lineage: Eukaryota > Metazoa > Chordata > Mammalia > Didelphimorphia > Didelphidae > Monodelphis > Monodelphis domestica. The sequence continues at coordinate 221,149,871 of NC_077227.1, read as the reverse complement.
TCTATGGGTTCACAGATAAATCCCTAAATCATGCCATGCCTCGGTTTCTTCAATGGCAAAATGCAAATAATAGTCTTTGCATTATCTGTGTCACAGATTTATTGTGAACAAAAGCAGTTCTGTATCTATTACACTTTTGTGCATCTCAACAATAATAGTATAATTACAATTTTCACACTTTCCCAAGATGGTCAGAAAGCATAGGAATTTGGTCATGCTCAAAATAATGCCTAGCTGACTAGAATCACAGAAATATGCCTATACGCAGCCTGGTTTGTGGGGGTTGTCAAATTGTGTTTTTCACCCTTGGTTTTTATGGGCATATAAATGCAAAGAAAAAAAAGAAATATTGTTATGTGTGCTTTAATTTCCTAGATTGTCACATTTGTTTGGCATGAAATCCTCTATGAAAAGTCAATTTTAGAAAGTTCCAAACTTAATTAGATCTTGCAGTTTTGTGATCTTCATTATAATTATCAGATACTGAAAAGCTAATAAAGGATCAACCTCTTGGCTGCAGAATAACCCAATCTATTCATACCTAAGTGACGTACTATGTAAGGACAGTGGCTGATTAACTCCAGTGAACCAGTCAACCAATCACTGTCTGCAAATTGCCATACATTGTAAAGTCCTGATCAGTGTAGATGAATACATGATGTGGAAAATAATCCAATAAACTTTATCAATAATACATAGGCACTTTGGATGATATATGTGCTAATGCAGCCACTCTAATCATAAGCACTCTTATTCTAAATCACAAGCCTGTGTTATCCTCTGTCATGCCATAATACAATTGTTCTCTTCTTTTGTTCTTATTAGAACAGTGAATGAGGTTCTTCTTCATTAGAGCCACCTACTTTTTTTTTTAATGTCTTCTGGTTATAACCAGATACTACCTATCAGCCTTTCATTATTCCCAAGGATATTGGAATGTACAGGAATTACTTCTGGGAAGACAATTTTCTGAATGCAGATAATTCTGGAGATAAAGTTAGAGGTTCAAGACCTCTGACATTCTAAAGGAGGCTTTTGAAGATTGCTGCCAAAACTCTTCAAGATGCATTTCTTTAACCTTTTCAGACTAATAGGATCATGGAGGCAAATTATAGCAGAGTAAGGTAGATAGTCACTTACAGAAACTGTATTATTAAATCTTTCAAGTTCTTGGGGCATACAAATGTTCTCTAAAACACCTAAGGAATAATTAACAAGCTATTGAAGACTGACTGATATTCAAAGAGTTAATGCAGAATTTAAGCAGGGAGAATTTCCAGTTTCATTTCAATGATCCCAAACTGGATTTTGCAGCCAGTATCGTATGTGATTCATGAATAAGTTCAAAAAAGGAAGTGGAGATTCAGTAACCTATTAAGCCAAATAACATTGACCCAAGGTCAGTGCCTCACTTCAATCCAACTCCACATTTTAGTTAAAATGCTTATCAGAAAAGGAAACTTCCATTCATATCAAAGTATTTCCTTCCCTCAGCTCTGGGAGAACTGCATTATAGTTACTTTGCTTTATTCAGCCAAATTGATCAACTTGCTACCCACTGAAGCTGCCTTGAGCTTTCCTGCCTCTAGATCTTTGTTCATTTCTTTCCTTTACTGATCCTTCAGGGTCTGACACAGATTCCACCTCTTCCATAAATCCCCCCTGTCCATCTGAGTCCAACTTCTCATCATTCTTTAGAACTCTATTTTGCCTGTACTATTCCATGACCACTTATTAATTATCTTATATTGCAAGTTATCTTTTTATATGTAGATTGATGAGGCTGTAAATTAATTGAGGTCACAAACTATGTCCATGGCTCAAAAAAATCCTAATCCAAAATCTTATAACTAGTTAAGTGTTCAATAAATATTTGGTTTGGCTCCTACACACTGCTTATCATTATTATGCAATTAAATAAAGAGAGAAATGATTCCATTTTGGGAATAAAAAGAAGAGCAGAAAAATACTTAACAATAGCTTGGCACATTACTACTAAAGAAAATATACATAAAATATTTCCCTCAACTGTTAGTATTTCCACCAAAAGAAATATAAGCCATTGGCAGAGATCTTTGTTTTTGTAATCTCAGAATGTAGCATGTAGTGCCTGGCACATATTAGAAACTTAAAAAGTATTAATTTCTTGATATTTAACAAATCTCTAAATCCTTTCTCTTCAGATTAAAATTCCATTGTTCCTTCAACTGATCTTCTTATGGAATGGTTTCCAGTTCCTTCAATATCCTATCCTAATATCAGTTCTCTACTAAAGAAATTCCAGCTTATTGGTGTGCTTTCTAAAATGGGACACCCAGAACTAAACACAATATGCCAGATGTTATTGAACCAAAATAAAGTATGGCAGGACTTGATCAGCATCTTCTTCTGCACACTATTCTTCTCTTAATTCATTTCAAGAGTATTTTAATTTTTTTTCACTGCTACTTCTTACTATTCAGTCCTTCAAATCATCTTACATTTACTTATCTATGGATGTGTCACATCTCTGCTAGTAGTATGCAAGTCTTTGAAGGGTAAAAATATTGAAAATTTGCCTTTGTATTCCCATTGACAAGCTCAGTGCTTAAAAACTGAATACAACTGAAATATGACTGAATTAGATTGAATTCAATCTTTTGACATGAATTATTGTCCACTTATATCTGTCTATTCTGTGTGTTTACCGCTGATCTGTTGATGTGAACTATAAGAATTTACATTTATATACTTTGAATTTCATCTGTTAGACTCAGCCCATCCTTTGAGACTGTTCAGATCACTTGAGATTGGTCTCTGTTTTCCAACTCGTTAGCTCTTCTTCCCAGTTTCATGTAATCTACAATTTGTTACAAGTGCTATTTTGATGTCATTGGAAGTGTTGATTACTGTGTTGAATAGCACATATTTAAGGAAAGATCTCCAAAGTCATTCCACTATATATTTCTTTTCCAGCTTATTTACATTGACCCATTGATAATCACTCTGGTGCCATTCATTATTGTTTTAACTCTACTATCTTCTAGCCCATATTTCTCCATCTTGACTAAAAGAATAGGATCTGAAATGCCCTAAATTACTATTGATTGGAGAAATACAAATTAAAAGAACCCTGAAGTACCACCTCACCCTTATCAAATTAACTAACATGGCAGAAAAGGAAATGATAAATATTGGAGGGGATGTGGAAAAATTCGGACACTAAAACACTTACTGTTTTGGTTGGTGAAATAAACTGATCCAATTATTCTGTAGTTTGTGAATTGTGTCCAAAGGATTAAAAACTGGGTCTATCCTTTGGCCACACAATACCACTATTGGGACTATATCCAAAAAAGATAAAAAAATTGAAAATACCATGTGTACAAAAAATATTTATAGCAGCCCTTTTTGTGGTGGCAAAGATTTGGAAATTGAAGAGATTTCTGTCAAATGGGTAATGGTGGGATTGTATTTGGAGATATAATTGTGATAGAATATTCTTATGCTATGAAAAATAATGAGCAGGATGGTTAAAAAAAAACTTTAAAAGACTCATATGAACTGATGCAACAAGCAGTCAGCAAGAACACAGAACAGGGAGATATTGAAACCCATACCATAGCATGTTTCTTTTGCCTCTCTCTTAGAACTGGTAAGCCATTCTTCCTTTGTCTGGCTGACCACTCATTTCTTATTTCTCTTGCAAATCAGTATGAGTATGGAGGAGGGTAAGAAATAATTTTCCTTCTTTCTGTATCAGTCAAAGCAGTTCACATTTGGAGTTTTGTTTAATTAATTATTCTTGTCCATACTATTTGGAGCTACTTATGACAAAACTAGATGGATATCTATCCTAAGTTTATATAACTATGAATAAACTATGAGACTGAAAGGAAGAACCAAAATGCAATGAGAAGACATTTATACTAGCAGAGGTTGTGTGGGGAAAGAACCTATGAGAAAGAGAGAATATTTGTCCTTCATAATAAGTTTTATGAGTAAAAATATATGTGTGCATATATATTCAGATGTATATATACACACTTATATGTGTACATACATATATGCACAATACAACAATATGGACCTTCTGTTTTTTCTTTTAGAACCAGAAATTGATTGATAAGGAAAACAAGTCTGAAGGTCAGAGAATAAAAACTGAGTTGGTAGATTTTTCCGAGGAGTATCTTTGGCCCTGAAGTACCTGAAATGGATGTTAATGCTGTTTATATTAATGGCTGAAATGCTGAAGTGGCAATTAAAGTTATTTGGACATTGAATTCTCATTACACATACCCTATGGAACCAGTATTGCTCATGGACTTCACCCCATACAAGACACTAAATCTCTCCCTCTACCAAGGAGCTTTTTACATACACTCTAATTTTATCAGGAATTGAAACCAAACTCCCTAGTCCATTGTCTTCTCTTTTTCTTTTTTTTTCTTTTTTAGAAAAGTGGAACATGTGATCTCTTCTATACTCCATAAATTTTCAAAGATCATTGACGGAGGCTGAGCAATCAAATCTACCAATTATTTTAGCACTATGGATATTATAGTTGGTACTAGGCTTTAAAGACATAAATTGTTGTGTTGTCTCTCCATTTTCTTATTTATTTTGCTTTTCAACAGCCTTCTTCCCAGAGATTTAAGTATCATGCTACCACCACAATGAACATCTTTCCCATTCCTCTTCTTCTTCCTTCAATGGAATAATGTACACTACCCCTGGGTTTCTTATTTCTAATAGTTGAGTTTTTATCATATCTTGATCAGAATTAAGTCTCTACAAAACTTCATGTCCAGACACCAGGTCCCCACAGCATTTGCTAGCACATAATTCTGCCTCTCTCATCCTTCTTTTCTAGACCCTTTCCATATATTGTCTTCCTTCATTAGGATGTAAGTCCCTTGAGGACTTACTTGCTTGTATTTCTATCGCCATCCTTAGTCTAGTGTCTGACATATACTAAGAAATGTAAATGAAGATATGGCAATACAAAATGGATTTGCATAAAAAGCAAGAAGCTCAGAACTCTTGGAATGCCAATCATTGGAGGAGGGATGAGGAGGAGAGACTGTGTTCCAATGGAATTTTGAAGGGAGCAGTTAGGAAAGCCCTGCTGCTTGAGATTCATTCTTCCTTCTCTGGCTGTTGGATGAGAAGGTGGAAGACAAACTCTCACTTTAGTCATTGCTTATCCATAAGACTGTGTGCTGAGAAGACTTTGGGGTTTTAGCCCAGAAGAAACCTGTCAACATTTGATGTCAACATCTCCCCTTAGGGAAAGATAACTTTGTTTCCTGAATTTGAATACATCTTGAAATCTTCAATCAACAGGGATAACTTAGAAAATTTAGGGAGACCTATCTTCCTCTCACCCCCCTCCTCCTTACCTCCTCTATGCAAAAGAATAAAAGACCTCTTAGTTAAAAGATTTGATTGTGGGACTTAATTATTAGGGGAAATCTTTGAGCTTATTATTTCTTAGAAGAACATTTCCAAGACAGTTGAAAGTGAACAGGAAGTAATGTAGGGGAAGGGGCCTAAGATCCAGTCCTTCCCCTATTTTGCTTCCTGGTGCTACTGCTCTAACATTTCCCTATTACCATAATTCCCCTAGTAGCTATATCTACTATAGCAATTAATAAATATCCTATTTATCCATCTATACTCTAATTATTTTATCTATCTTTGTATTTTGGGGATCATTCTCCTTGGTAGAAAAAAGAGATGCAGATTAAGAATTAAGTGGTACTTTCTTCTCTCTGTCATGCTATTGTTATTCTTGAGTTTTAATGATGATGATTATTATTATTATTTCACAAGATCTATGTGAGGATCAACTGAGATAATAATAGCAAAGCACTTAGCACAGTGCCAGGAAAATAGTAAGTAATATGGTAATGATAGGTATTATTTATTTATTTCTAGTTGCACTTAGAGATAGTAATATTATCTTCACTTTCAACACCACATATTCACCATTTCTGAAATTCATATCAACATTCTACTCAGGTAAGAGTCCTGTGAGATTTATCTTCCCTGGATAATTTAAAGTAACAAAATGGTAAATATCACCCTCAGGCTTCAAACTAAAAAGATGCTGAATAAAACAAATAATCCCTTTCTTTAATCAGTGACTACATGCAAAGTAAGCAATTGTTTCCTTTATTGCATCAGTATAAGTGTATTCAAAATTATTCAGATATATATTGAAACATTATATCTAGGGTATAATGATTGGATTTACTGTTAATTATCTTTTAAAACTAAAAAAATATATAAAAAAGCATCTTATATAAGCAAGAAGTATATGTTGAAAAGAAAAAAAAGTGACCTGATTTTTGGCTACTTATACACAATATTACAGTAAGGAAATGAAAAGTTTTGAATTAGAGGAAATTTAATTTGTTTTAAGAACACAAAATCATTTCTTTTCAACCAACTATTCAATATCAGTTGCCTAACACAAATATTGAGTCTTCTCTCTGAAATCTTTCTTGAACCATGGTCACTGATAAAAACCTTTTCCCTTAGACTTTATATAGCCCATTGTTTTGCATTTCTCCAGTGAACTTATTATATATTATCCTGTATTGTGTGGTGGAGCTAGAGAGCACAGTAGATGGAGCTCTGGACCTGGAATCAGAAAGACTGGAGTTCAAATCCAAATTTATACTTTAGCTATCTGACCTTGGGCAAATCACTTAATTCAGTTTTCTCACTCTAAATCCAATATTCTTTTTCTGATGTTATTCTGTCTTCCATGACTTTTGTGTTAAGAAAAAAAAGTAGAATGAAAATAAGTGGTGAATTTCTAGTTTTACATCGTATCCATCAGATGACAAACAAAGAAGTCACAAGCTACAGATTTTCCCATCCAACTCAACTCTGAAAGGATATATAAATATATATAGATATATAGATACACACACACACATATATGTATATGTATATACATTTATAGTGCTGGTCCATTCACCTTCAATTGCCAAGGACTTCATTCTAGGACAGTCATTTGCTGATACAAAGACATAGATCGAAACCCATAACTTCCTGATGGAATCTATGCTAATTCCTCATGTTTCAAATAATGTTAAGGCTTAATTTACAGGCTGTGGTGTCAGATCCTATGAAGAACCTGAGTAAACCTGAAATTCCTCAATTGTACAAATAGTAAAGACTCAGCCCTTCCTTCATCAACCAAGAAAATCCTGGAAAGCAATCATTGTTTTATATACCTGATTGAATAAGTAAAGACAGAATAGAAACTGAAAAAAGTGTTGGAGAATTCCTAAAGCATGTGAACAAAGTCACATTCAACAAGAGTAAAGAGAAGACATATTTTAAAAGCTGTTAGAGACATACATATTTAATTCTATATAGAGCTACCATTTTACATTTAAATATAAAATAAAGATGTTTCTAAAGCCAAGAATTTTCAGTCACTAAAATAGTAAAAGATTTACTAGATCTCATTATACTGAGTATTTTCTCTTTGGGTAATCTATGGAAGGACATAGATAATAATTATACATTGGGGGCAGCTGGGTAGCTCAGTGGATTGAGAGCCAGGTCTAAAGACAGGAGGTCCTAGGTTCAAATCTGACCTCATACACTTCCCAGTTATGTGACCCCAGGCAAGTCACTATTGCTTAGCCCTTACCTTTCTTCTGCCTTGGAATGGAATGCATAGTATTGGTTCCAAGGTAGAAATAAAGGGTTATTAAGGAAAACAAGAATTATACAAGTGAAGAATTTGAAGAGAGGGTTACCATTTACATATGTGAAATATTAATAATAGTGTAAATAATTATGATAATAATGATAATACACTAATAATTTACACAGTGTTACTCTCATCAGAATTAGCTCAATGTCGGAATAACATCCGCACTAAACCTACATTACCTATAGGGAAGTAGAAGGGAAATGGAAATAAGAGAAAATCTGGGGGCACAGACAAAAAAGAGGGTGAATTGAGAGGGCTGTGATCAGAAGAAAAATATTTGTGAATAGTGAAAGGCTAAAAGGAGAAAGAAAGAAGGAAAAACAAGAGAAAAATAAGATAGAAAGAAACACACAATTAGTAATTATAACTGTGAATGTGAATGGGATGAACTCACTCATAAAATGATAAAGGATAGCAAAAGGCATTGAAAATCTAAATCCCACAAAATGCTATCTAAAAGAAACATATTTAAAGCAAGAAAACACACAGAGAATAAAAGGCTAGAGTAGAATATTTTATGTTTCAGCCAAAGGGGTGGGGGGTGGGGGGAACAAGACTAGAGATCATGTTCTCAAACAAAGCAAAAATAAAAGTAAAAAGTTAAAAAAAAAGATTAAATAAAAAGAGATAAGGAAGGAAATTACATCTTGATAGAATGTACCATAGACAACGAAACAATATCAGTACTAAATATACCAAATGGCATTAAAATTCCTAAAGGAAAAGTTGTATAAATTACAGAAGGAAATAAATAATAAAATGTTACTAATGGAAGAATTCAATCTTCCCCTCTCAGTAGATGAACCCAAGCAAAAAATGAATAAGATAGAAGGTAAGGAAATAAATAAAACTTTAGAAAAGTTAGATATGAGAGACTTTGTGTGAAAAACCAAATAGGAATGTAAAGGAATACACTTTTTTTCTCAGTAGCATATGGCACCTTCACAAAAACTGACCATATAATAGAACACAAAAGCCTCACAACCAAAATGTTGAAAAGAAGAACTATCAAATACCTCCCTTTCAGACCATAATTCAATGAAATTATATTCAAGAAAGGATATCAGAAAAAAATATGAAAATTAATTGGAAACTAAATTATATTATCCTGAAGAATGAATAGTTAAAAAAAGGTCATAGAAACAATCAATAATATCTTTAAAGAAAATGACAACAAGAAGACCACATGCAAAAATTTGTGGAATGCACCCAAAGTTGTACTTTGAGGGAAATTTACATCTCTAAATCCTTACAAAAGTTAGAGAAAGAACAGATTAATGAATGATAACACAACTAAAAAAAAAAGTAGGAAAAGGAACAAACTAAAAATTCCTTATTAAACACCAAACTGGAAATCCTAAAAATCAAAGACGAGATAAAAAATGAAAGTATGATGATCATTGAACTAATAAATAAGATAAGGGGCTATTTTTATGAAAGAATAAATAAAATAGATAAGCCAAAGGTTTGATTTTATTTGAAAAGTGAAAGTGGAAAACCCGAGTTTCAAAAATGAAAAAGGTGAAATCACAAACAAAGAAGAAGAAATTAAAGCATTTGGGAGTTATTTTGCTAAGGGAATAGTGAATAATGAAAAATATTATCTGCTCAGCTTAACAAAAAATCGTATTGAATACTGAAACAACCCCATCACCAAAAAATAAATTGAACAAACCATCAAAGGATCCCCTAAGAAAAATACCCAAGAGCCAGATGGATTCACAAGTGAATTCTACCAAATATTCAAAAAACAATTAACTCCACTCCTACATAAATAGTTTGAGAAAAAAAGCAGAAGAATTCTTTGAAATTTCTATGACACAAATATGATATTGATATCTAAACCATGAAAAGCAGAATATCGTATTCCATGCCTATAGTCCTTTAATGGAGAAGTTTCTAGGACCTTTTAAATCTTGATTATTGGAATTTTTTCCCCAGCTACTTGAAGCATTTTTTCCTTGGCTTAGGAGTTCTCGAATTTGGTTGTAATAGTTCTTGGAATTCTAAATTTTGGATTACTTTCAGGAGATGATCTATGGATTCTATCAATTTCTATTTTTCTCCTCTTATTCAAGAACATCAAGGCACTTTTTCCTGATAACTTCTTTCAATATTATGTCTAAGTTCTTTTTGTGATCATTGCTTTCAGGCAAACAAGTGATTTTTGGAACTTCTTTCTTTATATATTTTCCAGGAAAGATATTTTTCCAGTGACAGATTTAGAATTTTCTTCTCTTTCTTCATTCTTTTAAATTTGTTTTACTGTTTTTGTTGTCCCATGAAATCATTAGCTTCCATTTATCTAATTCTAATCTGTAAGGAGCCATATTATTACTTGAGGCTTTGCAATTCTTTTCCTGGGAAATTCTTTTCTTGTTTGAGGTACTATGTGTCCTTTTTTAAGAAATTGTTTTCTTCACCGAGAAAAAGCAACTGCCTGAATACAGAGGTTGAGGGGACATGACAGAGGATAGACTCTAAATGAACACTCTAATGCAAATACTATCAACAAAGCAATGGGTTCAAATCAAGAAAACATCTAATGCCCAGTGGACTTACGCGTCGGCTATGGGGGGTGGGGGGGAGGAAAAGAAAATGATCTATGTCTTTAACGAATAATGCTTGGAAATGATCAAATAAAATATATTTAAAAAAAAAAGAAATTGTTTTCTTCATTATATTTTTGTTCTAAACTGTTGATTTTTTCTATTAATTTCCTTTCTGATTTTTCTTTTAAGTTTCTTATTTATTTTTCTATCCTTTTTTAGAGCTCTTCTAGAAGTTCATTTTGGACTTGACATCATCTCACATGAGGCTCCACATATTTTTATTTTATTTATTTATTTGTTTGTTTGTTTATTTATTTAATTATTATACTTACTGTTAATTTTTTTTGAAAAATATATTTAATTAGCCAATTTAGATTTTTTTCCTTGGTTACAATAATCATGTTCTTTCCCTCCCCTCTTCAAACTCCTCCCATAGTCAACACACAATTACACTGGGTTTTACATGTGTCCTCGATCAAAGCCTATTTCCAAATTATTGATGTTTGTACAAGGGTGATCATTTAGAATCTATATCTCCAATCATATCCCCATTGACCCATGTGATCAATCATTTGTTTTTCTTCTATATTTCTACTCCCACAGTTTTTTCTCTGAATGTGGATAGCTTTCTTTCTCATAAATCCCTCCAAATTGTTCCGGATCAAAATGTCTATTACATTTGATTGTACCACCGTGTATCAGTCTCTGTGTATAATGTTCTCCTGATTCTGTTCCTTTCACTCTCCATCAATTCCTGGAGGTTGTTCCAGTTCACAAGGAATTCCTCCAGTTTATTATTCCTATGAGCACAATAATATTCCATCACCAACATATACTACAATTTGTTCAGTCATCCCAAATTGGAGGGCATCCCCTCATTTTCCAATTTTTTGCCACTGCAAAGAGCATAGCTATGAATATTCTTGTACAAGCTTTTTTTCCTTATTATCTCTATGGGTTATAAACCCAGCAGGGCTTTGGTTGGATCAAAGGGGATTTAGCGTCCTTTGGGCATAGTTCCAAGTTGCCCTCCAGAATGGTTAGATCGATTCACAATTCTATCAGCAATGCATTAATGTTCCAATTTTGTCACATCCCTTCCAACATACATTACTTTCCTTTGCTGTCATGTTAGTCAATCTGCTAGGTGTGAGGTAGTATCTCAGAGTATTTTGATTTGCATTTATCTGATTACAAGAGATTTAGAATACTTTTTCATGTTCTTATTAATAGTTTTTATTTCTTTATCTGAAAGTTGCCTATTTATGTCCCTTGCCCATTTATCAATTGGGGAATGGATTGATTTTTTTGTACAATTGATTTAGCTTTTTATAAATTTGAGTGATTAGATCTATCTCAGAGGTTTTTGTTATGAAGATTTTTTTTTGCAATTTGTTGCTTCCCTTCTAATTTTGGTTGCATTGGTTTTATTTATATAAAGCCTTTTTAATTTAATGTAATCAAAATTATTTATTTTACATTTTGTAATTTTTCTAACTGTTGTTAGGTCTTAAAGTCTTTCCTTTCCCGAAGATCTGACAAGTATACTATTCTATATTCGCCTAATTTGCTTATAGTTTCCTTCTTTATATTCAGGTCATTCAACCATTCTGAGTTTATCTTGGTGGAGGATGTGAGATGTTGATCCAAACCTAATCTCTCTCATACTGTCTTCTGATATTCCCAGCATTTTTTTTGGCAAATAGTAGATTTTTGTCCCCAAAACTGGGATCTTTGGGATTATCATAGACTCTTGCTGTGGTCACTTACCCCAAGTCTATTCCACTGATCCTCCTTTCTGTCTCTTAACCAGTACCATATTGTTTTGATGACCACTGCTTTATGGTATAGTTTGATATCTAGGACTGCAAGGCCACCTTCCTTCACATTTTTTTTCATGATTTTCCTGGATATCCTTGATCTTTTGTTCTTCCAAATGAACTTTGTTATGGTTTTTTTCTAATTCAGTAAAAAAGTTTTTTGGTAGTTCAATTGATATGGCACTAAATAAGTAAATAAGTTTGGGTAGGATTGTCATTTTTATTATGTTAACTCATCCTACACATGAGTAATTAATGTTTTTCCAATTATTTAGATCTAGATCTAGTTTTAATTGTGTTGAGATTGTTTTGTAGTTGTGTTCATATAGTTTCTGTGTTTGTCCTGGCAGATAGATTCCCAAGTATTTTATATTTTCTAGGGTGATTTTAAATGGAATTTCTCTTTCAAATTCTTCTTGCTGAGATGTGTTGGAAATATATAGAAATGCTAATGACTTATGTGGGTTCATTTTATCTCCTGCAACTTTACTAAAGTTGTTGATTATTTCCACTAGTTTTTTAGTTGATTCTCTAGGATTCTTTAAGTAGACCATTATATCATCTGCAAAGAGTGATAGCTTGGTCTCCTCATTGCCTAATTTAATACCTTCAATTTTTTTTTCTTCTCTAATTGCTACTGCTAGTGTTTCAAGTACAATGTTAAATAATAGAGGTGATAATGGGCATCCTTGTTTCACTCCTGATCTTACTGGGAATGCATCTAGTTTATCCCCATTGCAGATGATATTGGCTGATGGTTTTAGATATATACTGTTAATTATTTTTAGGAAAGAATCTTCTATTCCTATGCTTTCCAGTGTTCTCAATAGGAATGAGTGTTGTATTTTGTCAAAGGGTTTTTGTGCATCTATTGAGATAATCATGTGATTTTTGTTGGTTTGCTTGTTGATATGGTCAATTATGTAGATGGTTTTCCTAATATTGAACCATCATTGCATTCCTGGTATAAATCCTATGTGATCATAAAGAATAGTCCTTGTGATCACCTGCTGGAGTCTTTTTGCTAGTATTCTATTTAAGATTTTTGCATCTATATTCATTAAGGAGATTGATCTATAATTTTCTTTCTCTGTTTTTGACCTATCTGGCTTTGGAATCAGTACCATATTTGTGGCATAAAAGGAATTTGGTAGAACTACTTCTTTGCTGGTTCTGTCAAGTAGTTTGTGTAGCATTGGGATTAGTTGTTCTTTAAATGTTTGACAGAATTCATTTGTGAATCCATCTGGTCCTGGGGACTTTTTCTTAGGAAGTTCTTTGATTGCTTGTTCAATTTCTTTTTTCTGATATGGGATTATTTAAGCATTCTATTTCTTCTTCTGTTAATCTAGGCAATTTATATTTTTGTAAATATTTATCCATATCACCTAGATTGCCATATTTATTGCCATATAATTGGGCAAAAGAGTTTTTAATGATTGTCTTAATTTCCTCTTCACTAGAGGTGAAGTCTCCCTTTTTATACTTGATACTGTTAATTTGGTTTTCTTTTTTCTTTTTTTAAATTAGATTGACCAGTACTTTGTCTATTTTTGTTTTTTTTTCAAAGTACCAGCTTCTAGTCTTATTTATTAATTCAATAGTTCTTTTACTTTTGATTTTATTAATTTCTCCTTTAATTTTTAGGAGCTCTAATTTAGTTTTCATCATGTTCACTTTCTAGTTTTTTAATTTGCATACCCAATTCATTGATCTCTACCCTCCCTAATTTGTTAATATATGAACTCAAGGATATAAATTTCCCCCTGAGTACTACTTTGGCTGCATCCCATAGATTTGGTCTCATCATTGTCATTTCCTTCAAGAAAATTATTAATTGTTTCTATGATTTGTTCTTTAACTAACTGATTTTGGAGAGTCATATTATTTAATTTACAATTAATTTGTGATTTGCCTCTTTATGTACCCTTACTATTATTTTTATTGCATTATGATCTGAAAAGATTGCATTTATTATTTCTGCTCTTTTGCACTTGTTTTCAATGTTTTTATGCCTTGTTACATGGTCGGTCTTTGTAAATGTACCATGTGCTGCTGAAAAGGAGGTGTATTCCTTATTGTCCCTATTTTTTTTTCTCCACATATATATATATATATATATATATATATATATATATATATATATATGTATATATATATATATATGTATTCTAACTCTAATTTTTCTAAGGATTCATTCACATCTCTTACCTCTTTCTGTAAAAATGGAACTTTTGAACCCTAGATCAATCCCCAGAAGTCCTTGGTATTTACCAGAATTCCCTATAATCTCACCTGAGTCCCCATGTTGGCAAGATCACAATTGGTATTTAACTAGCAGAAACGCCTCTCACACTCTCTTCTCTTCCTTCCATTGCAATGATGTAGCAAGTATAGTGTTAATGGCAACCACTGGTTGATGAGAACTTCTCAATTTTTTTTTAAAAGATAACCTAGATAATTTTTTTAAGCCATGTTTCTCCTGCCAAGTCTTTTTGGCCCTCCTTGAAAGCTTCTCTTGATTCAGCTCGCAAGATGCTTCTGCCTGCTCCTGGCTCCAGCCATCCACGCTTGCATCCAGCCATCCACTCGACCTTCTTGACCCAGATCACTCTCCAAGCCCCAGCCCCAGCCCCAGCCCCAGAAATTCTACTGATCTCCTCTGAGCCAGATTGCTCCAGGCCCAGCCCTAGGACCCAGGCTGCTGATAGCTTCCCCTGTGTCTTCGGAATCACAAACCAGCTGGTAAAAACTGGCATGTTCTTTCCTTAGGCAACAATTAGCCTCAGCATGGCAGGGGACCTCAGGGGGGAGAACGAGGAGAAGGAAGAAACTTTTCCAAACAGGAAGTTGATTACAAGCATGGCGTATTTCAAAGGATATTTTTTGAGTACACTGATCTTTTTACTTATCTTACCTGAGATTCAGGGAAGAAATTCATCTCCCTGCAACTCTTTACCATTTGGGCCTGCCCAATTTGAGATTCCTAAAACCCATGTTCTTCCTCGATATGGGAAATTCCATAGTACTGACAAAAGGAATCTCAATGAATAAAAAAAAAACCCACAAAAATACAAAAACAAACTTTAAAGAGACTAGAGGTTATATTTTAAGGCTTTTCAGACTCCAATGTTTTATAAAAATCTCTGGATTTTATTGCATTTTGCTGATTGCTTTGCTTAAGATTTAATTTTCTTGGTTTTAAGTTCATATATTAATGTATTCAATACTATTCTGTTACACTGAATCATTTTAATGTACTGGGTTTTAACTACTGCTATATTCTGTTGCTTTTCCCATATAACTATACTGAACAAATATTATTGAATAAGCCTATATATCAAAACAGCCTTTTTTTTCTATTTTGACTTTGTAAATTGACACATAGAAGATGGATGGACTTCATCAAAACTGGTTAAAATTGTATAATAACCTTTGGAAAATTTAATGAGCTAAATATTTCAAATTGATTTTAAGGGATCTTTAGACATGATTTTTAGATTTTTTTTTTCAACAATTGATCATTTTGCCTGCCTCAAACAGGAGGTAAGGTCCATTTTAGTAACTGAAGTGAAATACAATTATAATCTCCACCTCCCACATTTATAAAAATGTGAATGGATGGGATATCACAGTCTCATACCAAAGGAGCTGGGAAGTTAATCCCAGGGCATGGTACCCCTGGATGGCTCCCAAAAAGGGAGCATTTCTCATTTACAACTTATTCAGCTCACTTTACTTCCACCAGAACAATCTAGCTTTCTTGATGATGTTCTAGACCCAAATAAGTTTTATTTTGTTTTTAACTATCTCAGTCAAGGTTGAAACATTGCTACACCTGAAAAACTTGTGACAAGTATCCATTTTCTGTAAATGTCAGACAGCAACTTATGGGAAATATGATAGTGGGTTTGTTTGCTATTGTAATTAATTGGGCTTTTGCAAATTTTGGGGATATTGATACCTTTTGAATGTGCATTACATGTTGTACTACTATTCTTTATAAAAAACTGTTACTTTGTGAAATTCATTTGCTTGCATGCACAGTGGATCATGGCCAGGTATGAAGAGGAAATGGATCTCATTTTTGGTGAGAAACCTTTGTATTCTATGTTTCCTTAGCTGACACAGTGTGTCGATGATTATTAGCTATATTTTTTAATTTTAAAATTCTTTTATTTTATTTTTCTTGCATGTGCAATATACAATTTCGGTTTTTTAATTTTCTCTCCTTTTTGTATTTGAAGCACATGTCACCAGTGTTGAGAAGATTTTCTTTAACTTTTTTTGATTTTGCAGTAACATAAATTTAAAATAGATTTGCTATAATGTCAATGCATACCCAAAAGCTTAAGACTATAAAAATGATGCCATTAATTGTTTTAAAAAATCATGGGACTTTGCTTAATGATTCTGTCTGATTCCAGGACAAGAGAATACAAAAAGATCCATTGCATAGTGCCAAAGAAGCACAAAGCTAAACTGCATAGTGCCAATTGAGCAGGAGGTCAAAGAGACCAACCAATCACAAAGCGATTGATGAAAATTTTTAGCCAAGACAAGAGGACTTGAACATGTTTGGAGTTCAAGGTTGCAGCTGTTTAACATGGGTTAAAGGCAGGTCTTCCTTGTTCCACATTCTACCAAGTATCTAAAAGTTGGTTCCTACCTGGCTCCTATAATCTAGTCCTTTTTCTGTCTTTCATAATGTGGCAACTTTCTGTAGTCCTGGCTACTGATTGGGTAAATGCTTAAATCATTTTAATTGGGCCCTGATTCAAGGACCTGTTATAGATTTATTTTCTCTTTACTTAGAATTTTTGTACATAAGATTTTGATAGTTTATATTTCATCCAGGAATTATCTTTTTTTTATTTGGATTTTTTGATTTTTTTATTTCTCTTGCCAATTGATTCATATACCTCATAACTCAGCCATGCATTGCTAAATGATCTCTGTGTTTTTCAATCACCCTCTTCAGAGGGGAATGTATAATTATTGTATAATTATTATTATTTTAAATTGCAAAGTTTAAATTCCTTTTGAGAGTAATTTTAGGTTAAGAAACATGTACCTCTCAGAATCCAGAAAGTGAACTGTTCAGAGAAGATACAAAGAAGATGCCTCCACAGACAACATGCTGGACCAGAAGTTCCAGAGTGAACTTTGGGATGTGGTTAATTGAAATGTGTGGGGTTTGAATGCATTTGTTTTGTATGAATACTCTTATGCCAAAGGGGACTGTCCCCTAACTGGCTTTTTGTCAATGTGCCTAGCAATATTTGGCTTTGTTCTCTTTTCCTCTTATCCTCAAATTATTGTAATTTCAAAGTTGGTATGTTTACAAGACCCATTGGAGAGATTAGTCTTCCTTGGGCCTCAGGGGGAATGTAAAAATGGAGATTTTGAACCCTAGACTTCAATCCCCAAAAGTCCTTGGTATTTTCCAGAATTCCCTATAATCACACTTGAGTCCCCACATTGGCGAGATCACAACTGGTATTTAACTGGCAGTAATGCCTCCTGTGCTCACTTCTCTTCCTTCCATTGCAATGATGTAGCAAGTATAGTGGTAAGCTAAGCGGTGGTGATTTTGAATGGACTAATCAGTCATGTACATGTGGTTTTGTTTTGTATCCTTGATTTCTAATAATCCTTAATAAACCTCATAAAATATAATATTTTTATTATTAGAGACATAATTTAATTTTACATTTCTTATTTATTTTTTGGTTTAATTGATCTAGATCTGATAGGTGAAAGTTCAGCTCTCCCACTAGTACAGTTTTTCTCTCTATTTCATCCTTGAGCTCCACTAGTTTTTCCTTTAGAAATTTGGATGCTATGCCATTTGGTGCATACACGTTGAGTACTCATATTTCCTCATTGTCTATACTGCCTTTTATCAGGATATAATTGCCTTCCCTATCTCTTTTGACTAGATCTATTTTTACTTTGGCTTTGTCGGATATCATGATTGCAACTCCTGCCTTTTTTTTATCAGTTGATACCCAAAAGATTTGGCTCCATCCACTTATCTTTACCTTGTATGTGTCTACCTTCCTCATGTGTGTTTCTTGTAGGCAACATATGGTAGAGTTTTGGTTTCTAATCCACTCTTCTATTTGCTTGTGTTTTATGGGTGAGTTCATTCCATTCATATTCAGAGTTATGATTACCAGCAGTGTATTTCCCAACATTTTGATTTTCACTCCTAGTCCTGTCTTTCTTCTTTCACTATTTCCTTCTACACCAGTGTTTTGGATTTAATCAGTCCCCCTAATACCCACCCTTATTTTGCTTCTTCCCACCCACCCTCCTTCTTATTCCCCTCTTATTTTTTTAGAATTGTTTTAAACTACCCCATACACTCTCTCTCCCTTGTATTACTTCCCTCCCCACTAATTCGTTTGTTACCCTTCTATTTTTCTATAGGGAGTGAATCAATTCTCTGCCCCAATGGATCTGATTGTTCTTCCCTCTTTGAGTCAATTTCAATGCTCCTAAAAATTAAGTATTTCCTATCTCCAACCTCTTTACTCCCCCAGTGTTTTGGTGTTCTCCCCCACTCCTGCCAAGTGCTTCATTATGAAATATAAATTTGCCTCATTTTGTCTCTTTTCCTATTTCTCTTAGTATTAACTTCTTTTTTACCTCTAGTTATATATATATATATATATATATATATATGTGTGTGTGTGTGTGTGTGTGTGTGTGTGTGTGTATGTATGTGTGTGTGTGCATACATATATGCATATATTTTGGCATTTCATCCTATACAGTTTGTCATTTTTCCCTCTAAGAATAATTCTTCTAGCTACCCAGGTGATAGTAACAATTCTTAAGAGTTACCAATATCCCAAATCATTTTAACTTATTGGGTCCCTTTAAAAGGGCGTTTTTCCCCTTTCTTAATTACCATTTGGTGATTCTCTTGAGTTCTGTGTTTGGGCATAGAATTTTCTGTTCAGGTCTGGTCTTTTCTTTACAAATGCTTGGAAGTCTTCTATTTTATTAAATGACCATACTTTCCATTGTAAGAATATAGTTAGTTTTGCTAGGTAGTTGATTCTTGGTTGTAAACCTAGTTCCCTTGCTTTCTGGAATATCATATTCCATACCTTTTGGTCCCTCAGGGTAGATGCAGCCAGATCCTGTGTTATCCTCACTGTGGTTCCATGGTATCTGAACGACTTCCTTTTAGCAGCTTGTAATATCTTTTTCCTTGGTCTGGCAGTTTTTTTAATTTGACTATAACATTCCTGGGTGTTGTCAATTGAGGATTAAGTACAGGAGGTGATCTGTGGATTCTTTCAATCTCCACTTTTCCCTCTTGCTCTAGAATGTTAGGGGAATTTTTCTTGGATAATTTCCTATAAAATGATGTCCAGGCTTTTCCTTTTGTCATGTTCTTCTGGTAGTCCAATAATTCTTAAATTATCTCTCCTGGCTCTGTTTTCCAGGTCTGTCATTTTGTGAATGAGGCGTTTCATATTTTCCTCAATTTATTTGTTCTTTTGATTTTGTTTTATAGATTCTTGCTGCCTTGTGAAGTCATTTGCTGCTAGTTGTTGGATTCTAGTTTTTAAAGACTGAATTTCATCCCTGGCTTTTTGGTCATCTTTCTCCTTTTTGTCTGATTTTCTTTGGAGGTCATCTTTCATCTTCTTTGCCTCATCTTTCATCTTTGCCTCATTTTCAAGCTGGTTAATTTTAGCTTTGAAGACACTATTTTCTGTTTCCAGATGACTTATTTTGCTTTTTAAGTTCTTTTCCCAGTTGTCTTCAGATTCTCTTAATTGTTTTTGGTATTGTATTTTGAGTTCTTCCAAAGACTGTGTCCAATTTGCTGGAGTTTCTGTGTTTTGCTTGGTGTTCCTTGGTCCTCCTCTGTTCCAATTGCTCTTTGTTCATTACCTGTATAGAAGCTGTCAATTATAATTTCTTTTTTCTTTTTCGGTTGTGTACTCATATTTTTCCCTTCTTTCCCCCCTGTAATTGCCTGTAATCTTTCTCCTTTCATTATGTGCTGGATCTGTCAGTTTGGACTATTCCGTCCTAAAGGGGCTTCTTCTCTGCTCTGCTGATTGGTCAGTTTGAGCCCTGATGTCAGATCTTCCCCAGCTGACAGCAGAAGCTGAAAAGGAGCTGGGCCTCCCACCCTGCTATCAAGGTTGTAGCCTTTGCCCTTGGAGCTCAGTTAGCACAGCTCTCAAAGTAGTCTTGGGGAAGGGTGTTGGAGCCTGAGCCTCCCTGCCCTCTGAAGGCTTCCTATCAGCCCTATTGATAAGATCAAGCCAGTGTGGAGTTGATCTGTGATGCTGGATATGTCCTGAGGCCAAAACCTGGAGAAGGTAGGAAGCGGTAAGATAAAGTGTTGTGGCTACTGCAACGAGGCTGCCTACTCTGTGCTTCTCCTCCAGCTGCCTCCTAGCAACCTGTGCTCAACACCCTGAGCCAGGCACAGATGCACCAGCAAGGTACTTCCTCCAAACTAGCACCCCTGCCTGCCCAGAAATTCCAGCCACAGCTGGAGGCCCAGCACTTTAGGTGGGGGAGGGGTCCTGGGACCTTCCTTCTTCCTTCCCCTTAAAACTGAGTGTTCTAGAATTCAGGCTTTTTAGGGGATGTACCTTTTAAATTGAGTCCAGCAGGAGGGTTCCCTAGCTCTGTACTATTGTTAGATTTGGTTTTCCGTCCCTTTGAAGCATTTTGTTTTTAATCGGTGAGGAAGGGTTTTCAGAGGTCTGAAGTTTTGCTGCCTCTAAGCCACCATCTTGATTCTACCTCTATCCACACATTTTCATTTTATAAAAATATAATTGCTGTCTTTTTCTCAGCTTATTTTGGTCATCTCTCTCATTGAAGTATTTTTCTAGTGTCATGCTTTTTTCCAATTGAGCTAGGGAATACTAAAGAAATAAGGTCAACATGGCACAGTAAAAAACCCTTAAAGCCCACCAACCACATTCCAAATGACCACAGAATAACAAAAACACCTCAAAATGAATACTGGAGCAGCAGAAACAACATAAGAAAAGTTGAAGCCATGATCTAGCTCATAATAATGTGGAGAAACAGCAAAGAGTATTTATTTCATAGGACTACAAGAAAAGAGCGTAAAACAAGACAGCAGAATTTGGACACCATACAATGCAAGTGGCAGGGGAAAGAGCATAACCAGCTCATTCCTGCTTCCCTGTTCCTAAGGGTTGTTGATCCTTTGTGGCCAGAAGTAATATTGACCCTCTGGGCTTCCACTCCCTCTTGACTGAAAGTGCTCCTCTCCAGTCTAGAACTTGACCCAAAGGTTTATAAGGCAAAGGAGTTACCAGTTACAACTGTGTCCAGGGCTAGCACAACTGTCCCCCATAATTTCTTTCTGACCAATTTCCAGGTTCTCGTATCATCTCTGGCTTAAGAGTACTCAAAGCTGCTGCTGTTTCTGTTGCCCCTACTTGGTACCTCCACATCTATGTGGTCTCTGGATTAGCCTCCTTCCTTGTGACACAGCTCTCTTTCTGATCTTGTATGTTGTCTTGGGCAGGCAGAATGTCTTATTCTGAAAATTTTTGGCTCTGGCACTCCAAAATTCAATTTGAGGCATTATTTCAAAGTTGTTTCTATGGGAATTTGGGCAGAGCCTAGCTGAGTGCTTTCTCTACTTCACCATCTTGGTTCCATCACCTAGTTAATACATTTTTTAAAAATCCATGTCTTCTATCAATTCTATCTAATCAATCTATCAGTTCTAAGAGAGAAGAATGATAAGGGCTAGGCACGTGGAGGGTGAGTGACTTGCCCAGAGTCATATAGCTAGGAAGTATCTGAGGTCAGATTGAACCCAAGTCTTCCCAACTCCAAGCCTGGTGCTCTATCCACTGTGCTGCTTAGCTTCCCCCATACATTTAAAACAAAAACAAAATACCTTACCTTCACATTTGGAATCAATATTGTGTATTTGTTCCAAGGCAAAAAAGCAGCAAGGGCTAGGCAATGGGGGCTAAATGACTTGCTCAGGGTCACACAAATAGGAAATATCTGAAGTCAAATTGAACCCAGGATTTCCCATTCCTAGACCTGGTTCTCAATCCACTAAGCCACCCAGCTGCACCCCACCTCCTACACTTTTTTTAAACCCTTACCTTCCATCTTGGAGTCAATACAGTGTATTGGCTCCAAGGCAGAAGAGTGGTAAGAGTTAGGCAATGGGGGTCAAGTGACTTGCCCAGGGTCACACAGCTGGGAAGTGACTGAGGCCAGATTTGAACCTAGGACCTCCCATCTCTAGGTCTGGCTCTCAATCCACTGAGCTACCCAGTTGCCTCCACCCCTACATTTTTAAAAAACATATATAGTCTCATATGCCTCCCTCCAAAAATTGGTTTGCATGATTCGTTATGCCTCAAATATTCTCCCCTCCTCCCACACTGCCTGTAACATCTCCTTCTACTGAAACTACTCATACTTCAAGACCCATCTCAAATGCGACTTCCTCCATAAAGCCTGACATAGGTATTCTCTCCCTCCTATTATCAGTGAAAGCATTTTGTTGATATCATTCAAGAGAGTGTGCTGGATTAGGAGTTAGAAGTGCCTTGGTTCAAATCCTCCTTATTTACATTTACTTGCTGTGTGTTTATGGACAAATCCTTACCTTCTCTGAACCTATCTCTTTATCCATAAAACAAGAATGATAATACCCTTAATATTTGCCTTGTAGAATTACCATGAGTATCAAAAAAATCGTGTATGAAACGTATTTTATAAATATTAAAGCACTATAGGAAAGTCAGTGATTATCAGTTGTTATTATGCAATTATATTTCATCTAGTGTCATAATTCTTTGTGAACATACTTAGCAGCTACTTTTTTTTTTTTTAATTCTGGTATCTTCTGCAAGCACCTCACACATTGCAATGGATATTGTGGATCCTTAATAAATATTTGTTTCCTATCACTCACTCAGATAAAATGTATTAAACATTTACAATGTGCTAAATGCTAGAAATACAGAGAAAGTCAAAAGACCATTCCTGCTCTCAAAGAATTCACAGTTTAAGGTTGCATGAATATACACTGTGAAGACTAAAATGGGCTTCAGTTTGAATGCAAGCTAATTTTCAAAGATCGTTAAACCACAGAGAATTGTCTCCTAAATTTGTACAACACTTGCAGAGAGATTTCATAGCATACCTCAGCAAAATGTACAAGTGTCACACAAACCTCTATTTTGAACCATACTCCGAACACATTCATTTTTGATACCATTCTTCCCCTCCCCAAAGAACTTTTAAATTGGGTATTAGAGAATTGTATATAGTATCTAATAATTGAATCAGAGTTAGTTCAGGTCTGGTACATTTTCAGAACCTCTGGGTCTCCACGGTAACCTGTTTCTTCCTAAACTGATGGGATGTAGAGAAGCAGGAAAGAAATGAGAAGTTGGAGATGTGATGAAGTTGTAGTGAAAGGTGAGATGGCCACTGGCTGATGGATTGGTTCTGACAACAATAAGACAATTCATAGAAATCAATATAACTGGCCCGTAGGTATGCCTCAGAGCAAAGTGCTCCAATATCTGAGTGTATGTATATGAAGTATAAACATGATGGTGTCTTTTAGGGATATTATTGCCTTCTAGTACTGTTAGAAAGTATCTATTAACTCTGCATTCTTCAGAAAGTTCCCTTAAGGAAGTAATGTCCCTTTCTAGGTTATGCTGGTCCCCAAACTTCAGACAGACCACAGAGGAATCAGAAGCTCTTCCTAGAAAAGATGGGAAGTCTCTTGGATATTAAAACATTAGAAATATTATCTAGGGCAACTAGAACATCTCCCTTCCTGGGGTATTTAAAAATAAGTGATTGCATTCGCTATAAGTCCTCTTGGGCTGGAAAATGTTCCCACCTAGAGGCAAAAATCCTTCCAGTGGCTATAGATTCATTGAAGGTGGATGCAGGCTCTGTGAAGCTACACTAGCCAGAACTGAGTCAGAATCCAGACTGTTGTGGCTTCCTAAATCTAGTTGGTTTTAATACCTGCCTGCCAAGGGTCCCTAATGGGTTAGTGCTTCATGTTGCAGAAGAGCCTATAAATACTATATAGAAATATTACATAGTGAAACCATAACTTCTGGATATTAGGCTCCCTTCCCCAAATTTTAGGACCCAGAATGAGCCCAGAGTGAAGCTGCTCTACCTTTTACAAAAAAAAAAAAAAGAAGAAGAAGAAGAAACTAAGAGATAGGCACTGACAACTATAAGACCATAGGTTTTTAACTGTAAATGTCTTTACAGATCACTTAAACTATTTCTTCTTTTTACCAGCAGAGAAATCAGGGGACCAAGAAGTTAATTAATTTGTCCAGTGTCCAAGAGTCAGTAGGTTGGAGACTCAGGACTTGAAGTCAGGTCATCTAACTCCAAATTCATTGCTTTTTATACTTTAGAATTTTTTTGAAATCTCCATCCTTGGGGAAATTCAGAGGCTGAAGTTGGCAAGTTGAAGTGGGTAGAAAGCTAATGGGGTGACAGCTTCACCAAGAGTCTTATTATGAGTTATTATGGAGATCTAAAATCAGGCCACATGCACATTTTGAGAGTAATTGCTAATATCTCAATAACAGATAATAATTTTTTTACAGTTTACTAGGGAATTGGTACTTAAAGAAAGTAGAAAGGAATAAGTGGGGTACAGTGTAAAGAATATAATAGCGGGAATCAGAAGGCCTGAGTCTACCAGCAACTTGCTTTGTAATTTTTTTGAGCAGGTTGTTTCTCTTCCTTATCCCTGTCTCTGGACTCAGTTTCTTCATCTGTAAAATGAGAATGTTAGACCAGAGGGAGCCATCAGATCCCTTCGGCTTTTTTCATCCTATAATTCTAGGAAACTAATGAATATTTTCTGAGATCTCGCTGCCTTGTTTTCCCAGGGTATGTTCTCTCTTTCTCTCTCAATAAAGCAATATGATGAAGCCCCTTGAGGCTCTGAAAGCTTCCTTGTAAGTGTCACAAGAAGACATCAATTACTCAGCTTGGTTGCATGTTAGAGCCCCAAAGCAGCCAGAGTGCTTATGAACCTGTGAAAACGCTTCAACACTCTCCTAAAAGTAATTCTACAATATGCAGGCAGCAAGGCACACATTTCACTGGCATGTCTGAGGTTCCAATGAGAGTCTGCCCCTTCTGAATGAATGGATCACTGCTTAAAGTTTAAAGGTATCCAATGAAACTAAATTGATACTGAAACCCCTAAATTCCAAAGAAAATTAATTTGAGAGTTTCTATAGTTTTGTCTAATTTCTACCTTGAAAGCTAGTTGTTTTGTAAAGGGCAACTTTATTTGTCCCACTGGTGGATGTCATCATGAGTTATGAAAAAAGCAATTGATTTCCCTACGATAATGTTAATTGCAAGGATAAGAGTAATTAATAATGACCCTTTATAGGGGAGTTGGTGAATGAATTCTGTTTCCAAGGATACATGGTTTTAAAAGACATTCATTTACATGAATAAATAAAAACAGTAAATAAAAAAAGAGACATGATTATATCAAAAGGCATCAGTGAATATGGGGAAATCCAAGAAAACTGAGGAGAGTCATATAAATTGATGCAAGAAGTTAAAGTATAAAGAACCATGATGACAATATATCCCATGGTTAAAATAATGCAAATGAAAAGAACTCTAAAATGAAACCAAACTCTAAGTAGTTGAAATGAGAAAAGTTTACCCTCTTCCCTCCCAAAAGATGATGAAAAATACTATCCTCATTTCAGAGGGAAGGTGAAGGGCTATGGGTGTATAAAACTGCATACCCTCTTATTAACTGTCATTCAATAAAAATTTCACTTGATTTTGCTAATTTGTTTTTCTTTGTTACAAAGGGGGCCCTAAAAGGGAAATATAGCTAGAAAATGACTATGATATAAAAGTGAAAAGCACCGATAAAGCTTTTTAAAGTTAATTGCTCTAATCCCTTGATTAATAACAGGGGCTGAGTTAAAAGAGAATTTCTCCTTTCTTTGTATATAAACTAGAACCATAAGTTGCACTTTTGTGTTCCTAAGCTTTCAAATGTCCAAAATCATAAAATCTGAGATAAAAAGGACTTTAAAGTTCATCTAGTATCAACTCCTACCCTATGTTTGAATTTCCTTTACAACAATCTCAACAAATAACTGTTCACCCTTCATTTTGTATTTACTCTATTTATTTTTTTAAATTGTTGGACTCATAATACTCAGCACTAAGCCTGAGGAGTCTCTCCTTTCCCAATCCTTTCCCCTTCAAAGAATGTAATTGCTTTGAAGGCAAGGAGTTGCCTGAAGCATTAAAGATGAAGTGGCTTTCCCAAAATCACATACCTAGCATAGGTCAGAGGTAACACTTGAACCCAGGTCTTCCTGATTCTGATGTCAGTTCTCTACTTTCAATGTCAACCTGGATTTGCAAAGATCTGGTTTCAATTCCAGACTCTGACCCCCATGTTGGCTGTCTGATCCTAGATTAAATCACTTACTATCCAAGTATTCCCAAGCAACTCCAAGACTACAAATTGGAGAATAATTGTTGAATCAGAACATTTTCTGATACTCTAGCAATGAAATCATATGTCTAGAACAAAAGACAAAATACTCTATATCTAGCACAGTACCCAGTGCATGAGTTGAATGAATGAATCTCCCTACCCTAATGTTCTCTGAAGTCAAATTCTCCTCTCTGGAGCTACATCATCTATCTTGGTAGAACATTCACAATTATGGAATCATATTTTCCCTTTGGAGCAATTCAAATGCTTTTAGCTTCTTATATAATGCTAATTGCCTTAAATATTTACCAAAGCCACAAATATTTGGGAAACAAGAGAAAAGGAAGAATATTGGTGGTTTCTTAGGGGAATGATCCTCCATTTACCATACTGAAGAGAAATAATTTGTCTTTTCTGTCACTTTAATTTCTATCGAGAAAATCTGCTATACACAATAACTGTGTTCTTGCCATGAATCAAAACTCCATATGTTAAGCCTTATTTTCCTATTAACTCCCATTATATATTTGAAAATATTTTTCTTTCAGAAAATATTTTGGTTTCACAGTTAAATAAAACCACATTAAAAATACAACAAACTATTTTTAATAGACAGTGACACAAAAATTTGCAATTAAAAAAAGTCATGCTCCAAATGATTCTTGAAATAAAACTAGAAAATTTAGCAATGACCAAAGGAAATAAAGGTGTGGCAAGAAGTCAAGTATCAAAGTAATACTCATACTTTTTGCCATTTCTGTATTCACCTTTTTCAGTAGAGTCTTAGGCTAAAAAGATAGAGTGCCAGATCCAGAAAGTACATTAGAAATCATGTTCTCCAATTCCTTCTTACATGAGAAAGATTAAGTAACTTGTCCAAAGTCACATAAGTAGTCATTGGCAAAGTCAAGTTTCTAACCTCTGTAGGCATTTAGTACATCCCATATCTCAACAGGTACTCCCTCTCCCATATCACTAATTGCATTGAAGACTTCTGAGGATGAGGAAGCCCCTATTTCTCATTCAATTTGGTGGTAGCTGTAAATGTTAAGATATTTTTCCTTTTATCAAACCAAAATCTTCGCTATGTGTGTCTCTATTTCAATCCATTACTTCCAGTTCCACATATGAAACCAAGTCAGCAATTCAGTCAGTCAACAAACATATATTAAGTGTTTACTATGTACCAAACATTGTAAGTCTTAGAGTTACAATAAAAAAAGGCAAAAAGATAGTCTCTACCCTTAACAAGCTCACATTTTGATCCAATGACACTGGCCTCCTGGCTATTCTACAAACAAGGCATTCCATCTCAGTTCTGGTCATTTTCTCTGGCTGTCTTTCATGCCCAGAATACTCTCTTCTCTGTTTGATTACTGACCTCTATGGCTTCCTTTAAGTTCCAACAAAAATCCTTTCATCTATAGGAAGCTTTCCCCAACCACTCTTAATTCCTTCCCTCTTATTTGTCCTGTACTTTACTAAGTATTTTTTGCAAGCTGTCTTCCCTGTTAAATTGTATTTAAATTATAAGTTCTTTGAGGGCAAGGACTATCTTGCCTCTTTACGTTCCCAATGCTTATTGTAATGCCTGGCACATAGTGGGTACTTAAAAAATATTTATTAATTGATTGGTTGATTCTGTTCCTTCTTTCACATGACAATCCTTCAAAGACAATTATCACATAACCACCTTCCCACTCCTTCATCCTCTCCAAATCTTTATTTCTCCAATCTAAACATCACAAGTTCTTTCAAACAATCCTTGATTACATTAGCACCAATTTATCCTACTCACTGATTTCTGGACATATTTCATATTGTAAATATGTTCCCTTTATTCAAATATCCACAATAAGACCATTAATGACTGATGAGTTTCAATAGTAGAGACTGCCCATATGAAATGTGCCTCACACATAATTCCATGTTCTCTAGGGGATAAAGCAGTTAGAATGTTGGGCTCAATCTGAAAGCCCTGAATTCAAATCTCACTTCAGACACATAATAGCTATGTTACTTTGGGAAAGTCACTTAACTTCTCTTTTTTTTTTTGTTTCCTTAACAGTAAAATAGTAGCAATAATAGTACATATATCAAAAGATTGTTGTGAAGATTAAATGAGACAAAATTCATAAAACTTTTAGCACAGTGCCTGGTATGTATGTAGCAAGCACTTCTTAAATGGTAACTATCATCATCACAGAAAGAAGGTGGGGTCAGAAGGAAGGAAGAAAATAAAAGGAGAGATTCATGCTTGTTAACTGAAAAAAGTAAAATAAAATTAAAATTACATAAAAATATTATACTTCACTTTTCTGTCTTTGGTAATATTTGCTTGTCTTCTGTGCAATAGTCCCTCTCTTATTCTACAGGACTTTTCAGAGGTAATTGATAATAGTTTAGCAATTACATGCATCTGCCAGTTCATTTGGTGTCCCTAGATGTAAATAATCTGGAATTTGTGATTTCAATCTACAGAGGGCAGCCTAGTGCCCTCCTTTATTATGTTAGGTTTCAATATCTTGAAAGTCATTTTTGTTCCAGCATTTTCAGTTCAAAGGTCTTTAACAAGAATTTTATTTTCTCATCTCTGTCATTGTTTGTTCCTGTTGTTATCATCTCAATCATCTTGAACAGTGGTCTATCATTGATTTTCTTCTTGCTTCCAATTTAGCTTTTTCTGGTTGTTTTAAGAGTCATTTTCTTGTCTTCTTAATTCTGAGCATTAGTTTTCCCTTTACTATTCTTTCAAGATCATGTTACTCTTTATGTATTCATTATCAGTTGCCTGCCTTTGTATCCTTTGCATATCTTTTTAAAATCTAAGTTGATAGTAAGTTCCTTATCCATGGAACAAAAAGAAACATTTGTGCTATCACATTTATAAAATGCTTTCCTTAGAAAGATCAAGTGAGACAGATAATGCAAATATTTTATCCCCATTTACCAGATAAGAAGACTGAAAAGAGAGGTTAAAATTACACAGCTTATCCACTAGTTAAATCTATTTAAAATTTATACAGTCGGACATCATTATATTTCTTCCTAAATGCATCTCACTTTATGAAGACAGTGTTGCTATTCAAGGGAGACAGCACAAATTCTGGAGTCAGAAGATTAAGGTTCAAATCTGGTTTCAGTCATTATCTGAATTACTTTGGGTAAACCACTTAACCTCCCAATTTTCTCAAATATCTCAAATAGCCTCAATTTTCTCAAAATGAAGAAATTGAACTATGTAGCCTCTGAAACCCTTTCAAACATTAGATTCATAATTCTAAGTACCCCTGTTCAAGGAAATTTCACCAATTAGTTAACAAATATCTATTAAGAGTTTACTTTGTGCTAGACAATAACTTCTAAGGCTGTGCTATTTATCTGTGGTTCTTTCTTGCCTTCTTTATGTTCTTTTGCATTAAAAAGATGTTTTGGCAAGTCTTTTTTCTTTATTTTTGTTACTCTCTATGTCTTCGTTCTTCCCTTTGTCACCCCTCAAAACAAGAAAAACAAGACCTTATAATAAATATCGAGTAAATCAAAACAAATCCCTAAACTTATGAGAAAGAACACTACACACATGAACAGAAAGAACCGTGGGAGCAGATATGCAGAAGAAAAATATATGATCCATCACATGGTTTGATGGGAATATGATTGGGGATTTTGACTTTAAAAGATCACTCTATTACAAATATGAATAATATGGAAATAGATTTTGAACAATGATATATGTATAACCCAGTAGAATTGTTTCTTAACTCCAGGATGGGGGAGGAAAGAAGTGAGGGAAAAAAACATGAATCATGTAACCATGGGAAAATATTCTAAATAAATAACTATTTTTTTAATCCCTAGATTGGTCATACCCAAATATGTCTTACAGTATATGTCTTATTTAAAAGAAGTTAGATGGTAAAGTCATTGCACAATTGTGCTTATTTCACAGACCAGCAAGCTTATGCATAAGATTCTGCAAACTGGGCTTCAGCAATATGTGAACTGAAAATCACCAAAAGAGCAGACTGGTTTTCAAAGAGGCAGAGGGACTAGAGATCAAATTGCCAATATTCATTGGATTATGGTGAAAGTAAGAAAATTTCGGGGGTGGGGGGTGGATTTTCTATTTCTGTTTCACTGACCATACTATATAGCCTTTGATTGGGTGAATTAAAAAAATGTGGCAAGTCTTCAAAGAAATGGCAGTATCATATCATTTTTCTGTGTGTCTTGGAACCTATATATGGGCCAAGATAAAATAGGTAGAACTGAACCTGGAACAACTGATTGGCTTAAGATTGGAAAAGGAGCACAAAAAAGATCATATCTTCTTACCTTATTTTTTAACTTATATGTGGAGTTCATCATGTTAAACATTAAGTTGGATGAATCAAAAGTCAGAATTAAGGTTTCCAGGAGAAATATTGATAATCTCAACTATGTAAATGATACCACTCTAATAGTAGAAAGAATTAAAAAGCCTTTTGATGAGGGAGAAAAAGAAGAATGTAAAATCGGACTTGAATAATGATTTTATATATATAAATGTATAAAACTAAGATCATAGCAACTGGTCCCATTACTTGAAAAAGAAATAGAAAAGTTTCAGATTTTGTATTCTTTGACTCAAAAACCACTGCAGAAAATGACTGTACCCACAAAATTACTAGACTTATTCCATTGAAGGAAAGCTATGGTGAATCTGGACAGCATACTCAAAATTAGAAATGCCACCTTGCCAACAAAGGTTGATATAGTTAAAGCTATGCTATTTTTCTGTAACTATTATGCATGCTATAAGAATTAGACCATAAGAAAATCTGACTGCCACAGAATCAACGTTTTTGAATTGTGCTACTCAAGAAGACTTTGAGGAGTGTCTTAGAATGCAAGGAACTCAAATCAGTCAATGCTTAAAGAAATGCATTCAAACTATACCCCAAAAGGTCAAATACTAAAGGTAAAGTTTAAATATTTTGATCACGTGATGAGAAGACAGAACTCATTGGAAAAAATCTTGATGCTGGGAAAGATTGAAGGCAAAAGGAGATGAAGATAGTAGAGTATGAAATGGAAAAGAGAGTGTCATGGAATCAATGATGAACTTGTACAGGGATAGTAGATGATAGAAGAATCTGGTATACTGTGGTGCGTGGGGTCAGGAAGAGTCTTACACAACTAAATGACTGAGCATAAAAAAGGATAGTGTGATAGGACTGGAGTCATGAAGACCTGAATTCAATTTTGGCCCCAGACACTAACTCTAAGATCCTGGGAAAGCCACTGTCTGCCTCATTTTCCTCAACTTTAAAGCATACATCATACCAGTACCTAGTTCATTGGGTTGTTGATAGGCTCAAATGAGATAATATTTGTAAAGAATTTAGCACAGTGCCTTGTGCAAAAAAGACATTTAATAAGTGTTTGTTCTCTTCCCCCTATTGTGGCGGAAGTCTATCACCCCTCTTAGTTTGGCAGCAGCATACTTCATCATCACTTGGTCACCATTTGGTGATGATGCTTAAGTCTTTCAAAGTAGTTTTCCTTTATAATAGTGTTATCATAAAAATTGTCTTCCTAGTCTGGTTTACTTCATTTATATCAGTTCACACTGGTCTTTCCAGATTTCTCTAAAGCATCTTTCCCTATAAATATTACACCCCTTCCATAATTTCTTCAACATAATATTATTTCACTATATTTTTATGTGATCATTTCTTTTAGCCATTCTCCAGTTGGTTGAAGCTTCCTTAGTTTCCAGGTCTTTGCTATTAAAAAAAGAAAGATCTTTTGTATATATTTTTGGACAATATGGGTCCTTTTTCTCTATCTGATTAAGCTGTGTCTTAAAGGATCAAAGAGATTCAACATGGTAGAGGTAAGGAGGGAGGTATAGTGAATGTCCCATGCAAAAGTATGAAGAGGAGATATGGAATACTGTCTATGTGAAGATCACAGAGTATGGGAAGGAAATTAAAGCTGGACAGGTAGGTTGTGGCTATAGTTGTGAAAGGTTTTAAAAGTCAAATAGGAATTGATATTTTATCCTGGCCTAGAGGAAATACAGAGTCATGCAAAGTTGATGGAGTTTATTAAGTAAAGAACAACATATCCAAATCTGTTCTTTTGATGTGGTAGCTATATAGTAGACAGACTGGAGTCAGAAGAGATTTGAAAGAAGACCCATTAAAAGGCTGTTTCCTCCAATAATCTAAGTGAGAGATAATGAAGGCTTGCACTAAAGTGGTGAGTTTATTGTAAACACTGGGGAGGAGTCAAATGCAAGAGATTTTAAGGAGATTGAAACAGCAAAATCTGGCAGATCTCTAGATCTGTTTACAAGTTACTTAATCTTTTGGAGGCTCAGTTTCCTTATCTGTAAAATGAGAAAGTTGGACTAAATATATTAGTTCCCTTGCAGTTCCAAATCTATGTTCTTACAGCAAAAATATTTCTGCTATTACAATAGCTATGTGTTGCTGAGGCTATATTTCCCATAATATTCATCACCATCCTGGTGTTATATCCGTTTTCATTGACCACTTAGATTTAGGCAAATGGAAAAAAGATAGCCTTTACTTGTTTAACAATGGACGTATTTTGCCCATCCCTTGACCCCAAGCATCATTAGGACTGAATGGGAGACCTGCCTAGAAAGAGGAAGCTTAACATTTAGCTTTTCTAATTCATCACTGACTGACCTTGTAAACAAGACTCCTCTCAGAAGGGCACATTGGAAGAGTATTTAATGCACTTGCACAGGCAGGAACACACACACACATCAGTGCCAATCACTGCTTCCTTTTATAATCTCATGTCACCAAGAACTCACCATGAACAACCTAAGGGAATATGTGGAGCTAACCTTCCTTGAACAGAGAAATGTACACTGCTCTTAACAGTTTGCTATGACTATATGTCAGCCTTACCTATTTCTGAATGGAAGGGTAAGGGCATACATATTTATATACACACACACACACTCACACACACACACACACACACACTCACACACACACACACACACACACACACACACACACACACACACTAATTATGTTCCCTGTTAAAACAGCCACCTGTAGGGAACTGTTGTCCAAGCTGGGGAAAGATCTGCTGCCATTAAGCTTACATGCCACATCTCAACTTTTATTTTTAGACTTCCCCCTTATCACAGTAGGATGCCCATTTGCACACCACATTTTCCCAGTGACTTAAAAGTGATGGCCACAGCTTGGCTGCCTATAGTACAATCAGTGATTTTTCACAGCACTCCCATTCTGGACATCTCCATTGAACACGGAGCCTTTGAAGTCCACAGTGCATGTGATTCAACTACTGCTAAACTGGATTGGAGTTCATCTAAATAAAGCCCTAGACTGAGCAGACATCAAAATATCTACCCCATAATTGGCAAGGCTTATTATCCTAGTGAGCTATAAATGAAAGAAAATGACATTTTCCTGGCTATGTGTTTTATCGACTTTGTGCTAATGTAGTTTTCTTTCTTTTTAAAGGTACTCATTCTTTATGCCTCATAATCAGCATCTGCTCTAGCAAAACTCTCAAAATGTGCTTCCATTAATATTTACCAATATGCTTGCTAAGAAATAAGGGGGTATTTTTAACTGTTGTTCAAGTGTATTTTTCACTTATTGGGGTGGCATTTGAATTCCCTTCAGTCTTCCTGTTTAATTTATGAAAGTACTTTTTAAATCAGTGGTCATTTACTTTATGTTTGACATGTGATATTTTTCTATGACTAATTTTAGAAGTCAAGAGATGAACTCTTTTAAAAAAAAGGTTATTATTATCCCTGAAGAAACTCACAAGGGAAAGGAAGACTAGGCTATAAGAAAATATGTTAAGGTGACCATGGTAAATAATTTAATATAATCCTAGTTTGTCAACCAGTGAAAACCAGTGACACTACTATCTGTTGGTTCCTACTTTCTCCAGACACCATGAATTAGAGGGCAAAACATTCGTCATGCTATTTTTCTTAACTTAATATTGCTTATAGCTTAATATAACTTAATAAATATGGTCAAAGAAATTATTTGGATAACAATATAAAAAATGCCTAACCTGCTGCCTGTTGAAAACATGACAGAAACAGACATAGAATAGAAAACATGTTATAAAGACTGTGGGAAAAAAGCATGACACAATGGAAGAAAAATGCTAGATTTGGAGACAAAACCACTCAATTCAAATCTTTTCTATGCCACTCACTACTTATATGACTATGCAAGTAACTTAACCTCTCTAAGTTTCAATTTCCTCATTTCTAAAAGGAGAACAGACTAGATGACCTCCAAGTTCTCTTCTTGTTCCAAATCTATCATCCTGTAAACTATAGAATATTTTACCATGTATGAAAATGCAAAGAAATCATAATGTGAAAATAGCTTCTATGATATAGGAGCAAGGAAGATAGTTCATTTCAGTGATGCAAAAATAACCCCCAACATGGGAGGAAAAAACAATCCAAACCTAGAAATGAAGTTCAATGTGCAGTTAGAAAGTCATCTTGAAGTTCATAGTTCTCTGCTCATCTGATTTTTGCCAAGTCACTTAACTTCCCAGAACCATTTTCTCCTTTTATAAAAGGAAGAGATGTTGGACTGTTTCTAAAGTCCACTCCAGTTCAAGATGGAATAGAATAACAAAGTAGGAATTTTTCTAAGGATCTAATACTGCATTGGAATATTCTTCAAAAAGCATACTTAGAAGAAGGAGAAAAAAATGAGATGAAAGAAGCTATCCCAGAAGAGGAAAGAGCTGAACTCCAGGGTATGGTAGCTTCTTAAGAACTAAGGAATACTACCCAAGATACATATGTGCAATAAGTTAAGTAGTCAGAAGAAAAAGAAATAAATATTGGCGGTTGATAACTCACTATGGAGAGGTACCATCATCCTTAAACAATAATAAAGGTGTCTACAATCTTTCCAGGTCATATAATTGTCAGAGAATCTCCAGGCTCTCCTTAAACATGATGACAACTACCTGTGATATGGGTGGGAATCCACTGTACCACTAGAGAGAACACAGAAAGCAATATTGAGTATTCTGAAGTTGTAGGCAGAAAATCAAAGACCCCCAGGGACACAGATAGTGTTTTCCTCTCTACTACCAATTGAATTTAAGGGATTCAGAAAGG
Source organism: Monodelphis domestica (assembly GCF_027887165.1). Lineage (NCBI taxonomy): Eukaryota > Metazoa > Chordata > Mammalia > Didelphimorphia > Didelphidae > Monodelphis > Monodelphis domestica. The sequence goes on along the minus strand of NC_077227.1, from coordinate 221,114,080 downwards.
TAGTTTCAAGAAATGAAGAGACACATAAAATGGTACCTGCAAATGTATTTCAGATTTCTAAACCATACCTTAAAACATAGTTGTGATATGGGGAAAAGGAAATAATATATCTATACCTCATTTGATAACTACAATTTTGTTCCTCAGGTTTGCCTCACCTATAAAAGTGAAAAGCCAAAAAGATAGAAGGATAATTTGATGTACTTCTCAGACCCGAGAAACAAGAACTGAAGATCTCAAAGTTAGAGACTAGGGTGGAATGGTGACTATAGTTTCTTATCCCCTCCCAGTGACCCACAAACAACTGGTTTTCTTAAGAATCAGTTGGAGGTCTGTGCTAAGGACAACTGATAAAATAACAAGCACTTAGGTCTCTCCAAAACAAATTTTCTGTAACATAAGGATTAACTAATGATCAAGGGACACCAACCAGTAGATTTCTAAAGAAGAAATCCAAATTATTAATAGTCATATGGAAACATATTCCATGTCACTAATGATTATTGAAATGCAAATTAAAACAACTCTGAGGTTCCATCTACATTCATCAGATTGACAAAATTGACCCCCAAAAAGGTAAAATGTTGGAGGGGATTCAGGAAAAGAAGTACACTACTGTTGGAGTAGTGAATTGATCAAGTTATTCTCAAAGCAAATTGTAACTATACCCAAAAAGTTACTTAAATATTGCCTGTCCTATGATTCAATTAATTATACCACTATTATTCCTAAATTCAAAGATATAAAATAAGTGGGGAAAGCATGTATATGTTAAAAAAATGTTTAGAACAGATCTTCTGGGTTGTCAAAGACATGGAAACTAGGGGGCTCCTATCAAATGGAGAATGGATGACCAAATTATATTATATTACTATATTGGAATGTGTTGTCCTTTAAGAAGTGATTAAAGGGGGAAGCTGGGTAGCTCAGTGGATTGAGAGATAGACCTAGAGATGGGAGGTCCTAGGTTCAAATCTGGCCTCAGACACTTCCCAGCTGTGTGGCCCTGGGCAATTCACTTAGTCCCCATTGCCTAGCCCTTACCACTCTTCTGTCTTGGAATCAATACAGTATTGATTCCAAGACAGAAGGTAAGGGTTTAAAAAAAAAAAAGAAGTGATTAAAGGAACAGCTTCGGATTAAAAAACTTGGGAAGATTTGTATGAAATAATGTAGAGTTGAGTAGAACACAAGTAATTTTTACCATTAAAAACAATATTGTAAAGACAAATAACTTTGAAAGACAAAACATCTAATCAATAAAACTATCAATCTTGATTCCAGAAAACCAATAAGCATGAATTAGGATACCAAATTTCTGATAGAGAAGTAGTGGATTTTTTTTCTTTTCAGTGGAAAAGATGTTAAGAGGAATAGAAATAAATTTTTGTTCCTTTAAATTTTGGGAAAAAAATATTTTAAATCACAAGAAGGAGGTGTGACCTTAATTCATGGTTTCTGAGTCCATTAAATAATGTTTTATCCTATCAAATGCTATGTAAAATGAGTAAAAAAAATCAATAAAGCTTCAGAAGTTTGATTTTTTCCCATTTATGTAAAGCTTTGCTAATAGTGAAACCACTTTGTGATATGTGAATCTTTGATAATAGGTAAGTATCATATTATTTATGGAAAAAACATGATCACTTTTCTCATCACCTGGGGATTATTCCTATTCAAAAGAAATGGTGATCATTTCATACCCATCAATTACCCTTCATTTCATTGAACACCTCAGTTTTCAATCCCAGAGCCTCTATGAATTCCAAAGTCAAACTAACAAGTGGAATTCACTTGGATTTATTCCTGAGTAAATGTACATTGGATTGAACCTCTCATAAAACAACTATGCATTTCAGAATGAGCTTTAAACTATAGTTTTCAGTAGCCCATTTAATGATATAGTAAATGTTCACACCCTATCTCAGTCAATAGTCTCCATCAGTATGATAAAATATGTTAGAATTGATATTCAAGAGATCTGGATTCTTGTCTTGGTTCTGGAATCAATCATCAATTTGACCTCAGTAAGATTACTTCATTTCTATGATTCTTGGTTTCCTCGTATATCAAATTGGGAAAAGGAGGCCTTCCTTCAGCTCTACCTACTTTAGATGCTTGTTAATATTTTAATGTTTTATTTTGATGACCCAATGATCTCTTCCATGTAAGTCCTCCTTTCATTGGTGATGATGACAACTCTTCTTTTTCATCCTCTATACGTGAATTTTAAAACTACTCCATCCTACTCGGACCGTACTTTAGAAGATCTGATTTAGCTATTTCCTGATTAGTAACAATGGAGATACTTGGTCTAACAGAATCAAGTCTTGGGAACTCTACATTTCTCCACCCTACTTAGTTTAACAAGGTCAGGAATGTTTGCACCATACTCAAGGATTAAGTATCTGAGAAGATGGCCTTCAACAGACATGTGCAAAAACAGCAGACAGACCCCTGGGCTGTCCTAAGTCAAGCTAAGCTAACATTGATACAGATGAAACACAGGAAGGTGATGTAAAACCATTTATATAGGGCACGTCACTTCCTCTCTTCGTCCTCTTTTCCAGGAAAGGCATCACTGGCTGGCAGCATGCTAAGTGTTCCAACATCTTGGTGTGATGGCAGCTGTGTGTCTGAGTTTTGGCAGTGAGTTTGCCCTTGAGCTAATTCAGGTTCAGGCATCTTGGCTGAGCCCTCTTGGAGTTCAGACTGGTTCCTTCTTCTTTTACTCTCCAAAACCTTACCTTCTAGAGCCTCTAATCTTCCTGCCTGGCAGAAATCCTACACCCTTTCCTTCTCCCTTCTTCTTAAATTTCTTTCCACTATATTAATTAAATCACCATAAATTTCCAGACTGATTTGGGTAATTTTTTTTTATTTGGGATATCCATGGCAACCAATCATTAATATAATTTAGGTCACAATGCTAAAATTAGCCTTTACATATAATTCTCATCTTTGTTTTCCTACATGTACTACCAACAAAATGGAAGTGGGAACCAATATGGTAGAATAAAGCCAAGAAGCTCAGAGTCACCATGAGAATTCTCTCCAACCAATATTAAAATAATGCCACAAAACAAATATAGGAGTGAAAGAACCAACATGGAGACAGAGTGAAACAACTTTCAAGAAAATAAAAACCCAAAAGGTAGTCAGAGAACATCTAGGGCACTGAGGTAAGAGAGGAGCATAGTAAGTAGGAGGCTATAGCAAGGAGTGAAGAGCTAGCCAAGAGCAAGTCACACACACTCCCACCCCACATCTACTGTTTCAAGTTCTGAACATAAGCTTAAGCCAACATTTAGACTTTGAGACCATGCCTGGACAAATAGAGGTCCAAGGCAAGCCACACCCCTTCACATTCTAAACCTGTGGTGAAGTCTGGAATCCCAGCCCAGGGCAGTCTATGCTGAAGCAGGCTGATCTGTATATGACTGATTTGTTGAGACATATCATTATTCTTTTCAAACCTGAGTAATAATCATTCACATGTATTATTCTGTTTTTGTTCAGCTTATACCACCCTACTGCCTTTTGGGTGACCCACAAGTATGGTTCTTTTGAAATCAAGACATGCTTTTATTCATAGAGAAAACAATATCACTGGAATAATTATCAACGTTAAAAACATCATTTGTGTCAGAGAGCTATTTCAGATCCTAGAAAACACCATAAATTATCCAAATATAATACAACTTACTCTATTCTTAATCAATTTTGAGCCTAGTTTACTGTCTGCAAGGCCTATTCAAGTTATTTGTGTGGGTTCACTGCCTATAATAGTCAGGGCAATGTGTGTTTTTCATCCACTTATTTTTTCCTATATGGATGATTAGCAAATTCTCATTGCTGTGGATTTCCTTGATTTTCTATAGTTTAGGACTCTATGTAATTGCTGCCATATGATATATAAATATTAATGATTCTTTTGAAAGTCTTTATTACTAAGATGGAGTCCTTATTCAATTTGTACCATGTGCAAGAGGTCTTCCAAAACAGTAAATATCTACATGGAACATACTCTCCACAACTTAATTGATGTCACTACTTAGCAGATAATTTAATAACATCATTATACACACAGATGTGTGTGTATCAATGGAAGGATAGATAGATAGATGATAGATAGATAGATGAGAAAGAAAAAAGAGAGATGATAGGTAGAGAGGTGGATGATGGATACAATATCATGTACTAGAGAATTAATACAATACAAAAAGTCTTATGATTCTTATTTTAGAAATAGGATTTACTTTGTATAGGCTGAGAGAGTTGACTTTTAAAGAAGCAAAGAATTTAGCAGGTGCAGATGATTAGATATTTTTTAAAAATCACATTTTGGAGGAATTGCTATTCCTGAGGTTTGGCAGAATTGGTTCTTTCCTTAAGGGATACCTATTTATCCCAGCTTTTCTTCCTTGAAATTGGAAAGGAACTGCATCTATTTAAAAATTATATGCTAACTGTTGGTTATCGGAAAAGCCATTTTGCTGTATATTATGGTCTATGAGTGTTACATTACATGTCAGTCTCAAGCTTCAATCACTGCAGTGGCCTAAATTAGATCTAGCCTAGAATATTTGGCATTTGATTATGGTGTAATGATTTCCTGGTTAATTTCTTGTTTGAAAGGTGATGTGGAAAAAAAGTATATTTGACATCGATTGGTATGGGTAGTGGTGAGGAAGGTGACCCCTTATCTATAATTGACCTGCCGAGAACATGTCACTATCTCTTACTCTCTTTTATGATACTTACTCAGTCAGGATGGCTTCCCAGTTATAACATTTTTGGGGGGTAATTAGTCCTTTCCAAATCTTTTGGATCTCGGTAGAGTTTTCTTGGCAAAGATACTGGAGTGGTTTACCATTTCTTTCTCCAGATTATTTTATAGATTAAGAAATTGAGATAAGCAGGGCTTAATGACTTGCCCAGGGTCACACAGAGTTTTTGTTATGGAGATTGTATATGTGTGTGCATATATATGTGTGTGTATATATATATATATATGTTTCCATATATATCAAAATTGTATACACACATATACATATACACATGCATGCATATATATAAGTATACAGGTATTGACATATATGTGTATATACACAGACTCACATACACATATTCATATTTTTCTGAGGGTCATTTTCATAGAGATAATGATTAAACACAAAGGGATGATGAGGTTACAAAGGGCAATAATACCTAAAAAGAAGAGAATATCTCACTTCTGTGCCTTAAAATTGTCCTACAGTTATGGGTAGGAAAAAAAAAAAACAGAGAAGAACCAGATGAAAACCTAAAGAGTATCAAGGAAAAGAAACACAGAGAAATAAAAAGCAGAGTAGTCAAAAAGAATAAAGATTAAGAAAATGCCATTAGGTTTGGAGGAAGAGGGGAGAACATTAACTTCAGGAAATTAAACTTGCTAAGATTAGATAAATCCTCCTAAGGTAATGGTTAGCAATATGTCCCTAATTAGGGACCTTGAGCCCAATTGTTGTAATAATTCTATACCCTCAATAAACACTATTGATCTTATGCTATTATGATTTAATGTATTAAAATATTTTAAAATTCAGTAGATACTGTTGTGATTTATTTTTTAAATCATTACTGAATTAGTAGTAGCTTTTTCTGTTTTTTTTAAATAATCAATGGACATTAACAATATAGCTACTATCCTCATTCTTTCTAGCTTCTGCCTTATCTCTAGCCATGAAATAAAAATAATATTTTCAGCTTTTCTCATATAATCATTATCACTAATCTCTCCAGATTCATTCCTCATAAAATTCTATTTTTACTGTTTCCTCATAAAATAATAGTCAAGACAGTTTTAACAAGAAATATTTCTCCTAATCTTCTTTCTGATTTCTCTATAATTTTTCTCACAGATACTTTCATTTCAAAGTTAATACACCCAACCTCTGACTTCATAGCGAAAAGGATCTCCTGAAGTTAACACTTGTAACTTCTGATGCCTGTGCTCTTAAAAAGGTAATAACAGTTTCTATAGCCCCTGTAGTAGCAGCTTTTGAAATGTTACACTAGGATTCCAAAAGAACTGGCAGTTGTGATTACACAATATACACATATGCATATACATAAATAAATATATATATATATATGTATATATATATATATATATATATACCTATATGTGGCAGTAGTTGGCACAATGGATAGAGTACTGGGTTTGGAATCAGGAAGACTCATCTTCATTAGTTCAATTCCTGGCTCAAATACTTACTAGCTTTATGACTGTGGACAAGTCACTGAAGTCTATTTGCCAGTTTCCCTCAGCTGTAAAATGAGGTAGAGGAGGAAATGATAAACACCTTCAGTATCTTTGCCAAGAAAACTCTAAATGGGGCAATGAATAGTAGGACACATTGAACAATAATACATAATATGTCATTATATGTTAATATATATTGTATATATATAAACAATGATCTTATAAATGTTATAGAATATGAGAAAGATGTTTTAAGACTGTAGAAATGCTAGTATAGAATCGATAAAGTACAAGCCAGTGAACATGACTTTAATTCCTGACATACTTCTAGGATTTATTATTACTGACATGATTTTTGTACCTATAAAAAAGAGGAATAAGGACTAAGAACCTGCTTAACAAGAGCAAGTCATACTAGTCTAGTATGATTTTCTTTAAAAAAGAAGGAAAGTTGGGGAAAAAGCAGAAAACCTTTCACAAGAGGCCAGTGAACCTAAAGTGAAATCCTGTCAATACCTCCTCAAGGAGAAGAAAGTAGCCAGAGGTGAGTTGAACATACTTTGAAATAAAAGGAGATGAGGAAAGAAATACCTTTTTTTTTTTCAGATATCTAAAGAGTTAAAGAAGAAATGCATTCTGCTTAGTCATAGTGGCAAGAACCAGAAATATTCTGTTGAAGTTGTAGGAAGGAAGATTTCAGCATCAATATAAATAAAAACTTCCTAACAATTAAGTATGTCCCAAAGCAGAATGAACTATCATGTGAAATAGAGTCTGTTATCACTGGAGCTCTCCTAGGAGAAGCTGGAAGTCCACTCACTGAGGATGTTTGAGTGTTCTTTCTAAGTTTGGGAATACATTAGAGAAGACCTCTGAGAAAGTTTCTAATTCCAAAATTTTGTGATTCTAGGAAGAATAAGAAGAGCACATATGTATAGAATATGTCACATTAATTCATCGACGGCAGTAAATTATAGCATTATCGAATAAGGGAGGTTATCAAGAGTATACTTAATCTGGGAACAAGTCAATTCATTGCCAGATGAATCTTAAATTAACTTTATAATCAAAGTTTTATGGGTTTTTTTAATTCATGTAAATGAAACTACTCAAAGTATTTTCCATTTTAGTCTTGCTGAAAAACACTAGAATCTTACACAAAGTCCAAAGGGAAGCAAATTCTGCCTGAAAATGCTCATTTGTGGATGCATGGGAGCCAAAAAAGAGAACTAGAAATACCTCATTATTTTCACACCTTTATCCTATAATACTGAAGCTTGTACACTCCACTTCAAGCTAAGGGTATATTTCCTAACTACCTTTATGTTGGGGGTTTTGGTGGTCAGAATTGGTGAAGTGATGACAGAAGACTCTGATGGGTCTTAGAATGGATAGATATTTGGGAAATAATAGATCCAGAAAGAACAAGGATAAATCTACTTTTTCCCCTCTTAATGAAAGGGAAGTGGGGACATATAACTCTCTGGCTCATAAGGTAGCTAAGTATAGTTACAGCTCCTGAGTCAAGCGACTTTCCTCATTAAATTCTCTGGTCACATACTAACAAAAATCTTTCTCTTGTATGGATGCTCCTATTATCTCAAGACCTTTCCTTGTGATGGATCATGGGATCTAGCCAACCCCAGATAGCACTTAGAGTCCAAAGACCAATCCAAAAATATCACAAAGAGATTGATATTGTAAGCATTTATTACCCAGCCAGCATGAGTGTCCTTCGATAGGGATGGCTGATCACTGTATTGCATTTAATGAGAATTTGAAAGCAAGGTCTAATCACTGTTGTCACTTTTTTTAATTTCAATAAGAAGTATGTGGTGATGGTATTTATAGCATCATTAGGAAGCTTAAGGGGGGAGCACATACCCCAGTCAGGGCTTACTTCTCCAGTAGAGAATGAAGTAATAATGAACTAAGTTAATAAAGCAGCTTCCACTACATGCTACATATCCTAAGCAATTCCCCCAATAGAATGTAAGCTCCTGGAGAGTAGGGACTATTCTTTGTGTCCCTGGTACTTAGTTCGGTGCCTGGCACATAGTAAGTAATTAATATAGTCAATGTTTGTTGAATGAAATTAAATTAAACCGTTGTACATCACCAAAAAGCAAAAATGGATTGGAGAGATAGACATTCAAGATCTAACACTTCTCTTCCCAATACTGACCACAAAATAGCAATAATTATGTATACAATATTCATAATGTGCAATATAATTATAAAATAACTGACATTTACATAATATTTTTTAAATTTGTAAACCATAAAAACAGCTTAAAGCTCACTTCACTTTGGATCTGCTGTCCTGCCTAGTTTCAACTTCACAAGACAAGCTGCCCCTCCCAAGATAAGTTCCTCACTTCTAACTTAAGCACTGATTGACACCACCTCCCTCAGCCTCCTCTCCCCTCTAATTAGAAGACTGGAAAACATGAAGTACCAAACTGGCCTCAATGCCTTTCTTGGTAGAGGATGGAACCTAAACTGTTTAACTCATATAGCTCTGAATCTGCTGTTCTGCTTTCAACTCCATGAAAAAAAAAAAGATGGCAACATGCAGGGTAACCCCTGGTATTTTCCTCCTTTGGTCCCCCTGTTTTTCTCTCTTCTTTTGTCTGCTCTTTTTTTTCTTTACATTACAAGTTCTTTGAGGGCAGGGAGTGTCTTTCTTTTTATTAATTGCATTACCAGGTCTTAGCACAGCACTTGACACATGGTAGGTGCTCAATTAATGTTTATTGATTTGGATTTTAAAGTGGGTTCTAAGGCGCCATCATCTCTGTCTTATAGATGAAAATTAAAACTCCTAGAAGTCCAGTGACTTGTCCAAGGTCTTTGCACAGCTAATTAAATGTCAGAGATAGAATTCAAACACATCTTTATCATCCAAAAAGTAAAAGTATTTACAAGGGGCCCTGTGAGACAAGCATGCTGTTGTAAATGAGGGGAGTCCAACTATATTCAGTGTTACGTGCTTGAGTTAGTGCCTTTAAGCCATAAGTATTGAAACTGTACAACCGAGCATGGCCACACAGCAGCAGTCGTGCTTCATTTCCTGGCATTCTTCCGTTATTGATAATGGTGGACATTTGATGGTGATGATTAAAATAGTAAAATCAAGTGCTGTTGTATAAAGTGGTAACGTTGTAACTTTGGTCCAGATGGATCCCGCAGTGTTTTACAAGTGGGAGAATCCCTGACAGGCTCTATGTGCAAGAAATTTTCCTGAATGCTATTGCAAAACAAATATACTCCCACAGAAACATGCCCTCTAATAGATTAAATTGAAACTTTAGAGTGACAGTGGTCAGCCCTATGGAATGTTAGGTATTGTGACACCCTAAGTAGGATTACCTTCTGGGAGTTGTGGTTGTCATGTCAGTCATGTCCAACTCTATTTACCCTGTTTAGGGTTTCCTCAGCAAAGATAACTGGTGTGGTTTGCCATTTCCTTCACCAGCTTATTTTGCAGATGTGGAAATTGAGGCAAACAGGGTAAAGTGACTTGTTCAGGGTCACATAGATAGTAAATTTCAGAGCCCAGATTTGAACCCAGTTCATCCTGACTCCAAGCCTGACACTCTAAACACTGTACCACCTAGTTGCCCTTCTAGGAGTAATTATTCCCTTCCTATCAATAGATTCATTGATTCAATAATTTATTGAACATATACGTATAGCATAAGTAACCAGAAACACAAGACAGTACCTCATCCTCTAAGAACTTACAATTTAATGGGGAAGTAAAAGATTAACAAAATAATTATGTAAAAAGTCAAGGTAGTAGACCCGAGGTGCCATAATTAATGCCATGGCACCGGCAATCTGAACCGCATGACAAAAAATTTCAAGGCTATTCTGAAAGTCATTTCAAAAGAACGAAGTGTTATTCTCTGACCAGAAACCAGTTTACTGGAACCCAGTATTCAAATTCACAATTCAAAGAGTGATCAGTGAACTCGTGTTAAGGAAGACAGTATTCCAAAAATCCTAGTGTGGTTTTAAATTTCAATAAATGTTGCACACTGAGAAGATTTCTTCTTAATGCTGTTCATTTTTATTTCTAAATAATGCTCTGATTGCACTATTTGATTTCTAAAGGATTCAACATATTTTTCATGCCTTTTTCTTCATTCTTTTATCTTATCTGAGGCATTAAATATGTTGGAATAATATAAGCATAATTGTGTCTAGTAAACAAAAATTAGTTTAGTCTGAGTATAGCTAGAGAGCAGAATGGCAACTTTCTTGAGTATTCCATTTGGATAAAGGGAGGAAAGTCAATTCTAACCAAGTATAGCCTGATTTCTTCATATAAATCACCAAGAGTATTGGAATCTAATGACCAGGCATGTGATTTTTCCCATCATTATGAAGGGATTGAGGAAGAGACTAGAAAATATCAGTCCACCACCACTGGGTATCCATCAATTAGAGATTTCAAAAGACAAAGTGTTATTCTTAGACATCAATTAGATGATTTCCTGGCAAAGGTTGAATAATGAACTTTCAAAATTATATTTAATAACTCAAGATGATGAATGAATTTGTCTTTGGTCATTGAGAGAGATTACAGACCAGTTAATTCATTGGTCTGATCAATAAATTTATTTTCCTTAGCCATAATAAAGTCTTGTGGAATTTTTAATTTTCACAGTATACTTTCAGATAATGTCACTGTATTATTAGCTTTATTTAACTGCTTTACTTTGTTACAAAATATCTCTCATAAAGTGAGAGTAATTTACAAATGTAACATAAAAACAAAACATCAAAGACTTTATTTTTTAAAAACAGTTAAAAAGAAACTTGGAAGTAATATAAAAATTCTTGATATTTGATGGTGATGATTCTTATTACCTGTGTGACCTTTGGCAAGTCATTTGACTTCCTTGGTTTTCTCACCTGTAAAACGAAGGGCTTAAACTAGTGGTCCCTAGTGTTTTTTAGAGTAATAGTTACATCTTTGAGATCCCATAGAGATGAAATGAATGGAAATCCTACATAAAAGCATTAAGGAAAGAAGGTTTTTTTAGAAGGAAGAGAAGAGTCATGGGAAATGTTGATGTTAGAACAAAATACATAAATTTAAAAATTAAGAATGAAAATGGTACAGAGAATGCCAAGTTGAGGAAACAATGAGCAGATTAATCTCATTGGAACATCTGGAGTAAACTTGGAATAATAAAATAATCCTGAAATGATGAATTGGAACTATATTGTGGAAAGATTTAAATGTGACAAACATTACCTTTGTAAAAATGGAGATTTGAACCCCAGGCTTCAATCCCCAGAAGTCCTTGGAACTTCCCAGAATGTCTTATAATCTCACCTGAGATCCCCACCTGGGCCAAGAACAAAATTTTTATTTAAGCTGACTGTACCGCCTACTTGGTCCCTCTTCTTCTGCTTCTAAGCAAATGCAGGGAAGATGTAAGTGGCTGTGAATGGGCTATGTGTCCTAGGTACATGCTTTCTTATTTTGTATTTTCTTTATCCTTTATTTCTAATAATCTTTAATAAACCTCTAAAAATATAATACTTTTAGTAGAGATACTAATTTAACTGTTACAGTTAATGGCGACCACGAAGGGACAAACTTTCAATTAAAAAAAAAAAGATAGCCTAGATAATGATTTCTAAGCCACATTTCTCCAAGGCTTTTTAGCAAGCCTCTTGACTCATCTTGCTCCTGTCTGCCTGCTTCCCGGCTCCCAGCTCCCAGCTCCTCATCTCTCTCTCGCTCACTGCAACTCTGGCCTCCAACCCAGATGGCTCATCGCCCCAGGCCCAGCCCCAGGACCCAGGCTGCTGGTAGCAGACCCAATTTCTTCAGGATCAAAAACCTGCTGGTAAAAAACAGGGGTGATTTTTCCTTAGGCTACGATTAGCCTCCACATCTCAAGGGGCAGGGGGCACAGGAGGGGAGAAAGAGGAGAAGAAAGAGACTTTTCCAAACAGGAAGTTACAAGCATGATTGCTTTAAAAGGATATCTTTTGAGTGCACTGATTCTGTTACTTCAGGGGAAAAATTCAACTCCCTGCAATTCTTAGACCAATTTGAGCTTCCTAAAACCCACCCTCACTACGGGGAGGTAGATCAGGGGCTCAGTGGATTGAGAACCAGGCCTAGAGATGGGAGGTCCTGGGTTGGAATCTGGCTTCAGACACTTCCTGGCGGTGTGGCCCTGGGCAGGTCATTTAACCCCCATTGCCTATCCCTTACCACTCATCTGCCTTCTGACAATAGGCATCTAAATGAATAATTTAAAAAAACCCAAGGAACTTTAAAGAGACTGGAGGTTATATTTTTAAGGTATTTCAGACTCCAATGTTTTATAAAAATCTCTGTATTCTATTGCATTTACTGATTGTTTTGTTTAAGATTTAACTTTGTGATTTTAAGTTCATATATGAATGTATTCAATACTATTTTGTTACACTGAATCACACAAATATTATTAAGTAAGCCCATATAAAAACAGATTTTTTTGTTTTGACTTTGTAAATTGTCACATAGAGGACAGATGAACTCCATCAAAACTTTGCTACAATTGTATAACAACTTTTGGAAATTTTAATGAGCTAAATATCTCAAATTGATTTTAAGGGGTCTTTAGACATGATTTTTAGATTTTTTCTTAATAATCTCTGGTCATTTTGCCTGCCCCTAACAGGAGGAAAGGCCCATTTTAGTAGCTGAAGTGAAATACAAATTTAATCCCCAACTCTCGCATTTATAAAAATGTGAATAGAAGCTGGGAAGTTAATTCCAGGGCATATAGTACCCCTGGAGCACTCCCAAAAGAGGAGCATCTCTCATTTATAACTCTTCAACTCACTTTACTTCCACCAGAATGATCTCTAGATTTCTTGATGATGTTCTAGACCCAAATGAATTTTAATTTGTTTCAAAATATGTTTACCAAGGTTGAAAGATTTGTTACATCTGTAAAAATTGTGACAAATATCCATCAGTTCATAGGCTTTTAAAAATGCCATACAGCAACTTATGTGAAATATGATAGTGGGTTTGTTTGTTATTGTAATAAACTGGACGATTGAGAATTTTGGGGATATTGATACCTACATATTTGTACTACTGTTCTTTATAAAATAAACTGTTGCCTTGTAAAATTCATTTGCTTGTACTCACAGTGGATCATGGCCAGATATGAAGAGGAAATGGATCTCATTTTTGGTGAGAAAGCCTTGTATTCTATATTTCCTTAGCTGACACAGTGTGTCAATGATTATAAGCTATATTTTTATTTTTAAAATTCGTTTATTATCTTTTTCTTGCATGTGCAAAATACTATTTCAGTTTTTTCTCTCCTTTTTATATTTGAAGCACATGTCACCAGTATTAAGATTTTATTTAACTTTTTGATTTTGCAGTAATATAAGTTTAAAATACATTTGCTATAATGTCAATGCATGCCCCAAAAGTTTGAGACTATAAAAATGATGCCACTAATTGTTTTAAAAAAATTATGTGACTTTGCTTAATGATTCTGTCTGATTGCAGGACAAGGCATACAAAAGAGCCATTTCACAGGGCCAAAGAAGCAAAGCTAAACCTGAATTGTGCCAAAAGAGCACACAGGTCAACAAAGAAACCAATCCAAGAAGGATTGATGCATTTCTAAGCCAATACAAAGGACTTGAACCTAGCGTGAAGACTCAAGGTTGCAACACTTAACATATGTTAAGATGTAGGCCTTCCATGTATTCACACTCTGAAAATACTTACAGACGAGTATCCCATGCTTGGCTCCTAACCTGGCTCCTATAATCTAATCCCTTTAGTGCAGCAAACTTTCTGTAGTCCTGGCTACTGACTGGGTAAACGCTTACTTGCTTATATCATTTTAATTGGGCCTTGATTCAAGGACCTGCTATAGATTTATTTTTCCTTTACTTAGAATTTTTACACATAAGACTTTGATAGTCTATATTTTCATCCAGAAATTATCTTTTTTTATTTGGATTTTTCTGATGTCTTTTTAATTTCTCTTGCCAATTGATTCATATACCTCATAACTCAGTCATGCATCCCTAAATGATCCCTGTGTTTTTCAATCACCCTCTTCAAGGGGGGAATGTAAAAATATTATTATTTTAAATTGCAAAGTTTAAATTCCTTCTGAGAAGAATTTTAGGTTAAGAAATATGCTACCTCTCCAAATCCAGAAACTGAACTGTTTGGAGAAGACACCATGAAGATGCCTCCAGACCACAAGCTTCAGGAGAAGATTAAGAATGAACTTTGGGTGTGGTTGATTGATCATTTATTTGTATGCATACTTTCATGCCAAAGGGGACCGCCCCCTAACTGGTTTTTTGTCAATGTGTCTAGCAATTATTGGTTTTGTTCTTTTCCTCTTATCCTCAAATTATTGTAATCTTTAAGTTGATTATGTTTTCATGTTCCTTTTTGGGGAAACTTTTCCCAATAATGATCAAAAGAGGTAATGTAAAAATGGAGATTTGAACCCCAGACTTCAATCCCCAGAAGTCCTTGGCACTTCCCAGAATGCCCTATAATCTCACTTGAGATTGCCTACTTGGTCCCTCTTCTTCTGCTTCTAAGCAAATGCAGGGAAGATGTAAGTGGCTGTGAATGGGCTATGTGTCCTAGGTACATGCTTTCTTATTTTGTATTTTCTTTATCCTTTATTTCTAATAATCTTTAATAAACCTCTAAAAATATAATACTTTTAGTAGAGATACTAATTTAACTGTTACACCTTCTTATCCTAGAGAAAAATAGGAATCTACTGAAGCTATTTGTGTCTGAATCTCAAGAAAATGGAGAGCCACTGCAGTTTTTGTCCAAAAGGATTTGTGTGAACAGCCTAAGAATTACTATTTTAATGACTGTGGAGAATGGTTTGGAGAGGAGAAAGTCTAGAAGTATGGAGATCAAATAGAAAACTATCAGAGTCTTTGAATACCAAGAATAAAGTAAACTGTGATCTTGAGGACGAGAAGACAGTCTGTCATGGGAATGAGACTTGATACTTTTCCAATTTAACAAAACCTGCCAGAACGTGTGTGTGTGTGTGTGTGTGTAAGAAACAGAGACAGAGAAAGAGACAGAGACAGAGACAGAGACAGGGACAGAGGGCCTTATTTGTTACATTAAATTTCCCATTGATCTCCCTCCCCTCTACACGTTAAAGACGGCATCATTTGACAAAGAAAAAATAGATAAAACTATATTGTGCATGTTTTCTTTTTCTGGAGGTGGACATTCACAGTTCTATAAACAATGCTTCTATTCCTTCATATAATGTTCTCTTGGTTCTGCTCATTTTGCTTTTCGTAATTTCATTTAGGTCTTTCCATACTTTGTTTTGTATTGTTTTAAATAGCCTACTCATCATTTCTTTTGCACAGTAGAATTCTATCACAAGCAAATGCTATAACTTGGTTAGCCATATTTCCTGGTTGATGGACATCCCCTCAATTTCTAGTTCTTTGAAACCACAATGAGGGCTGTTATGAATATTTTAGAACATGTTCATTCTTTTCCTTTATTACCTTAAGAAACAGATCTAATAATAATATTCCAAATTTTTTTGTCCTGAGGGCATAGTCTTTTTGAACCCAGGGTCACATCCATGCCACTAAGAAGTATTAGATGAAATATTCCCTTTAAAAAAGCTTTGTATATACATTTTAAAAGATGCGTTTATTTCCCCAAGAGAAAATACGTCATTCCCTCATAGCTTCTAAATAAATCTAGAATGTTAGATCTAGAAAGGAACTTAACAGTTATCTAGTCCAACATCCTTTATAAAGAGACAGAACAATATGATGGACAAGAAACTGAAATTAAAATAAAGAAGATCTGGTAGGAGGAGCTAGGTGGTACAATGCATAGAGCTCCAGACCTGTAGTCAGAAGGACCTGGATTCAAATTTGACCTCAGATCTTTTAACATCAACAAAAAACAAATCTGACCCCAGACCCTTCCTAGCTGCAGGACCCTAGACAAATCATTCTGATTACCTAGCCCTTGTGTTTCTGTCTCAGGATTGTTAGACAGAAAACAAGAGTTAAAAAAGGAAAAAGATTTGGTTTACAGTTCTGCTTCATATACTAATTAACTGTGTGACAATGGACAAGTCACTTAACCTTTCTGAATTTCCATTTCCTCATCTATAAAATAATGGGATTCAATTAGATGGCTTCTACAGCTCCTTACAGCACTAGTTCTTTGATTCTATGATAGTCCCAGTACTGATGCATCGACCTTTTGACAGAATGCCTTTTTTTCCCCATGTAGCTCACTAGAGGCTGGATTGACAGACCTTAAACAGTATTGCAATGTCGGATCCAAAGGGAGACAGAATATCTTCTTTCCAAGTATCTAGGGGACCCTAGTCCCAGTTATATTTGGCTCATATTCATATATAATTTTCCATTGAATTTTCTTCTTATACCTTGGAAAATTCCAGCAAATCTATGTCTACAGAGGCAAGACATAAAATGCTTATTAAACTTTTATTCCAGACCTAATGCTTTTCTACTACAGTTTATATTAATTTTTAAAATGTCATGGGTCCACAGATTTAGAGCAAGTAGTTTGAAATACTTTGTATTTATAGTTCTGTGGACATCTTAACTGTTTAAACTCTAAAATTTAACCACGGATCCCCCAGTGATGAGTAAGTGTCTCAAACAGCCCAGTATATGTATGTGACTTAGTCATGATTTGCCTTACACCCTGACTCTTCATTATTTCATTAGTTCATACAATATCACTTGCATTAATTTTCTCTCATACATCATACCATGCCATAGGTACTCTCTGCATGTTTTCTCCTATGATTTCTTATTCTAGAACCATAATCAAATTAATACTGCCAGTGCAAATGGAAAGGACATATCAATTCATTATGATTCTACTCAACATCTCTACAGCTATTCAAAGGAAAATATCTCTCCATGGACAGTGGCTCCCCTATAAATGTTATTACTCACAATTAGAATGTAAGCTCCTTTAGATCTAGGACTATCTTTGATTTTGTATTTATATCAATAGAATTTAACACAGCATTCCCACATAGTAAATATTTGATAAAGGTTTTTTATTCATTAATTAATTCATTCAACCTTTCACTCTTTCATTCAATATCTCTCATGTTTATTTACTTATCCATTCACAAAATCCTTCTCATCCACCCCTTTCTCCCTACTCACACAGGTACTGCTTTAGTTCTGGTCCTCATCATTTCTCACCTACACTGCTGTATTAGCCTTCTAATTGATCTTCATGCCCTCAAGTCTCTTCTTTCTCCCATCCATCTTCCCTACAACTACTAAAGCAATTCTTCTAAAGTCTACAGCTCTACTCAGTAAACTCCATTGGCTCTCTATTATTTCTAGGATCAAATATAACCTTTTGTGTCTAGGATTCAAATCATTTTGCAACTTGGCTTTAAGTTACCTTTCCAAACAATACAAATCACCACTCTTTCTGTACTTTACCATCTAGCCAAGCTGTCCTTTTTACTGTTCTTCATATATGACACTCCATCTCTCATTTCTGTGTTTTGATTAGGTTTCTCCTACTTGCCTGGAATGTATTCTCTCCTAATTCCCTTTAGGAATCCTTTTCCTTCAAAACTCAATTCAAGTGCTGCTTTCTATATGAAGCCTTCCTTCTCAGTCTCTAATGATCTCTTCCTTTATTAGCAACTTTTTTTTAATATATTTTGTACATGTACATTCTGTCTCCCTAGTGTAAATTCCTTAAGGGTGCTGATTGCTTCATTTTTTAACCTGTACCTTCACTGCCTCATATAGTCTTTTCCATATAATAGTTTCTGAATAAATGTTTGTTGAATTGAATTAAATTGAATTCCAGTCTATGTGTTATAAACAAATATCACTGAAGGCATTTTCCAAGATATTGATCATCACTAGCGCTCATCAACTCAGCATACCCAATAGAAGTCCAATGATTAAAAGAAGCCCCAAATTGGATGTGCTAGCTTAAATTCTACCCATCTTCCAAAGCTCAGCTCAGAGGCCATCTCTTTCATGGTCACCCATTCCAAAGTGATCTCTCCCTCTTACAAAATCCTTTTATACATTTTTATACTTCTTTTATATAATCATATTTTCTTATATATGATTGTTTACAGAAATAGGATTATAAGAGTTAAAACTGGAAAGAACCTTTCATATCATCTAATCCAAGGATTCTTTACCCTTTTTGTGTCATGAAGTCCTTTGGGAGGCTGGAGAAACCTATGGACCTCTTTTCAAAATATTTTTAATACACAACTTAAAATTCACAGGATTAAAGAGGACACCAATTATATTGAAATAGTTATAAAAATATTGCCTCATCCAAGTTCATAATCCCCCTGAAGACTGTATGCAGTTGAGGCATAAACTGTAAATCCCATGTTCAGAGCCCCTAATTGAACTCAACTCTCATTTTATTATTAAGGAGATCCCAGAAAAGTTAAATGAAGACCAGAGAGTCAAGTAACCTGCCCAAGGTCACAGGAGTGGTAAATCCCAGTGACAAGATTAGCACTGAAGTTCTCTGACTCCAATCCACTTCTCTTTTCATGGCACCAAGTTGCCTCCCTAATTAAAAAACTAGAGGCATTAAAAAAAAATATATATATATATATATGAACTTTTACAGAGTCCATCTCTGTAGGATTATTGAAAGTGCTGTATAATTTCCCAAATGAAATTCTGTCCAATCTCCTCTTTTTTAACTCAGAGACTGTTACATTACCCCAGGGCAAGATCCATCTCTTATAAAAGGCCACTTGGAGGTCTTATCTCCCCTACTTTGTAGAAAGAGTGAATATCAATAGATAATCTACCCTACTGTCACTTACTTATTATTTGTGGCTATGACAAATCAATTCAGTTTATGCTTTTCTACATATAAAATGGAGATAATTCTCATATATTGGCTTGCTTCCTAGGAATATTATATTACATTTTCCTAAATAATAATCTAAAAGATTTTTGTCTATATGTCTTTATTTTTGCTTTGTTTTGTTTTTTGGTATCTTTCCCATTTACTTTTTAAAAGTTTTTTTTTAATATCCAGATTATACTTTGGTACAATTTTTCTATAATTATTTTCTGACATTTTGTGATCCATGTTCTCTCCCTCTCTCCAAATCTTCCTGCTTCCCCAAGACTATAGATAATATGATATATATTGTACATGTATTATAAAATATATATTTCCAAGTTTATCATGTTGTGAAAGAATACTATAAATTGTTCAGCCACCCCCCAATTGATGGACATACATTCAATAGTTTCCAGTTCTTTGCCACCACAAAAAGAACTACTATAAATATTTTTTGTACAAGCAGCTCTTTTCCCCCTGGCTTTGATCTCTTTGAGATACACACTTAGTAGTTATATTTCTGGGTCAAAGGGTATGTAAAGTTTGATGACCTTTTAAAAATGGTTCCAAATTGCCATCTAGAATGGTTGTATCAATTCAAAGTTCCACCAACAGTGTATTAAAGATTCAATTTTTCACATCCCCTTCAATATTTATCACTTTCCTTTTTTGTCATATTAAGTAGATGTGTTCTTAACCAAATAAGAGAAAGAAGGAATTACAAAAGATATAGATAACTTTGCTTTTGTTGTTGTTCAATTCTATCCAACTCTTTGTCACTTCATTTGGGTTTTCTTGGCAAAGATACTGGAGTTGTTTCCCCATCCCTTTTCCCAGTTCATTTTACATGTGAGGAAACTGAAACAAATGCGGTTAAGAGATTAATTCAGTGTTCACATAGCTAGTAAGAATCTGGGGGTCAGATTTGAACTTTGGAAGATGCTCTGTCCACTGCACAATGTAGCTGCCCCTAGTATTAGGCTGGATTAAAGAAATAAACTTTGCTTCTATTTCACCTGTTGTGCATAAGTACCTACTATTCTTACAATCTTCTTTCCCTCAGAACTAAATTTTCTGACACTGTAAAAATAAATGGTTGCTTTAACAAAACTGAAAACAAATATAATGCACATTGTTGGATGTCAGCCTAACCCTAACCATTCTAACAGAGGATGCTTTTAATAAAGATTAAAATGGGTTTTAATGTTTTTTTCCCTTTACCTTTTCCTAAGTGTGGACCTGACAAATGAAACTGAATTCACTGTCCAGAAGGAAGTGAAGACCAATTTTTATCTAATGAGAGGGAATCATTTTATCTCTCCTAGTAGCTTGGGTTTATTTTGTGGTTTTATTTCTTAAGCCCAAGTATAAAATGTTTTACCTCTGATAATTTGAGCAGAGAATGCTATTAAGTTTGCCTATCAGAGGGGGAAATTTTCTAAATTGACAAGGCTTGCCTAAACTATTTTTAACCATTCACTTAAAATCTCTTTAAGATGCTAAAACTCAAACCTATTCAAAAATCAATATGTTGCATTAAAACATGATCATATGGTGTATAATACAATAATTCAAAACACAAGGGCAAACATTTCTTCCAAGAGTAATTCATTTCTCAAGAGAAAAATATAAGTATTTTGACTTCCCACTCATCCCCCTACCCCTTTTTGGATATTGAAAGAAGTATTTCCCTCCCTCCCCCATGATTGGGGGATGGTTTGTAGGAGAGGAGAGGCTATGATTTTGAGAATGTTCTGTTCATAAGTTCTAAAGATTATATGACCATATAGTTTGCAGTAAAGAAGGCAGACTAAGGAATTGTGCAAGCTCACCCAAACCCACCTCCAAACAACCACAAAAGAAAAAAAAATGCTTCAAAACAAATTTTGAAGTAGCAGAACTGCAAGAAGACATAATAAAGCAGGGTTTCAGTCAAATCAAATGTAGAGGGACAACAGATAGGACCAGCCATGCTGGCGTAAGAGGTGAGAGCACTGGAATCAGTAGTATGAGGAGCAGCCCAGTGAAAGCACACACTGAGGAACTTGAGGATGTGCCCAGTGAGGAGGTGGAGGAATGATCCATTGCTAGCACAACCAGCACCCAGAGGAACCCTCAGCTGAAGGAACAGCACCAGAGGGAGTTAGCTGCTGAGGAATGGAATTTAGCTAACTCTACTGCATGTGGCATCCAAGGGAGTCAAAGGACAGTGCTCCTTCCACTCCAGAAATGGAGCTAAGCCTCAAAATATAGGCAGGATCATGAATAAAGTCTCTTGAAGTCAGTAAAAGAGAAAGGAAAGGCCTGACTTTGGAAAACTATTTCAGCAGAAGGGAAGACCAAAATACAAGCTCAGAAAAGGATAGCAATGCCAAAATGGAAATGTGGCCTTGCCTCTTTCGCCTCAAAGGCAAAAGAGAAAGGATGTCAAGCTCAAAATGAATTCCTAGAAGGGCTCCAAAATAGGATCAAACAACAAATAATAAGGAATTTAGAAGAAAAAACAGAAAAGAAAATTATAGAAAAAGTCAAGAAGTTTGTGATTATAATGGAATGTGCCTTAAGAAATAACGTATAAGAAAATCACTAAAAAACATGGGAAGACTTAGATGAAATAAGGCAAAGTGAGCAGAAAAGGAATAATGTTGTACATAGTGACAGCAATAAAGTATGATGATAAACTATCAGCAATGCAAGGATCCCGGACAACTCCAAGGGACTAATGACAAAAAAGGGTGTCCACTGCTATGGAAGGAACTGATGATATTTGAATGTAGATTGAAGTATAACATTCTTCACTTTATTTGCTCCATAAATTTTTTTCTAGTGTAAGTGATATGTGTCTTCTTTCACAACATGATGAACAAAGAAATATGTACTGTATAATAACACATGTATAACCTATAACATATTAGCTGCTATCTTGAGTAAGGGGGATAAGTGTGTGGAGGGAGAGAACATGTATCACGAAATGTCAAAAAATGATTATAGAAAATTGTACCAAGATATAATCTGGGGAGATTTTTTAAATTTTAATTTAAATTTTTAATTTAAAAATGTATCTCTTCTCCATAGCTGTGAGAGGTGTTATCTGCTCCAGAGGAGCTTATATTTTATCTAAATGAGCAGCAGGAGTTACTGTAGCTTCTTGAGCAGGGGTGTGCTATAGTTAGAACTAAGCTTTAGGAATGTTAATTTAGCAACTGTATTAGTAATAAATTGGAGAGAAATGAGAGACTGGATGCAGGAAAACCAGTTAGAAGGGCATTGTAATACATGACAGGTTATGAGAGCCTGTCCTAATCTGGTTGTGGCATGAATAAAAAGGTGGGAATTGATGAAAAGGATATTGAGAAATAGAATAAACAAAGGCTTAACAATTAACTAAATGGTATAGGGTAATTGAGAGTGAAAAATTAAATACAACTCCTTGGTTGTGAATCACTGTGTCTGAGATGTCAACATGGAAATCTAGAGATCCCCAGTTTATTTAGTTTGAGGGTAGAAACCCCAGGTTTTGACCTTGTCACAGAAGAGGTTTCCCCCTGAGGGAAGGTCCCTCCTCACCAGACAATAGACATCCACTTCAGCTTTGGTGCAGTAAGTAGCACATCACTCTCACAAGCTGAAGGTCTCAAGTTCAATCCCGAAGGAAGGTGTGATATACTGGGAAAGGCTTCTGGAGTCAAAAGAGCTACTTGACTTCTGATGGGATTTACCTCCCCACCTGAAGTGAATGTCTATTGTCTTGTGAAGTGGGACCTTCCCTCCTGTGACAAGGTCAAAACCTGGGGTTTCTACCCTCAAACTAAATAAACTGGGGATCTCTAGATTTCCATGTTGACAGAGAGAATAGCCGCCATGCCCTCAAGAGGAATGGGAAAATTTGGATAGGGGAGTTTAGGAGGAAAGAGAAATGGGAAAATTTGGATAGGGGAGTTTAGGAGGAAAGAGAAATGGGAAAATTTGGATAGGGGAGTTTAGGAGGAAAGAGAAATGGGAAATTTTGGATAGGGGAGTTTAGGAGGAAAGAGAATAAGTTTAACTGGTTAAACTTTCAATATCTAAGGACATCAATATGAATAAATGGATTTTAGAGATGAGGAACTGAAACTCAGGAAAGCAATGAGGACTACATATGGGTGTAATCTTCAGAGACAATCCTTAAACCCATGAGAGCTGAAGAGATCACCAAGAGATAGTGTTGAGAGAATAAAGTACTGAAGTAAGCACTAGAGTCAACCCATACAAATTCAGCTGAACATGAGTGATTATATTTATGAAGAATATTTAGACGTACCAACAATAATACATAATGATCAACTGTGAATGATTTAATTATTACAATAAGGCAAGGAGCCAGAACAACTCCAAGAGACTCATGACAAAAAAGGGAGATCCATTGTCATTGAAGGAACAGATAGTATTTGAATACAAACTGAAACATATTATTCTTTATTTCCTCTATGAATTTTTCTCTAGTGAAAGCAATATGTGTCTTCCTTCACATGACAAACATGAAATATGTAATATACGATAATATATGTAAAACCTATATCAAATTACCTGCCTTTTAGGGGAGAGAGGAGGAGTGGGAAGGAGAGAGAGAACATAGAATATAAAATATAACAAAATAAATATTGAAAAATTGTATTGACATGTAATCTGGAAAAAAATTTATGACAATAATAAATGAGAAAATAATGCTTAGAATATGGGTCCTTATTTTTTTTTAATGACATTAACTTCTTTGGCAGTCTGATGAAGTCTATATACCTCTTCTCAGAATATTTTTTTTAATTCATAATTGAAGAAAATGCTAACTTTCAATTAGAGATTAGTGAAAATAGAGGCCTTTTTTTCCCATCCAAGTTCTAGAGCTCCTTGAAATATATCCAAGGCTGAAAACTTTTAGCTTAGATGCATCCATCAGAACCACTACAGAAAAAATGTCAATAAAATCCAGAAGAGAGAGTACCCATAAATATGGGATCAAAAGTTTCAAATACTGAAAATTTCAAGAAGGATGAAGACTGAGAAAAGGTGATTGGCAAGAGCAACAAAGAAATCATTGGTAACCTTGAAAAGTATTTTGAAAAAGTGGATGAGAATGGAAGCCATTTCAGGGTACTGAGTAGTTAATGAGAGTTCGAAAAGGGAAATGACAAATGATGACATTATTTTAGGATCATATCTCTAGAGCCAGAAAGAACCTCCTTATCTATTTAGTCCAAACCCTACATTTTACGAATGAGCAAACTGAGACCCAGAGACATTAAGAGACATCTTTGATTTCATACAGGTAAAATTTTTTCACAAAGGTGAGCTTTGAACCCAGGTCCACTGATGCCAGAGCCAGCATTCATTCTTCTATACTCTGATGCTTAGTGTAGTGCCCAAGTGCATTACACATACATAGTAATAGCATTTCATTCATTCATTCATTCCTCTTATTCAAATCTTAATCTTTAAACTAGTAATCTAACAGTGAAAGGGGAAATATATATATAAAACCATAACTGGAAGGTATGTTAAGGCCCAATAAAGGGTTTGGGGGATGAGGAGGACTGTTTGTTCATTTTTAGGATAAAAGCTAATCAAGTTTGTAGACAATAGGGAAAGATCCAAGGGACGAAGAAAGATGGGTGATTGGAGAGAAAAAAGGGAGTTATCAAAAAGGCAAACTGTCAGAGAAACAAAATGGCTACAAGTAGAGGGTATGGCAGTGGCAAAAAATACCACCTCATCCTCTAAAACTGGAACAAAAGGGAAGAGGGTGAGAGAATGATGCAAAGGTGATTTAAAGTATGGAACTGAAGGGAAGAATGATCTCAACTTCTTTTCAGTGAATAATGGCATTAGGTCTTCTGAAAAAAAGTAGTATGGATGATATGAAGAGATAAAGATTGGAAAAGTAGCTATAGGGAGGGTGGTAGTCAGAGAAAAGTAAAAGGATCGCATTGGCATGAATACTGGAAAGTTTAATTGAGACTGGAAACCAAATTTGTAGTGGACTTAGTTTGTTTCACTTACAGGAATTCTGAAAGCATTTAACAGGAGAAGAGAAATTGCATAAAGGTGATAATATATTGTTGAACCTCTGGTAATAGATAAACTGAAATAGTATGATGGGGTCAAAAACTCAAGAGTAAGAAACAAAGTAAAGAAAAATTGGTTAACTCCATGGTTAGCATTTTGAAGTAAGAAAAATGAGACAGGGGCAAGGAAAGAAAGCCTGGGGAAGCAGAAAAAGGTAAAGTGGTTGTACATTGGGGTGAGGACAGAGAATAGTGTTCGGGAGGGTTTATTCTCAGGGAGAGATGGAAAAATAAGAGATTATAGACAGGCAGTATAAAGGAATTTTCAGGTAACAGATTGTAGAGGTAGAATATTGGAAGAAGATCCCAAGATCCAGGGTGCAATTTATGTGGTTGAGATGGAGGAAAGAAATAGATCATGGGAGTTAAGGTAGATGTGAACTGGGAAGCAAAAGAGTTTGAAGGAGACATCAATAGTAAAAAGGAAGTTTCAAAGTGTAACAGTAGATGTTGATCTAGAAAAGGAGCAGGAGTATGCTGGAGCCAGCTCAAACCAACAAGCCAATTGTTAAATTTTCACTGAGCATTTACAGGAGAGAAATCAGGCATCACTACAAATCAGGACTTGATTTATTGTATCATAGATTTCTAGGCTTAGGAAAGTGATGGAGAAAGTGTTAATAAGGAAGATTAAACTTAAATGTGTTTAACCTTCCATATCAGATTAATAAAACATTTACCAGTACACCCCTGAGAGGAAGCCAAGTACTGAATTCCCTGAGAATTCCAAGAAGCATCCAGATTCCCCAAGTTTATTTGTAGGAATGGTAGGTCTGAGTTGTATTCCAATTTGAGTTTTCCCCCTAGCATTTCTTTTTCTCCACACTGCTCACAAGACAAAAAAGACTCTCCAGACTGAATCCAAGAGTGATGACACATGGCTGTGAGTTTTGGTGAAGAGTTAATCTAACTAAAGATTGGAGGGTAAACTCAAACACATCTCTGCTCTCTACCTCTTCCAGACAATTCTTTATCATACTCCCTATTCTCTGACCATTAACCTTGATCTTTCACCTGAAGCTTGGACCAATCCTCTAGACTTTAATATTATCTTGCCCACTTCCAGACCCCTCTCCCACCATTTCCAGGTCATACTGCTGCTGTGTACTTGATAACCTCTCCTTTTTGATCTATCCTTTATATATAATCTTCCAGCATGAATTATAAACTATCATGCAGTACAGGGCATTGATAAAGAATCTATTATCACCCAAGGCACAAGACTTTCTCCAAACTTCCTTAACCATGAGATAAGATGATAGTTCATTATACAGATAAGTAAATTGAGACTCAGGGAGTTTAAGCAACTTGTCCAAGATCACACAGGTAGTATCAGAGACAGGATTTTAATACAGATCCTTTGACTCAAGGATAGATTTTTTTTCTCCTTTACCAAACCTTCTTCTTCTTCTTCCTCATGTTGTAAGCATGTACCTTAACTGGCTCCTCTCAAGCCCCTCCCTTTCTTGCTCAGGGATTGATAATGGAATCAACATTACCTTTGTTAGGGCTATTATAAAGTGCCTGATAATCTCCTACCTCCAGGTCCTATTCAGAATTCCAAAGATTCCGACTCATAAAAAAGACAAAGAGGAGTTTCCTTCCCTAGCCACCATTTCATGTTCTCTTATAGTTATACCTGTCAGGCCAATCCTTCCCATATCCCAATCTCATCAAACCTTACCCTTCCATTGTGCCCTGCTCCCTACATTATTCCCTGTTTGTTGTGAACAAACTACCCTTCAAATTAGACACGCATTCTCCCTCCTACACTACTTTGTTGTTGTTCAGTCATTTCACTCTTCATGCCCCAATATGGGGTATTCTTGGCAAAGATATTGGAGTGAGTTGCAACTTCTTTCTCTAGCTCCTTTTATAGATGAGGAAACTGAGGCAAATGGGATTAAATGTTCACATGTTTTCAGGGTCACAAAGCTAATAAGTATCTGAATCTACATTTGAATTCAGGTCTTCTGGATTCTAGGTCTGATATTCCATCCATTTCTTTGTATTTGTATTTGATATTTATATACATGTTGTTTCTTCCCCCATCGAATGAAAACTCTTAAAGGGTAGGGATTGTTTTTATTTGGCCATTGTATTAGTGTATAGCCCATTATTTGGAATACACAGATACTTACCAAATATTAATTGAATTACAATGAATTGAATAACCTTGTAAGGCAGATGGTACAAATATCACCCACAGGTTACAGAGAGAATTGAGATTTAGAAGATTTGCAATAACTAATTGCCAGCTACATAGCCAATAATTATGAGAAACAAGATTTTAACTTAGATCTATGCCTAGAATCTTTCCATTGCATTGCAAAGACCTTTCTCTAAGATACAACTCTAATGAATTTTTATCTAAATGTAAAATAATTATTTGTCTGTGCTTTATCTTCCTACTAGACTATGAGCTTCATGAGAGCATGCCTCTTATTTTAACATTTATCCTATGGTGCTATGAACATAGTAAGAACTTAATATAAGTTTGCTGAGCTAGAATTTATGTGAGGTCTCAATCTGGAAAATGTACATGCCTTTGGGTGTTGTTCATGGCTTAAATTATAAATTAAGAAAGTATTTGAGCCTGATGAATGAATTAAAAATCATTTAAGTGCTTATAATGTCAACTGTGCTGAATGATAGAAATGCTGATTAAAAAAACAAAATAGTCTTTGTTGTCAATTTTTTAATTAGATTTTCTTTTCTTTTCAGTCATTCTGAATTTTCTCCCTTTCCCTTCCCCACAACCTTTGATAAGGTAAGAAAAACAAAACTCATGTACAATATGTATAGTCATGAAAACAAATTCCTACATTAGCCAAACTGGGAAGGAAAAAAAAGAAGGGTGAGAGAAGGAGAGAGACAGAGAGAGACAGAGACAGAGACAGAGAGACAGACAGAGAGAGACAGAGATGGAGAGAAATAAAGAGACAGAGAGACAGAGAATGGGGTGGCAGGGAGGGATGAAGGGAAAGAGGAAAAGGAGGAAGGGAGGGGAGTAAAGAAGGGAAAGAAGGAAAGAGAAAGAAGAGTCTATCAGCTTTCATGTCTCATCATTAGTTCTCTGGAATTGTGCTGCTTGGAATTATTAAATCTTTGAAAGTTGGTATTTTACAATATTGCTGTTAGAGTATAAATTGTTCTGTTTCTGTTCATTTCACTCAGCATCAGTTCCTATGTCTTCTGAGCCTTTTTTTTTTGAAAGTAGGAGGGTTCTAGTCTAAAAAGTCTCAGATATGGTAAACTGTTATGGTTGATTGACAGTCCCTTTCAAAAAGCAAGGCTTGTTTTTCTTTGATTACTGGGCCTAGAATTGTGGGGAGAGGAAAAGGATAGAGAGTAGTCAGTCTGTGGAAGTGTCAGCACAAGTGGCAAGAAGGTCTGTATAAATGGCTGAATGGGATATAAAAATTCCTGTTTCCAAGAGACACATTTCAAGAATTGGTGGAGTGTTTGGGAAAAGGAAAATGTGGTACCTTTCCTAAGAGTAGGCATATATGAAAAAGAAAAGAGAACTAGGCAAGTGGTAAGAAGATAAGCACAAGAAAAAAAGTTGTGATATAGGAGATGGGAGAATCTCTTTTGATGTTTAATGGGAGTTTATGGGAGGGACCCTAAAATAGGGAGGTGGCTCAGGATGATTGATATCCTGAAGTGAGAATTCCAGGGAGGCAGGGTCCAGATTAAGCAGAGAAGTATCTCAAAGTGTAACATGCATATAAAAGGATACATGTGTGAGGCCATTGTGATAGACAAGATTAAATTTAATTTTAGGATGAGCAAATTAGCACCTGGCACAAAATTGGTGCAAGAATGTTTGTTGAATTTGCTGTATCCAGGGCATCCAAATGTATGTAGGATAGGGGTGGGATATGGAGGATTCTAGAATGATGGGGGCTGTGAACATTGTCCCATGATGAGAAGGGGGTAATGCTCCCCTTTGGGAATCAGGAATGGAAATGAAAAGGATCTAATAGCAGGACACACTATAAATTACAGTTGATTTTGAATGAAAGAGGCTACTTTTTCCTGTGGTTCCTATAGGTTTTTCATTCTTCCTATCCCCACCACAATCTTCCATTCTCCATCCTGTATCCTTGGGGGAAATGATGTACATTAGAGGAGAGAGGAAGAAAAACTGTCTTTTTTTGTTGTTGTTGTTGTTTTGCATTCAAAGAAACTAAGGCACCAGAAAAATTTGATAACTTGAATTGAGTCACACAGCTCATCTGCTTCCATCTCAATTTCAGCTGTTTAGTTTATTATGCTATCCACTGTGCCCTTTTCAGAGGATTTTACTGGTACAGTGTTAAGCTGTTAAAAGAAAATTGACTTGTCCTCTTGCCATTTAATGTCATCATGAAAACAAGCTGTTTCCCTGAGAGAAATAAATAGGACCTTACTGCTTAAAAAAAAAAAAAATCTGCCCCCATGCCATTCAAGGTTACACTTCTTAGCTTGGCATTGCCCTGGGGCAAACAATGGTGCCAAGGCTGAGATCCAGGCCAATGCAATCCTGGAAATTAACTCTTGCAATGGAAAGTGAAAGAACAAATGTGTCCGAGTGGATGTGAAGGGGTTTCTGGATAAAAGCAGAACACTCAGGACCCCAGTGATCTAGGATTCCTATCAGGGATGCTATGTTTTGGCCATGTTTGAGGATTCTCGATGATGTGGGTCAAAAGTTAAGCCCACAGAGTGCTTTGCTGCTAGATTTTCCAATGAGTTCCTGGAATGACTGTGAGAAAAGGTGGTGTTAATTTTCTGCAGTATTAAACTCAAATGGTAACAGGGTTGCAGAGAGAAGGAGAGGCAGAGGTTTGGGGATACAGGGATATGAGGGGGGGAGGCGAGAATTGAGTTATATTCCAATCAGAACAGCCCCAACACAAGCCAGCAAAAATTATTGTGAGCTCCACAGCTGGGCTGCAGATACATTTACAGTTAGGGTGAGCCACTGGATACTAAGAACCACTAGGTGGCATTTGTGATTTATTACTTTTGGAGCTATGGTTTTAAAACATTTCTGCTGTTCCTTTGCTCAGAATGAACAAAACATTTGGCATTCCGGAACTTTTCATCCAAGAAACACAAATCTCGTTTTCTTTCTCCATCTGGGGAAGGCAGTGGGTTTCTAAAGGTGCCTTTCTTAAGGCACATTCTTTGGGAGGTCTTCTCTGACCCCCACACCACTAGTTTACGTAAGTAATTACTTCTCTACAATTAAGCTGTAAATATTGCAATCACTCCATTCTTGTCCTGTCACTCCAAGCCCCAACCACAACAAATAGTGCTAATCACATACTTATTCAAGTGTGTAATTATTCACAGTTAAACTTCTGTCACTTTCACCCTGTTTGGAAACAGCAGAACACAACCTGTAATTAGCAAATGTGGCTCCAGGCACTTTTGCTTGGGAGTAAGCCAGGGATTCAGCACCTAGGCACTCCTTTGATCTGGAAGCTGGCAAGGATCCTGGCCCCGAGGCCAGAGTGCTATCAGCACTCAGCAAGTCACAGAGATCAATGAATATGTCAAAGGAGTCTATCCCAAATCACAGATTATTTCCTTTTCTCCCTATGGCTTCTGCCTTTGGTAGATATTTCATAGAATTTTCTTTTCTTTTTGAATCCATCAATTTCTTTTAAAGGTTTTGGGGTTACGTCTCCAAGCATCTCCAACTTAGGTTTACAAAGAAAAAAGTAAAGGTACTTCTTGTTCATCCTTGCTATCTTACTTTTGCAGTTCTAGCACCTAGGACAGTGCCTTGCACACAGCAGGTACTAAATAAATGATTTCTGAATTGGGATGAGTTATCATCAGGAGTGAACTAAGCAACTGGTTGGAGGTGATGGTATGGGGTTAGCCTTGTTAGCTCAGCCAGTGCCCAGTGCTAATAAGGCCAATGTCCCTTGTTCCATCCTTGAAAGACCAAATTAGGTTTGATCTGTTCCAAAGACTGCACTGAAAATCTCCACTGGAGACCTCAGACCTTGGTGTTTGTGATCACCAAAGAGACAGGGACAATGTTGCATGAGTGCGAAGGTAATTCATTACTATTAATAGCAAAAGAGCTCCCAGGCAATACTTTTTGGAAAGTTCAGTATAGAGAAGTGAAATGAATTACCCAGGTTCACAAGGAACAGAATTTGAACCCAGCTCCTTTTTCTCTTTCCGTTTGGATTATTCAACTTCTTTAGACATAAATATCTTCTTTGAATTTGGAGAAGATATAGTGTTAACTGTGTGTAGAAACAGAAAAGTTGCTCAACACCACTAATGCCTTTGCCCCCTCCCCCCCAAAAAAAAACAACAACACTCACCTCTTTTGCAAAGTCTTTGTTTTATTTTGTTTTGTTTTTTAATGGGGAAAGTGAGAGAGGCATAACTATTCTTTACAGGCTTTAGAAAATGGTTCCCAACAACATGGCAATGGGTTCGAATCAAGAACACATGTGATACCCAGTGGAATCACGCGTCAGCTATGGTGGGGGGGGGGGGAGGAAAAGAAAATGATCTTTGTCTCTAATGAATTATGCTTGGAAATGATCAAATAAAATATTGTTAAAAAAAAAAGAAAATGGTTCCCAGATCAAATAAGGGAGGGAGGAAGGAAGGAAGGAAGGAAGGAAGGAAGGAAGGAAGGAAGGAAGGAAGGAAGGAAGGAAGGAAGGAAGGAAGGAAGGAAGGAAGGAAGGAAGGAAGGAAGGAAGGAAGGAAGGAAGGAAGGAAGGAAGGAAGGAAGGAAGGAAGAAAAAAGAAAAAGAAAATTATCTTTGTGACATTTTTTGTCAAGATTAATTTTTTTTTTAATATATAGGTAGAATAGGATAACCTGCCTTCATTAAGATCTTTAGTGGTTATGAGCAATGAAAATATGTATTCATGCTACAAGCATGGCTAATTTTGACACTTTTGTATTTCATTACCTTCATTCTATTATATATGGTCCTATCTTTCTACCTGATGTCTTGCCTCAATGTCTTTGAGTGCTAAAATACATAGTGAAAGTATACTAGCTAACTTTCTCTGAAATATTCTAAGGGATCTTGTGATCTTATCAATTGGGAAATTCTCTACAATGATGTGGATTGCAAATCCACCCATCACTATTCATCCTGTGCTTTCATTTCCTTCTGGAAATTCACCTCTTTTGACATCAAGAGGGGACCAGTTGGCTGTTCAGTTGTCATCCCTCATACTTATCACTGGCCAATACATGTTACCCTCATTTATGATATCTTTTTAAATTCCTGTTCTTATGGATTCTTATGGATTATATATTAAAGCCTGCTAACACCTAACTCGTACCTCTCCATTGTCTTCATATTAAAATTCTTTGGTAACTCTTCCACTGTACATCTCAGTGTAACATTGTCGTTTCTTATTTAGAATATTTTTCCATGGTTACACAATTCATGATTTTTCCTTTCCCTCTTCCTTCCCTCCTCCCACAGCTGACAAGCAGTTCCACTGGGTTATACGTGTTTCATTGTTCAAAACCTATTTCCATGTTATTCATATTTGCAATAGAGTGATCTTTCAACATCCAAACCCTAATCATATCCCCATCGCCCCATGTGATCAAGCAGTTGTTTTTCTTCTGTGTTTCTGCTCCCACAGTTCGTTGGCTTGTTGGTTTGAGCTGGCTCCAGCATACTCCTGCTCCTTTTCTAAATCAATTGAGCAAACTTCAAATTGTGCTAAATGTACATAAAGATTCATGCTTGAGGAAAATGTATTGTTAGTTATGTAAATTATCTGAAAGAGGAAAAGATATCAAAGGGCTGAGGGTTAGGAAGAATGTGGAGAACCCAGGAAAAAAATACCCAAAACATTAACTTTACATATACATAATCTGTGTGTGTGTGTGTGTGTGTGTGTGTGTGTGTGTAATATGCTCTTTTACCTATACAATATCTCTATCCATCATCTACACATGATGCTAGGGTATCCTTGATGAAGGTATAAGTAAGGGTATTAAAGAGCAAACAGACTTTCACAAATCATATTCAATAAAGAACCACAGCTTTTCCATTTTAAAATTGACAGAAAGATATAGAGAATAAAGCACTCCACTATTGACTATGAAAAAAAAAAAACACATTTGAACTGGTAGAGTAAAACTTTCTTTACCAATTGAAAAGTCAATAACTCTAATTCGTGAATTTGCTAATTGTTCTTTGTTAACATACATTAGTCAAGGTTTGGTTCTTAGAGAAAATTATATTTTGAGTTTGTAAGTTCAAGTATGAGAGTATAGCTCTGTATATTTCTGGTCAAAGGGAATATTTCTCTCTTAGGTAGAGTTGTCTTCTTAGGGCAGGTAAATACAGGTGGAATTTCTCTTGAGTTGTGAAAGAAGAGGTCATTTGCCTATTCAGTCAGATCAGCTAGAATCAACCCTAATAATCAATGGTGTGGCAGATGCCTCTAACAGATTGCCTTTACATCCTTATTTTATAATATATTTTGTAAATGAAATACTGTGGCTATGTCTATATTAGCAAAATAACAGATTAAATTGGCCATTTATTTAGGAAGTTAAAATAATGTAAATTGATATAAAATTTGGGAGAATCTGACTCCACAAAACTCTGATTTTTCTCTAACACAATGGTCTAGAAAAAAAGCAATAAAACAAAGTTGTTATGTGATTAATAAGAATCAATCTTGGCCCCAGAGGAAAAAAAGTCAGAAACTGCATCTCTTTCCTTGGAAGGGAGGAATTAGGTAGGAGTGTAAAATATTGCATACAGTGTTAGATAATCCTGTGTCTGTTTTTGATTGTTTTCTTTGCTTAACTGATTTTTTTTTGTTCTTTTACAAGAGGGGAAACACATATATTTATATATATGAAAATTATTGTGATATACATTTTGTATCTTAAAACTTAAAAAAATGTATGGGTACTGTCAGAACTTCATTGATAAAATTCTCAAAACTCCATTTCACTTGGTTTGCATAAATTCGGATGATATGTCTACTGCTATCATCATTATAACTTATCTCACCTAATCATATACTTAAGAGAAGGAATGGACATGGATGATTATTTATTTCAAACCCTTCTATTTATAAATGAGGAAACTGAAGTCCAGAGAAGGGAAGTGACTCTCTCAAAGACACATAGACAGTAAGTATTCAGGTAGAATTTGAATTAAACACAAAACCTCAGATTCTAGATCCATTATTCTTTCCAATATACTCAACTGCCAGAGGTAGAATTTGAGTACATGTTCTCCTACTCCAGAGCCAGTATTCTTTACAGTAAACTGTATTGCCTCATAAGCACATTAATAATTAACCTTTATAGGCCATTCCCTAAATGCAAAAGCTACATTGGACCACTAATTTATTTTGTTAACTTGGAAATAACACAGAACTACTAATGTAGTCAGAAAAACTAAGTCTTTAATCAGGAAAGGGATAGGTCCAGTAATTGGTCACACTAAAAACTACTCAGTCAACACCCTGGGGCTTCAGGGACCTAACCCTGGGAGAGCACCAAGCTAGACAATTTCTCCAAAGCATAACAGAATTTGGGAAACTTATATGCCTTTTGGTGAACTAAGGATAGGGAAATATGATTGATTGGCATTATTATGGCTACCAGTAAATGCAAAGTTCAAGACTAGATTATCTGGGAGAGGCTGATGCTTTACAATGAATCCAAAAGGGAAGGGTCCAACCAAGGGCTGGGCTACCTGGGAGAAGACTTTGATACAAGGGAAGAAACTACAAGGACAAAAAGGTACTTAACATAGGATTAGGTCTACCTTGAAGTCTATTGTTCTGTCTGAAAAGGGTGAGTCTGGGACTTTCCTGGGGTGAGTTCTCTGGGACCAAGGCAGACTTGGGGTCTCCAGATTTCAAGTTCACAATTTAAATTAGGAGGCAGTGTATTCAACTGGAATAGAAAGCCTGAGCTCAAGTACTATCTCTGATCCTTGCAACCTTAGATGACTTTGGCAGTCACTTATGCCTTCCTAGTCTTAGTTCCTTCATTTTTAAAATGGGGGAGAGGTGAATGGATTAGATTACAACTTTAGTTTCTTCTACTTTGATCCTGATCCCTAGAGAGTTGTGTCTGTAATTGTGTCAACATGGAATCTAGAAACCCCAAACTTGTAGCCTAGTAAGATCTGATGAACCCCAGTTTTAAGACTAGCTGATAAGCTGGAGACTCCAAAGCTTGGACTGGTTCCCTGTTCCTATGAGAATCCAACCTGAAGGGAATCTCAAGCTAGCAGTTTCAGACTGAATAATGGACCTCAAAATAAAAGACAATCCCAGTTAGGTGGGGCTTAAGCAAAAGCTGAGTGCCTTCTTAGGGCATTAGGCAGTGTGTCAGCCTCATAAACTGAAAGTCCAGAGTTAGATCCTTGAAAGGGGGATGTGGTACAATGGGAGAAGCTTCTAAGACAAAAAGAGGCAGTCAGCTTAGCCCCACCTAACTGGAATTGTCATGCACTTTAGAGTCCATTGTTCATTCTGAAACTGCTAGCCAGAGATTTCCTTCAGGGTGGATTCTCAGGAGAACAGAGAACACTAATGCAAGCTCTGGAGTCTCCAGTTGGTCAGCTAGTTCTAAAACTTGGGGTTCATCAGATCTTACTAGGCTACAAGTTTGGGGTTTCTAGATTCCATGTTGACAATCGCATACCATGCCCAGTAGAATCATTATTTCAAAGGAGGTCTAGAAAATTATTTAGCTCCCTACCTTCTGGAATCTAACACACATTATAAGGGGTGTGTGTGTGTGTGTGTGTGTAACTGTGCTCAAATTCTGGCTTTGACACTTCCTGTGTGACCTGTGGCAAATCACATAATCTCTCTGGGTCTTTTTCCTCAACTGTGAAAAAAAAAATAAGAGGACAGAGAAATGTAACTAGATGACCTGAAAAATCCCTTTCAGCTCTAAATCTACAGTCTTAACAATCCTATGTCATCATTCAATCAGTCTACATTTACCAAGGACTCACTGCTGAGAGCAATGGCAGAATGGATAGAATGCTGAATGTGGTCAAAGGAGCACCAGGGCTTTTAACCCTGACTGACACTAACTTGTATAAGGAACTGATGACAAGTCACTAAAGCTCTCTGAGCCTGACACAACACAGTTTAATTATAGACCATGGAGAGATTTCCCACAACCAGAAATTATAGATCCTTATTGTATGTTGACTGGGGAGACCATCATGCACCAGGCTTTGAAGTAGTCACAAAGCCAGAGAAGCATATACACAGATATAGAATGCAAAGACACAAGGGATTTATATATTACAAAGGAAAGAACAGTGACTCTGAAGTTGGAAGGCCTAGATTTTAGTATCTATTCTACCATTAGCTACCTGTGTGACCTCTAGAAAGTCATTTAACCTCTCTGGGTTTCAGTGATTTCCTCTAGGAAGTGATAGGATTGGGCCAGTTAATTTCTATGTTGCTTCTATTTTTAAATCATATGATCAAAGTATTAAAAGTCTCCTTCCCCAAAAGATTTCCCTGACGACCTGAGAGCAAAGAGCTCTTAACCTGGTCCATGGATAGTGTGAGGGAGTCTATGAACTTGAATGGGGAGAAAATTACATCTGTACTTAAATGTAATTTCCTTTTCTTTTTTATTCTATGTCATGTTTATTTTTATGCATTTAAAAACATTCTTAGAAGGTTTCCCCAGACTGCCAAAGAGTTCAATAACCCAAAAAAGGTTAAGAACCTCTGCCTCAGAGAATTATTTTCTTAACTTAAGGCATCGTATTTTAATAGCATCTTCCTGTTAAAAATGCAATTAAATTGGAGAGGTATCTTTATACCTTTATCATATCATTCCTTAAAACTGTAGTGTGCTACAATGGTGAGCAGAGAGCACAACCCTTAGGGAAGAGTCACAAAGTAAGTAAGTTTTTGATGGGTCAGAAGAAAAGAAAATTCTGGAACATGGAATAACTGTCCCAGAAGACTGGCCCAGGTGAAGCTGTGGATTGGGATGCCCTGACTTTCTGAAGGCAGCATCAGAGCACGCTGCCTCAGGATGAGTGAGGAAGATCAAAAACAAAATGGGAGGGGGCAGCTGGGTGGCTCAGTGGATTGAGAGTGAGGCCTAGAGATGGCAGGTCCTAGGTTCAAATCTAGACTCAGACACTTCCCAGCTGTGTGACCCTGGGCAGGTCACTTGACCCCCATTGCCTAGCCCTTACCACTCTTCTGACTTGATGGAAGGTAAGGGTTTTAAAAAACAAACAAACAAAAACAAAATGGGAGTATAGGGAACTTAGGAGAGGGGAGGGTGTAGACAGCATTGAAGATCAACTCAGACAGTCATAATTGTTCTCAGAGCAGGAAAGTTACAGTCTGAAAAATGAAGAGTTGCTCTTATATTTTACCTGGATTGCCCAAAGAAAGGGCAGGTTTCTCGGCTTTGTGTGTATAAATGTGTGGGCACATTTAAAAAAACCACAAATGATGAATCTGACTCTAGTAGTAGGGCATCAGCTCTCTTTCTCCCCTCAGACCCACTCAGGGCAGAGGAGAGAACACAGAGATTCATAAATGAGCTTTCTTTGTAGGGCTCAGACTGCTTTGAAATCCTTCATTAAATCTTTTTCACAAATAAATTGCCGGGTGACAGTGGGGAATATTTCACTCTTTTATTCATATGGAGCTTGAATTGGCTCTAGAATTTCAGTGTGTGGATCTCCAGGGTGGGGAGGAAGGCGCTGTGATCCTGTTTGAATGCAAGTGAGGAAAAGAGACCCCCAAAGGGAGTCATTGGACAGTGGGCAATTTTTGCAACTGGGTTAACCCGAATCTCCCTTCTACTGTGGGTTTCTGAAATGGAAAAAGTTAATTGTCTGCCTTGCCTATTGGGCCCTTCTCGGTTCTAGCACATAAATTGCTGGATTTGATTCTCCTCTAATAGGCTGGCAAGCGGTTCTAGACTAATAGTTTACAATAAAATGTCAAGTATCTGATTGCCATGGAAACATTAATTTCAAGGTGGACCCTGTAGCACTTTGGGTTGTGGAATTACAATAATATGGAAGTGCCACCGTCTCAAGATCTCTTCTGAAATGGCAAAACTACCTTCCTGTATAATGAATAGCTTCTGCCCTGTGTAGGAGACAGTGGGAAATGGCAAGCTCTCTCTACATACACATTCATTTGTGAATATGATCCATATTTATGTTCAGTGTGATGAAATGGCCACTTATTGTGGGGGGAGGGGGGAGGGGGCAGAGGAGCCTGCCCCATGCAGCCAGCGTCCACGCGGGGAGGAAGGGAACGAGTGGGAAAGTGTTAGCGAGACCCTCAGCCTGCTCCGCTACATCTAGATGGAACACATGTTCACACTGGCTCCCCAAGCCTGATTAACAGAGCACTGCTGATTAGGTTATGCAAATGCTAGGAGATGAATTTCACATTTCCCCCAGCCAGGCTTTTCACAGCTTTGCATTTATTATCCCCCTTTAAAAATACAGTGCCCTGGGAGGAGGGCTGGGGCTGGTTTTTTTATTTGTTCGCCAGCTCCGTTGGCACAGGCCTGTCAAGCGATCATCACGGGCTGTGATCTGCAAAGCTGCCCTTTGTTGTTCCCTGTGCCCCCCGCCCCCCACCCCCAGATTGTTTACAAGAAGTACACCAGCACTGGGCTTGCCTCCGAACAAGTGATTTCCCCGATTTCCGCAATCCTTGTCAGCCGGGGTGATGAAAATGTTACAGCCTTTGCTGACAAACCATCTGATAAACCTGGGCACGAAGGAAGCTCCCTAGCACCTTGCCGTCATGTGCAGCTGAAGACCATCAATGCCTCGTTCATCCTCCCTGATTGTGCAATCAGCAATCTGCCCCTTAGCATTCCAGATATTGCTAGCGATCACTAGCTTCCTCTCATCAAGGAAAGCAGTGGCTCCATTCCCCCCTGTTTGGCAATAGGAGGATGAAGCATTTGTTTGTGTTGCCAACAAGAGCTGAAAATCAAGGTTGTTTCTGTTCATTTTTTAATGGAGCCTCCACAACAGAAATATTTCCAGGGCCACAAACATTGAATTGGCTTTTATCATGTTATATAGGCAGGAATTGAGATATGGGCACAGATATATGCAGAAGAATACAAACACCCACATGAATGGGGGCATGCATAAGCCCACACATATGTGCACACTGCCTACATGTATGTGTGCAGATAAATACCATATGCATGTGCCTGTGTGTGTACCCAGGCACATATGCTATATGATAAAGTGCATATATACACAAATATATCTTTTTTCTTTTTCCCATTGCAGTGGTAGCAGCTTCCAAAGCATGGTGCGGCTTTCTGTCCCCCTTCAGGGAAAGATCTAATATAATTTTTGTAAATTGTGCAACTAGAAATTAATGGTGCAGAGATCAGCTGACATATCCATTTTCTGCAGCAAGGTCTTTATGATGATTTCCCTTGATTTACAAGATACTATTCAAGAACAGGATGGGCTCAGTGGAGGAGGGAAAAAAATGGCTCCATGTCACTACTTGGTAAAAATGCCACACATCTTTGTCAAATGGGAAGAAAAACCCTGCTCCTTCCAAGTGATTTAGGATCATAGGTCTAGATCCCAATGGGACTTGAGAGCCCCTAATCCAATTCACTCATGTTACAGATGAGGAAACTGAGGCCTAGGAATATTAAATGGTTTTCCAAGCATCTAGTGGGGAGTGAGTGGCAAAGGCAGTTTTGAACCAGGTCCTCTGCTCCAGACTCAGTATTCTTTCCACAGCACAAGCTGTACCTTTCTAGGAAATAGGGGATTCACATGCCAGCTTTTAGCCATCCTCAGTGACTATGGTTTAGGAGTAGTAATTTAATTCCTTTAACATTCTTCAGTCAACAGACAATGATTGGACTTATTTTGTCCAAAACACTGGTGAGCATAACTGGGATCTACAAATAAAATATAGGTCCTCTGTTCCTTTATTTGTTCAAAGGAAGCATCTTTTTCTTTTCTTTTTTTAATGGCTTAAAATTATAAATTTTATTTTGTCATGCAAAACCCACTTCCATATTGGTCACTGTTTTAAGAGCACACTCTGACATAACCAAAACTCCAAAATAAAAACCATAAATACACTGATGTGAAAGATGACTCCAACAGTTCTTTCTCTGGAGGTGGATAGCATTCCCCATCACAAGTCTTTCAGGATTATCCCAGATGATTGCCTTCTTGAGAGTAGCCAAGTTTTCACAGATAATCATCTTCCAATATTACCGTTATTGAGTAGGATATTCTAGGGAGCTTCTTAAAGAGACAAAATGCACAAGGGTCAATTCAATTCAACAGACTTATTCAGCAGGACAATTAGCTGGCACAATAGAGCATTAGGCCTGAAGTTGGGAGGACCTGGATTCAAATTTGACTTCATATACCTCCTAGCTTGAGATTCTGAGGAAGTTAGTTAACATCACTTGAGTAGCTCCTGATATTCTGTCTTACAGTTATAACTAAGATAAAAAGGAAGAGTTAATAAAAAAACTATTAAGCACCTA
Organism: Monodelphis domestica; assembly: GCF_027887165.1. Lineage (NCBI taxonomy): Eukaryota > Metazoa > Chordata > Mammalia > Didelphimorphia > Didelphidae > Monodelphis > Monodelphis domestica. The sequence continues at coordinate 221,073,278 of NC_077227.1, read as the reverse complement.
TTATGTATATATAAAGCAAGGCAGCATAAGGAAGACAGTGTCCACCTTAAAATTTGTCAGACCTGGGTTCAAGTCTGGCATCTGATACATGAGACCATGGGAAAGCCACTTCTTCTCACAGTACTCCTAGAAATTCCCTAAGATTATAAATTATTGATGAATTAGGAATCTGCATCAGTAGAGGGAGTTGCCACACTGGGAATTTCCCATACCAATGAAATAATGAATCTATATTTTTTTTTAATGCAAGGATTGTGTCAAGTGATAAGAATGAAATAATAAAAAATACACAGTCCTTCCTTGTCTTCCAAAGGTTTTATACTAACAGTTAAGGGGAAAAGGTAGCACAGGACAGAATATGAGAAGCATAGGAGAGATATAAACTAGATGTATCAGGAAAAGTAAAGGAGAAAGAAAATCCTTCCCAGTGAAGACATAGCAGAAATATTTTCAATGGTAAGGAATTGGAAAGAAGAGGTGTTACAACCTGGGTACAAAGGTGTAGACTAAAAGTGTGATTAGAGAGTAGGTCAGGTGATACAAATGTCAAGGACCACTTCCTAGAAGAAGAGGTTTTCAGCTGGATTTTAAAGAAAGAAATAACTAAGGATCATGGGGAACAGGGGTAAAAGGCGTTCCAGATGAGGGGAAATAGGCTGAACCAATTTGTTTAGCTTTGTAAGGAGGCAATAAGCAAATTGGTTTCATGGGAATAGAGGGCTAAAGTCTGGCAGTACCTAGAGATGATGTGAGGTGACAGTCTCCTCCTCCTCACATTCTCCTTACACCTCTTACTCTGAGAACTATAATGAAATCAGCTGCTATCATTGCCTTTACTAAGGTTGTGTTAATGAACTGCCCTCTTGTTCCAATAGCACTACCTTTGTAGTAGTAATGTAAAGACTTCTATAACTCTCTTCCAGTTTATCATATGAGAATATCAGTACTCTCAGTGCCAAGAACATACTTATTAATTTTTTTCCATTCATTTGTGACAATGGAATAGGCATAGTGAAAATGGTTATTTGAGGAAGACTATTCTAGCTTCTGTGCATTTTGAATGAACTGGCAAAGAAGGAAACAAGTGAAAATAGCTTAGTGACTATTGGAATAGACTAGATATTAAGGGATCTGGATAAAGGAGATGGTTCCAGTATGCCAAGGAAAAGGTCATGTCTGAGAGACATCAGAGTCAAAAAAATGCATCTGGTTATTTCGTAAACAAAAAGGGGATTATTCACCCTGTTTCATTTGGATTCCTGACTTTCAGAACTTTCTCCTTACTTAAACTTTGTGGAGTTTAGGATATAAAGTGGCAGTTAATGACAGAGGTGGGAAAAAAAAGAAGGGGGAAAGATTTATTGGCTACTGCTTTGGCAGTAATGTAAAGAGCCATATTTTGTCCCAGGTGGGCATGCTGCTCTTAGGAACTGCCACATAATTTATGAAAGCTATGGGGAAGGAAAACCCAGCCTGGAATAGTAAAGTGGCTGCAAAGCAAAGGCTAACAATGAGAAAAAAACACCAGGGAAACTTTCATTCCTCTCAACTTTCCTTAGAAACCCTTCTCAAAGTCTTAATCCAACACCAAGTTCTACTTAGAATTCCTTTACTATCTTATCTTCAGAGCACCAACTAGATTTCCACTTATTTTCCTCAAGGTTTAATTGTTAATTCCCAAAGGAAAGACAGATTAGCCAGTCAGTCAAAAATTTATTAAGATCACTCTATAAGCCAAGAATAGTGCTAAACTCTGGGAATACAAAAAGATTCAAAAGGCAATTCCTACCTGTAAAGATTAAAATTTAGGGGAGACTGAGACAGGTAGAAATTAGTTTCTCTCTGTAAGGAGTATTATATTTTTATGAGGCTTATTAAAGATTAAGGATTAAAGAAAATACAGGATAAGAAACACGTGCCTAGGCCAGAGAGGCCTAGACAAGATAATCTCACATCATGGAAGAGCCGCGTCTGCTCCAAAAGGGAAGTCCAAAAGAGAGCCTCAGTAGGCGGAGAACTCTTTTAATTAATCATTTGTGTTCTCGTCCAGGCGAGAATTCAGTGTGATTACAAAGCACTCTGGGGATGTGGAGAAAAGGATTCTGGGGAGTGGAGTCCTGAATTCGAGTCTATTTTTACATACCCTCAAGGAGCTCAAAATATAATGGAAGAGAAAACAAGAAAATAAATATGTAGAAACAAGCTCTATAAAGGATAAAGGGGAAATAATTAAAAGGAGGAAGATACTAGAATTGAGAGATTGGAGAAGGCTTTCTTTAGAAGATAGAGTTTTAGTTGAGAGTCAAAGGAAACCAGGCTGAGATGAAGAAGGAGAGCATATCAGATATGAGAGACAGCAAGAGAAAATGCCTGGAGCTAAAATATGGAGACCAATATTACTGAACTCAAAGGGTACTGACAGAGTAAGGTATAAGAAGACTAGAAAGGAGGCTAGGTCATGAAAGGGCTTTGAACTCCAAAGGATTTTATATTTGATGCTGGAGATGATAGGGAGCCACTAGAATTTGTTGAGTGTTGGAGGAAAAGGGGAGTTTGACACAGTCAGACTTTCTCTTCAGGAAAAATCACTTTGGTGGTCAAATGGAGGCTGACTTGTAGTGGGGAAAGATTTGAGGCATTCAAACTCACAGTGGATTATTATAATATTCCAAGGCATGAAGTGATGAGGACATGTAACAGATGAGAGAAGGGGGCATATATGAAAGATATTTGCAAAGATAAGATCAACAGTACTTGCAACAGATTGGATATAGGAAATGAGAGATAGTGAGGAATCAGGGATGACACCTAGGTGGCAAGCCTAAGGGACAAGAAGGATACTGTTAATCTGTATAGTAATAAGTAATGTGATGAGGAGAGGATTTAGAGGGAAAGATAACTAGTTCAGTTTTGGACATGTTGAGTTTAAGTCTACTGGTTATCTAGTTTGAGATGTCTGAAAGATAGTTAGAACTGATAGTTTGGAGGTCAGTCAAGGTTAGGGCAAGTTAGGTAGATTTGAGACTCATTAGCCTAGAGATTATGATTAAATTCATGGGGCTTGATAAAATCATCATGTGAAGTAGCATAGAAGAAGAGAACCCAGCACATAACCCTGTGGGGCACCTAGTTTAGAAGACATGCTCTATATAAGAATCTTTCAAAGGAGATTGAGAAAGACCAGACTTATAAGTAGGAAGGAAAACAGATGAGAGTGATGTACCAAAAAGCTAAAAAGAAGAAAGTATCTGGGAAAAGTGGGTGATTAGCAGTGTCAGTCTTCATAGATGTGAAGGAAAAGAGGTTAGAGAAAAGGCTTTGGATTTGATAATTAAGAGAGGAATGGTAACTCCAAAGATAGGAGTTTTGATTGAACAGTTAGGTAGAACAGAGATTGTCAGTGGGTAAGAAGAGCATAAGAGGAGAGAAGGCCTTTTCAAATTTAGCCACAAAGGGCAAAAGAGATATAGGATGGCAAAAGAGATATAGGCAAAAGAGATATAGGTTATCATGGATAGAAGGATCAAAATGTGAATTTCTTGATGATGGAGAAAGCATGGGCATGTTAATAACAAGTAGGGAAGGAGCCAGTAGACAGATATAGAAAATAAGTGATAAAATGAGGACAAGAGAGTGGGCAATCTTTTGGAGATGGGATGGAATGGGATTACTTGTGGAAGGAGAAGGTTTAACTTTGGTAAGGAGTAAAGCCACCTTTTCTTATAAGAAATGGATAAAGGAGAATATTATATCAGAAGGTGACTGAGTGACATGAGATGAGGATTCGGTGCAAAGAGGGAATTCTGAGCATATTGGCTCATTTTCTTTTCTGTAAAATATGAAGCAAAGTGCTTAGCTGTAAGGATTGCTGGAGCAGTGCCTTGGGAGCTTTGAGGAGGGATGAAAAGGTTTGGAGGAGCCATTGTGGATGGTGGGATTAAGAGTTGATAAATGAAATATAGAAGGATTGCCTACCAATAGTGAAGGTCCATTTGAAGTTGTGTAACATAAATTTATAATGGACCCAATCAAAATGGTTGTTTGATTTTCTCAACCTTCATTTAGTTACATGTATATAAAACAGAAGGCTGGTGGGTGTGATTCAAGGTTGAGGTTTTTCAGGGATCAATCAGCAATACAATAAGGGGGCTAGGGACTCAAGAGAAGAGGACTAAGTAGAGCTGAACTGATTCAACAAAGGGTCAAGATAGGGAGGAGAGGAGAGAGTGGCTAGTGCTGGGGTGTAATGATCTAGGACAATGATGGAGAACCTTTTAGAGAGGAGCCATGCCCCACCCCACCCCACCTAGTGCTAGCCATACCCCACCTCACCCTCCCTTTCCCACACACACAGGGGAGGGAGAAAGTACTCCCATTGGGCTGCTGGGTAGAGGGGCTGGTGAAGTGAGGAATGTCCTCAGCAAGTGTAGAGTGGCTGGATTGCTCCACTCTCCTACAGCTCTGCCCTGTGAGCTGCCAACCTTATCCTAGACAGGGGAAGGAGGAAGAGCTCCCACTGGGCTTCTGAGCAGAGGGATGGGGTAATGTAAAAAATATCATCAGGCAAGGTGGAGAGGGGGAAAGGAGCAGCTCCACCTAAGTCCCTCTGCCTTTCTAGTAATGAACTCTGGTGGGAGGAGGTAGGCAGGCTGGCAAACTTGTCCACAAGGAGTGCTCTGTATGCCATCATTGGCACGTGTGTCATAGGTTCTCCATCATGGATCTAGGAGATAACTTAGAGATCAAGGTCATAGTGTGGATGGAAAGCAGGGTTTTGGTAAGGAAAGGTAGAGGAAGAGATGAAAAACTAACAGATAAGGTGATTTGGAAATTCTTGAACATAGAGTGGGTGCATTTGTGGGTGAGAGTAAGATCAGGGGTGTAACCATCTTTGTAAGTGATTGAGGTGGAATGGAGGAGAAGGAAATGAGAATGAGGAACTGAATGGTTATATATGTATTTGTATTTGTATATGTATATACACATACACATACACACACAGAGAAAACACACATAATCCCTGTCTTGATTTCTCCAAAACCATACCACTCTCCATTGTTAAACTGAAGTATTGCAATGACTTGAAGAGCTACCCAAAACAAACACTGCTTCTTAAGTAGTTCCAAACCCCTTAGCCTTTGGAGCTTTAGGGTCAAATGGATTAATGATGCTATTCTTTCCCCCAGAAGTTGATTCTCTGCCTTAATACCAATATTAGCAAGAGAGAAAGACAAACCATTCTTGAAATCTTCTAGGAGATAAAAAATTTCATTCTTAAAAGAGAATTTTTCCCCCTCTACTGAGTGTAAAAGGTCATCATGACAGATATCTAGAAACACAAAATGGCATGGAGTGGGGCGGGGAGCAAATGCACTTAAAAATTCTGCCTGTACCTTAATAACTGCTGTATCCTCAGCAAATAGAAGTCTGGGTGGTTCCTTGTATCATTACAAATATTGCTTCACCATAAGGCATTGCTAAGAGTCATATGTACTGTATTTATATCCTACGGAACCCATCACTTATTAATGCAGCTTTAAGGCAGTGCCAGATTATACTGTTTCATCTTACAATTTATGGCTGGCATTGCAAACTTTTCATTCTCTTCCTTCCGTAACTCATTTTTGTTCAATTATTCATTGAAATAGGCTCCCCTGAAATTTGGGAGAAATTAAATGTTATATCCACATTCATACCAAATTAATTAATCATGATTAATGTTCCTACAATGAATACAAAAGGAATTAATCATGATTAGAAACATATTGAAATGTGTAGCTCAGCCTTTGAAGCTTCCTCAGCTCAGATAGTATCATACACATCTTGAAAGAAATATCCAATAGGTCTTTTTTCCTGAGACCTTTTCATCTTGTAGCTATATTGTGATATCTAGAAGGCATTCTTAAGACATTTGCATGGAAGTCATACTATATGTCTATTATATGAACTATATAACATATATATATATATACATATATAACATATATATATATGAATTATATGAACTATATAACACCTTTTTCTGATTCCAAATGAGGGTTCATTTAGCTAGCCAAGGAAAAAGTATAGGAAATAATGGGATAAGGTAGGACAGAAAGGGAGGAACTATGCTTCATATTACTGCCTTAGGAAAAGAAATTTATCAGACAAACTATCATTTCTCTAACACCTATACCTCTTCTTTTTAGTCTGTTCTTCATTCTCTGACACCTCACTAAAGTTTTATGCCAATGCTTCATATTCCATTTCCTGTATTCTGCATATATTGTTAGATGTGGTCACTCTACTAGGTATTTCTGATTAATGCCTTCTCCCCCTTAACATAGTGTAATCTAAAAAAAAGGCATTAATAAAATTTATTAAAAACAAGTTAAAACAAACAAAAATAGAAAATCAACTGAAAGACAAATTCCTCATTAAGCAAAACTCTTAAAAGTTATTACCCTATAAGAATCTCCTCCTGCATTAAAACCATCAGCAATCTGCAATGGGGGTAAATTAGAAGCCTTCCCAATTAGAAGCCTTCCCAATAAGATCTAAAGTGAAACAAGGATGCCCATTTTCACCTCTATTATTTAACATTGTACTAGAAACACTAGCAGTAGCAGTTAGAGAAGAAAAAGAAATTGGAGGTATTAAAATAGGCAATGAAGAGACCAAGTGATCACTCTTTGCAGATGATATGATGGTCTACTTAAAGAATCCTAGAGAATCAACCAAAAACCTAGTCAAAATAATCAACAACTTTAGCAAAGTTGCAGGATAAAAAATAAACCCACATAAGACATCAGCATTTCTATGTATTCCAACACATTTCAGTAGTAAGAGTTAGAAAGAGAAATTCCATTTAAAATCACCTAGAAAAACTATGCCCAAAGGGCTTTAAAAGATTGCCTGCCCTTTGATCCAGCCAGACCACTGCTGGGGTTTATACCCCAAAGACATAATAAGGAAAAAGACTTGCACAAAAATATTCATAGCTGCGCTCTTTGTGGTGCCAAAAAATTGGAAAGTTAGGGGATGCCCATCAATTGGGGAATGGCTGAACAAATTGTGGTATCTGTTGGTGATGGGATACTATTGTGCTCAAAGGAATAATAAAGTGGAGGAATTTCATGAGAACTAGAACGACCTCCAGGAATTGATGCAGAGTGAGAGGAGCAGAACCAGGAGAACATTATACAAAGAGACCAATGCACTGTGGTACAATCGAATGTAATGGACTTCTCTACTAGCAGCAATGCAATGATCCAGGACAATTCTGAGGGACTTATGAGAAAGAACACTATTTACATCCAGAGTAAGAACTGTGGAAGTAGAAACAGAGAAAAAAAAAACAACTGCTTGATCACATGGTTCATGGGGATATGATTGGGAATGTAGACTCTAAACGATCACTATAGTGCAAATATTAACAATATGGAAATAGGTCTTGATCAAGGACACATGTAAAGCCCAGTGGAATTGCTCATTGCTATGGGAGGGGGATAAAAGGAGGTGAGGGAAAGAATATGAATCATGTAACCTTGGAAAAATATTCTAAATTAATTCATTAAACTTAAAAAAAAAGAATCGCTTCCTTCAGAGGTTCTAACTTGGAACCTATGAACTTAAAGTTGTTTTATTTGAAAACTATATTTTTTCATGTAAGTGTAATAAGGGGTCCATAGATTCCATCAGACTGCTAAAGCAAGTATATGCCTTAAGAAAAACAGTTAATAATAAATGCTTGTTGAATTACTTGACTACAATTCCTGAAAAAATATAAAGAGATCAAACTTGTACAAAGTAATGACTCCAAACTAAATATTTTATCACCTTTCATTGGTATTTCCCTTGTCTTGTGGGAAATACTTATACAAAAATGGCCAGGTGTGTAAAGCTACTTACACTAATGTCACATCAAACACTTAAGGAGAGGAGATAGCTAGTCTTGCCTTACTCCAGAAAATAGTTATAAAGAAAAAGAAAACAGAATGGAATGGCGATGGATTGGAAGAAAACAACTGGAATGACTTTTCCATATCTTCTAGAGTTGCTTTAATAAATTTAATAAATGCCTCATGTGCTCTTTTACTCAACTCTACCCCTGCCCCCATCACAGACCTCCAAATCCAAAATACAGTTTTAAGAAAATTCAAAGGGTTATATTATTAAACCGTAAGAATTCATTGTATAAACTTTTTATGAGCCTCCTTACCTCTGCGGAGTTAAATGATGTTTATTTTTTTTCTCTCTCCTCTTCCTCCTTCCCTCCCTTCCTCTCTCTGTCTGTCTCTGTCTCTGTCTCTGTCTCTCTTTGTTTCTCTTTCTCCCTCTATCTCTCTTTTTGTCTGTCTCTTTCTCTCTCTCAGTCTTTCTGTATCCAAGTTTTCTCAATAGATAGAAAGGAAATATGTAGAAGAATTTTCTTTCCTTTGCTGTTGAGTGTTTGTGTGTGTGAGAGAGAGAGAGATAGAAAGAGGCAGAGACAGAGACAGAGACAGAGACAGAGACAGAGAGACAAAAAATTTGGAAACCTGGTCTTCTCTGTAGTCATTCATGGCTTAGTTTGCTTGGCAGCCTAATAAAGGCTTTTTCTATGAATAAAAAAAAGCTGCTGCCTGTGGCAAAATCTCCAAAGAGGCAAGTTCAGATTTTATGTAAGGAAAAGCTACATAACAATTGGAGCCATCTAAAAATGAAATAGGATACCTCCAAAAGTCATGGGTTTGATTCTTCTTCATTAAAGGTCTTTAAGGAAAGTCCTAGTGACCAATTTGGGGCATGTTATAGAGAGAGATTTTTTTTTTTTAGATTAGAGTTGTACTAAATTATGATTGAGATAGTAACTCTGAAATTACATAATTATATGATTCGGAATTCTATTATTTCCTAGTCTGTGATCCTAGATGAATCTGTGTGTCCTGAAAATGAAGGAATGGCATGAACAAATATAGGGTTGTTTCATTTGTGTGTAGAGTTATGGGAGTATTTACTTTCATCCCATTCCTTACCTTGCCCTTCAATATATACCTATATAGGGCTTCCATCCACTGGTTAATGTCAGTTTAATATTTCCCCTTAGAACAGTGACAGGCCACTTTTAACTCCTTTTAAGAAAAGACTAGGGTTTGAACTATCTGGGACATCTAGCTCAACTCTAGCATTAAATACCAGTGAAAGGAACTACATGTTTAGCAAATAGTCTCTTTTTTTATTTTTTGGATGGGTGAAGCCAAAAATAGCAACTTCTTTCAGCCCCGCAGTCTGACAGGTGACAGCCTATTAAATTGTGCCTCAAATTGTCTCATGGAAATTAGATTCATTTTTCTAAAATTAAAAAAAAGATCTTCCTCATCTTGCATTATTTCTCAGCAAATTGATAGACATATCGATATCACATTTTTCCCCCATGAGGTTGAAAGCTCAAGGTTTATCACCATTTTTGTTGGAGGTTATTAGCCATTCATCTCAGAGAGCCACTCTGTAGGACAATTAAAAATAATTTGAAAAATTGCATTATGAAGAAAGAACATCAGTTTGAAGCATGTTCTTTTGGAATTCAAATTGTCGACTTGAATTGCATCTCAGAATTTAATACCGACAGCCACAAGGTAAATGCTGTTAAACAAGCTTGAACTGAGTTTAACAGAGTTTAACATGCTCAGTTATAATATTTGTTCAAGAAGAATTATTTCTTGCTCTTCTTACAGATATGTATTTGCTACAAGTCCTCAGAGCTTTGCTTCTTGAATTGTATACCCTGGGCCTCAAATAAAGTTTTCATCTTTTCACATCTGGAAGGTGGGGGAAGTGTTACTTTAGAGAGTTACTCTACTTTGGGAATTATCAGGTAAATGTTTAAATAATCAGAATCATTCACGGAAACAGATTTAATTCTCTTTTCTAAGGCCAGGATGGAACTTATTTATGATAAACCACAGCGTGCAGAAAACATCCAATCAACAGCAATTAGTATACACAGAATATGGAGTGGGGGAGAGGAATTCAGCCTGCAATGACTGTAAAGATAAAGTTAGAAGAGAAAAACAGTAAGGAGAATTTCACTTCTCTGTACTCTACTCTTTCCTGAGAAATCTTTCATACTATCCAAATATGACACAAAGTGCTACTTGACCCAACCTGACTTGAAAGGATAAAATGAGATATTTGTAAAGTGCTTAGCACAGTGCCTGGGTCATAGAAGATGTTCAGCAAATACTTCTTTCCTTTCCTAACTTAATTATTCAGTATCTCTTCATCTACACAAGTCTCTAAAAAAAAAATGGCTCTTCTTCTTGCCAACACAACTTCTCTCTCTATACCCTTGATTCCATCATATTCCCATCTTCTCTAGCACATTGCCATTCCTTGACCCCATTCTTTAATCTCTCCTTCCTTCTGGTTCTTTTCCTGTTGCCAATGAACAAATCTTATCATTAGAAAGAAAAAATCTCTCCAGTTCCTATCTTTTTGCTAACTATAATTCTATACCTCTTCTTCTTTGAGCTCTTTTAAAAGGCAATCATTAACATTTGTATCTACAACCCTTCTCCTATCACTCTCTTCTAAACACTATTGCAATTTTGCTTTGATCCTCACTACTCTGTCCAAAAGTTACCAGTTAATCTCTTAATTGCCAAATCTAATGGCCCTTTCTCATTTCCCATCTTTCTTGAGTATATAAAAAGGACCTATGATTTCCCTAGTGAATGGGATGCCTTCCACTGTCACAACCTATCTATGACTTTGAAGTCCTGAAGAGTTGTCTTCGGCACATTAAAATCAAGTGACATGTGACATGCCCTAAGTCCTAAAAAAAAATTATGTCAGAGTGGGCCCCAAACTCTGGTCTTTTTGATTCCAAACCAGCATTCTAGAATTGCTAGAGATGTCAAAAACACTTCCCAGCACTGCACAAACCAGATGAAAAAGTAATTGGGGAATATTTAGCAAAATAAATAAAAATATAATAAAACATAGATAAAATTGATATGTGATTTTCTAAATCAACACACTGCTTGAAGGGAAACTTATATATGGGTTAAGTGGTCTGTTTATATTTGAGTCTGTCACCACTGCACTATAATATACTGTTTCTGTTTAATTCATATAGTTGACATGGTATAAATTAGTTTCAGATAGAAATGAATAGCAAAATCTATGGGAAAATACCATTTTCAGAAGTAAGAAAATATTGATAAATCTGCCTTTTTTAAATAAGAAAGAATCTATGTGAAGAAAATCAAACACAGAAGAGTCAAAACTCAATAAAAATAGATAATTTGGGCTCTCATGGATATATATCTTAAAGTACTACGAAGCATTTTCTTTATAAGAACCCTATCAAGTTGGTAGAGTAAATGTTAGCAACTTATTTTTATTGATGGGGAAATATTATTAATAACCTCGTACATAGGCAATGCTTTAATATTTATGTTATTTCTCAAGGATGTCTGTTCATTAAATTTATGCATATATTTGAAGGTGGAAGAGAGCATGCCTTGGAATACAAGAGACTAGGATTCAAATTTCAACTCTATCAGTAATTGTATGACCTTGGATAAATTACTTTCCCTCTGTCTGCCTCAGTTTCTTCATCTTAAAAAGGAAAAGACTGTAATTATATCAATCTCTGCCAGTCCTTTCTAAGGTATCTTTTAGTGCCAATATTCTCTGATTAGGCAGCTTGGTCATGTCATGCAATAATGTCAGACCCATATAGAAATCAGGGTCACTAAATCATGCATTCTTGATGGGCATATATAGAATTAGAAAATCACATATGAATACTGTTCTATTGTATTTTTATTTAGTTTGCTAAATGCTTCCCAATTACATTTTAATCTGTTTTGGGCAGCACATGTGCTTGACACTTCTGATGTAGTGGATAAGAATACTGGAGTTGGAGTCTGCAAGGTTTGAGTGTAAATCCTGTCTCAGATAATTACTAGTTTATGATCCTGGACAAGTCACATAATTATCTTTTTGTTTCAGTTACCTCAACTGTAAAATAAGGGATTTAGACTTAACAGCCTCTAAGATCCCCTCCAAGGCTAAATTTATGATAATATTAATTGGGATCAGGTAAGAGGCTGAAGGTGGTATTGATATAGCTTTCAGATGGAACATCACATTTTCCAATATATTTCATATTTCATACTCATTTTACATTTTATTTCCCATGTCCTTCTGCATATCTCCACTGGCTCACTTGTATTATAAAATACTTAACAAGCCACAAGAGACTCTGAACCATTTAATCCATGTTTTAGAGGGTAAAGGGATTTGCTTGTTTGGGGCTTTGAAGGGAAATCAAGGAAAGTCAATTTAACTTCCAGTACTGTTGAAGAAACACCTGATTTGGTTAAAAAGAAAGAAGAAGAAAGAAGAAGAAGAAGAAGAAGAAGAAGAAGAAGAAGAAGAAGAAGAAGAAGAAGAAGAAGAAGAAGAAGAAGAAGAAGAAGAAGAAGAAGAAGAAGAAGAAGAAGAAGAAAGAAGAAAGAAGAAGAAGAAGAAGAAGAAGAAGAAGAAGAAGAAGAAGAAGAAGAAGAAGAAGAAGAAGAAGAAGAAGAAGAAGAAGAAGAAGAAGAAGAAGAAGAAGAAGAAGAAGAAGAAGAAGAAGAAGAAGAAGAAGAAGAAGAAGAAGAAGAAGAAGAAGAAGAAGAAGAAGAAGAAGAAGAAGAAGAAGAAGAGGAGGAGGAGGAGGAGGAGGAGGAGGAGGAGGAGGAGGAGGAGGAAAAGGAATAGGAAACTATAATGGTTTGCCAATAAAGATTAAATCTCTGGGCCAAGGCATTCTGCTCCACCATCTATCAGTTTCCCAATTGTACACTTCCCCTACAAATAAATACAAAGTCCAACTTCCCTTTGTGTATACTATTTCATTTCAGCTCATCTGTGTTAGGAGCCATGGGGAGAGTGGCCTTTAAAGAGGTCATTGTTTCTTGAGTGTTGAGAGTTGCAGTCTCTTAAGGAAAATAAATAGACAGAAGATGTCAGGGAGCTACCCTTCATGAGTTCTCAGCAATGGTTTTTCTGTTAACTTGGAAAGTCAAGGATTGTGCTTCCAGAAACAGAGTTGACATTTTTCCAAGGTGCTGTAGTTTGAATTGGGACTATTTTGATCTCTGAACCTTGCTAGGAGAATCTCAAGGTCACTACTTTCTTGAAGGTAACTAACTGTGTTGTACTTTCTACCCAGTATTTTATAGAGATCACAAGAATGTCTTTGAATGGAAGCATGACTATGGTTGCACAATAGATATAGTGTTGGTCTTGGAGTCTAAAATCAAGTATTTGATATTCATAACTGTATGATCCTGGGAAAAGTCACGTAACCTCTGTCTGACTCAATTTCTTCATTAGTAAAATGGGAAGAATAATGCCAGAGGTGATTGTAGGATAATCTGAGATAATACTTGTACTTTGCTTGGTAAACCTAAAAGAGCTTTATAATTTTTTTTTGTTATTGTTATTATTATCCAGCATTCTCAGTCTATAGGATCTTTGGGATATAACTCTTCTTTTTTATCCTCATAGTCACCATCTCTACTCCAAACCCTTTTTTAACCTCATGCCCAAACTATTGTAATCATCTACTAACTCCCTCCCTCAGTCTCCCCTTCCTTCATTCTACTCTGAAATTTTTTTCTCTAAATAATCTTCCTAGAACCCTGTTTGATATAGATCATAGCCTGTAATAAAAAAAACTATTGAGAACTTTTTGATTGTTACAAAATAAAGTCTAAGTCCCTTAGCCTGACATTAAAGATCCTATACAATCCATTTCCTATCTATTGTTCCAACCAAAGCCATAACTCAGACTGAGCCCTGACTTCAAAGCAGAAAAGGAAAAAGGACTCTGGGGAGACAATTCTGAGGAAAGGAAATCAGAGCAGGAGTAGACATTTTGTAGACCAACTTACACTGACTGTTACATCATCTAGTAACTTCATATTTTATTTAATTATTTCTGATTAAATGTTATGCTCTAAAGGACTTCAAATGTTATCAGTGTCTTCTACATTCTGTGCTCTGGAGTGCAGTATCAATCACCCCTACTTTACCAGTGGATCATAGAACCATAGATTTAGAGCTAGAAAGTAGGCTTTGTTGTTCTATCATTATTCAGTCATGCCCAAGTCTTCATGACCCCATTTGAGGTTTTTGTGGCAGAGTTACTGGAGCAATTTACCATTTCTTTCTCCAGCTCATTTTACAGATGAGGAAACCAAGACAAACAGAGGTAAGTGACTTGCCAGGGTCTTGCAGCTTATAAGTGTCTGAAGCCAGATTTGAACCCAGGAAGATGAGTCTTCCTGACATCAGCCCAGGACTTCCACCTAGCTTAGGAGACATCAAGTCCAACTCCCTCAAAGTCTACAGGTAAGAAAACTGAGGATCAAAAAAGTTATGATTTGCACCCAAAGAATTAGTAAATGTCTGAGTCAGGATTTGAATTCAGGTTTTCCTTTCTCCAACCTCCACACTTTGCCCTCGACACCCACATGCTTCTATGACTTTTTTCCACTATCAGTGGGAAATGTGTTGGATTTCAAGTCAGGCTTCCAATTGGAGTTTTGTCACCCAGAAACTTTGGGATCGTGGGAAAGTTACTTGACTTCTACTGATCTCAATGTCCTCATCTATAACCAGATGGCCCCTGAGACCCTGTAAGTTTTATATCTATGATCCTGTCCTTTTGCAGAAATCCTTTCCTCTAGGCAAAATCATTCTTCTTCTTTTTTTTGTTACAATAATCACTTTATTTCCCTCCCTCCCCTCCACCCACCCTTCCTATAGCCGACATGCGATTTCATTGGGTATTACTTGTGTTCTTGATCAGAACCTATATCCATGTTGTTGTTTGCACTAGGATGTTCATTTAGAGTCTACATCCCCTGCCATATCCCCTTGACCCATGTATTCAAGCAGTTGTTTTTCTTCCGTGTTTTTACTTCCACAGTGTTTCCTCTGAATGTGGGGATAGTGGTTTTTCTCCTAGATTCCTTCAAGTTGTTCAGGATCACTGCATTTCCACTAATGGAGAGGTTCATTACATTTGATTGTACCACACTGTATCCATCTCTGGGTACAATATTTTCTTGGTTCTGCTCCTCTCACTCTGCATCACTTCCTGGAGGTTGTTCCAGTCCCCATGGAATTCCTCCACTTTATTATTGCTTTGAGCGCAATAGTATTCCATCACCAACATATACCACAATTTGTTCAGCCATTCCCCAATTGAAGGACATCCCCTCATTTTCCAATTTTTAGCCACCACAACGAGTGCAGTGGGGGAAGCTGGGTAGCTCAGTGGATTGAGAGCCAAGCCTAGAGATGGGAGGTCCTAGGTTCAAATCCGGCCTCAGACACTTCCCAGCTGTGTGACCCTGGGCAAGTCACTTGACCCCCATTGCCTGACCCTTAACACTCTTCTGCCTTGGAGTCAATACAGAGTATTGACTCCAAGACAGAAGGTAAGGGTTTAAAAAAAAAAAAAGAGTGCAGCTATGAATATTTTTGTACATGTCTTTTTCCTTATTATCTCTTTGGGGTACAAACTCAGCAGTGATATGGCTAAATCAAAGGGCAGATAGTCTTTTAGCTCCCTTTGGGCATAGTTCCAAATTGCCCTCAAGAATGGTTGGATCAATTCACAACTCCACCAGCAATGCATTAATGTCCCAACTTTGTCCTAAAGACTGGATTTCATCCCTAGCTTTTTGGTCATCCTTCTCCTTCTGGACTGATTTTCTTTGGAGGTCATCTTCCATCCTCTTTATCTCATCTCTCATCTCCTTTGCCTCATCTTTCATCTTCTTTGCCTCATCTTTCATCTCCTTTGCCTCATTTTCAGGCTGGTTGACTTTGGCTTTCAAGACACTATTTTCTGTTTCCAGATGACTTATCTTAGTTTCTAAGTTCTTTTCCTAATTATCTTCAGCCTCTCTTAATTGTGTTTTGAATTGCATTTTGAGTTCATCTAAAGCCTGTATCCAATTCACTGGGATTTCTGATTTATCATCTGATGATCCATCCTCCCCTGTTCTGTTTGCTCTTTGTTCATTGCCTGTATAGAAGCTATCTATTGTAATTTCTTTCTTCTTTTTCAGTTGTTTGCTCATATTTACCCTTTCTTTACTCCCTGTATTTGTCTGTGCTCTTGCTCCTCTCATTTTTTTGATTTTGGTGTTTTCTGTCAGACTTCCCTTTTAGAGCTTTGACAGAAGATTTCTCCCTGCAGTCTGTGGGGGAGGGGTGTTAGAATTTGAGCTACTCTGTCCTCTGGAGGCTTTTGATTGGATTAAAGTCCAGCAGACTGGGGGGAAGGGGTGTTGGATCTTGGGCTGACCTGACCTCTGAAGACTTTTGATAGGATTAATTTCAGCTGGGTTGGGCTGCTTGTGCTCTGAGGCCAAAACCTCCTGGAAGGCTGGAGCAATATGGAGAGTCTCTACCACTGTGACAAAGCTGCCAGCTCTGTGCTCCCTCTCCAGCTCCTTCCCCACTGCCTGTGTTCAACACTCTGAGCCTGGCACAGCCCTACCTGCAAGGTATACCTTCTAGTCAAGTGCCTTTGTCAGCCCAGAGGTTTCCACTGCCGCTGGAGGCTTAGCACTCTAGGTAAGGGGGGGGGGGTGTTATTGGGACCCTCCTTCTGCCTTCCCCTTAAACCTGAGTGTTCTCGAGTTCTGGCTTTTGGGGGGTGTACCTTTTGGATTGAGTCCAGCAGGAGGTTTCCTTGGCTCTGTCTTGTTGTTAGGTTAGATTTTCAGTCCCCTAGGAGCATTTAGTTTGTAATTGGTAAGGAAGGGTATTCAGAGGTCTGAACTTTTGCTGCTTCTAAACTGCCATCTTGACTCTACCCCCCAAAATCATTCTTTAAATTCTTCCTTTACATCTTTGCTTGATGTGCTCCTCCTTCCTCTCCATGGAATTCTTATTTGATTGATGCCTCCACCCCCAACCAGCAGTAAAGATTATATTCTATACTTCTCTGTAGCCCCAGAACCCAGCAAAACATCCCTGATATATTAGTAAGCACCTAATAAATATGTACTAATAGATGATGATAAAACAGAAAACCACTAAATGCATGTTCTTCCCCATTTCTGTCTTTATAGTGTGATTGAAGAAATTTGGGCAAAGACAAAATTGGATCTGCAAAGCAAGAAGAGTTCAGAGCATTGGAACACACAGACCATTGGGGGATGGAAGAGAGAGAGTTCCATGGAGGTTTGAAAAAAGTGAGAGACAGATTTGATCCCCAGCTGCCTGAGATTCATTCCTTTTCTGCCTGAAGGTGGTTGAGGACATACTTCCACCACCTCTCTGGCCATTTCCTTACTACTTCCACTGTGAAAAGAAGTCAGTCTTGCCCAAAAGAGATCCTGGCAGAGCTATTGTCATCTTTCCTCTGAGTTTTCTCATTTATTTCTGTTGAAGAGACTTATTTTTTCAAAGCCTTCATGAGTGTTATAACTCAGAGTTAGGGATATCCTTTTTCCCCCTCCTTCCTAACCCCACTCTTATCTCCTCCCCCAAAATAAATAGATCCTTTAGTTAAAAGAACTAGTTTGTAGGATTGGTTATTAGTGGGGAAATTACCACTTACCATCTGTGAGAAAATCTTCCTGTTTAGTTGTCAGTCTTCTGATGGGAGTTGCAGTGGTATAAAAGAGAACTTTTGAAATGTTCAGCATAAGGAACGAAGGCACCTAGAAAAGAAGCTAGTGCTGAAGGATATGTTAAAAATCATTTAGTCTAATCTCATTTTATAGATGAGGAAATTGAGTCACAGAGATGAAAAATGACTTACCCAGGATGATTCACATACATAGCAGTAGCAGTCCTTGGATTTGAACTGAGTCCTCCTAACCCATCACTCTTTCTACAAAGCCACATTACATAAATATTGGTTAAAGAATCTACTCATAATTACCCAGTAATTCCCTCTCCAAAAAAAAAAAAGGAAAATTCACTTGTTTCCTTTAGCCTGCTAGTCCTTTGATTATACCATATGCTGTATAATGGGCATGACAATATCTTTTAATCTCTATCTCTGAAAAGCAATGTATGAAAAGATAATGGGGCAGCTGGGTGACACAGTACTTAGGGTACTGGGCTTGGAGTCACGTAGACCTGAGTGCAAATCTATCTCATCCAGTTATTAATTGTGTGACCCTCGGTAAGTCTCTTAACCTCATTTGCCTTAAAAAAAAATGAAACTTATAATTCATATTTATATAATACTTTAAGGTCTGGAAAGTACACAGTATTGATGCCAAGAAGGAAGGTGAGGGCTTAAAAAAAAAAGGAATCAATACTATGTATTGGCTCCAAGGCAGAAGAGTGGGTAAGGACTAGGCAATGAGGGTTAAGTAAATTGCCCAGGGTCACACAGGTAGGAAGTGTCTGAGGCCAGATTTGAGGCTAGGACCTCCAGCCTCTAGATCTGACTCGCAATCCACTGAGCCACCCAGCTGCCCCATAATCCCCATTTTATAAATAAGGAAACTGTGACTCAAAGGAAGTGAAATGAATTTCCCAGGGTCACTTGGGTAGAAGGCAGGATTTGTACCTAGGCATTACTCATTACAAATCTAGTGCTTTCTCTAATTCCTATCTACTTATTTTTTTTTAATTGAGTTGGAAATTTAAAGACATTCCTATAATGTAGTGACTGCTTGCTGAGTAGATACGGCAACAGGCATGGGCCTTTCCCCTGGAACCTGAGGTGTATCTGTTGACTTCTCACAATCACGCCTGAAATACGTTCCTTTCTCTTGGTCATGAAAAGCCAAGCTGAATAGCGATCTGTCTGCAGCTTTACTGAATGGTTTAGAGCACAGTGAGTGGTAATCACATTAGCTGCCTTTATCACTTGGCCTGTACATTACATTAACATAATACAATTTTATAGCTTTAAGAAATATTAAACAGGAATGAAGGCAAGCAATGCATTCCTAATGGGTTTACAACATCTCTCATCCCTGCGCAGCCACCACAGAGCCTATCAGAAACAGAAAATTATTTTCTTTTCTTTAGTAAGATGAATTTATTCATCTCCAGCTCTGTATTCTTCTAAATCTTATGGTAGAATCTTATCCATTTGGGAGATACAAAAAAGGATCGAGACCGTTAGAGTGATCTGGATTCATTCCAGCAAAAAAAAAAAGTACGTGTGTGTGTGTGTGTGATGTATATTGTATCTCTGAGAGTAGGTGTGTATCTGTTTCAGTTACATTTTAGCAGTATCCACAGTTGGCAGAGACTCTCCCCCTCTACTACTCCGAACTTCTTTTTGTCTTATTCCGCACCCCATGAAACTGTTAAGGTTGCCAAGTTCTCACTGACATCAAAGCCGACTGCAGGCTCAGATCATCTCTGTGGGATGCAGAGGAAGAGGAGAAATAGGCCTTGCTCAGGGAACACTACTCTGACCGAATTCTAAGTAACGTTCTGGGGCTGTTCCCGCTCGGCGGACACCAGCCAGGCTCCCGGTGAAGTCAAACATAGTACCTGACGTCAATCGGCACCTGGCCAGGCGCTGGACTGTGCTGAGCAAATTTACAGCCCAACAGATCCATCCCTCTTGGATCTCACTTTGAAAGCTCCATCTTGCATGATGTCCTTGCAAATGGCAAGCACCGTAAACAGATATTTTCAAAGAACAAGCCACCCATGTGTACATTCCTTTCCCCTGAACCAAAATGAACTCGGTGCCAGTCCTAACAGCAGCTAATTAATAGCACAACAGATTCTGCAAAAGCCGCATTCCCCACAGGATGCGGTGCTGTTCTCTGGGTAGTTCATTCTGGGCGCTGCAGACATGTTCTCCTTCAAGTAAACTTTGACCTTGTTTTTGTATATAACGACCCCCAGTTCTTTCTCTGTAGGCACACACAAGTGCAGCCAGCTCCAGACAAAGCTGTTAAGTAGATGACATCTGGCTCTGCCTTTTCCCCCCACCCCCTCCCTTTTTAGTACATCCACCCTTCTCCCTGTAGGTCTCTTCTTACCCCTCCCTTCCTTATATCCTGCCAAGGACTCTGCTGGCTACCCAAGGCCCCCTGCTGGGGACAAGCTAGATTCATATATCTCTTCTGTGAAAACTCATCTGTCCCACTGGTTCAGAATCCTGCCTTTAGAGGTATTTTATATTATTTTTCATCCTCTTCCAGTATAAAAAATCATTTAAACTTTTTATTTTTAGTTCCAAATTGTCTCCTTCCCTCTATCCTTTGAGAAGGCAAGAAGTATGATACCCATTAGATATGATGACAGAAAAACATTTCCACATAAGCCATACTACAGGAAAAAAAGCAAGAAAAATAAAAAAAAAGTCATAGATATAGGAAGCCACCAATTAGGAACCTCTTTTGCCAATTGAAATCCGTGCTTGCAACAAGATGATCAAAAAAACCTGGAAAGACTTATATGAAGTGATGCAAAGTGAAGTGAGCAGAACCAGGAGAACATTGTACACAGTAACAGCATTATTGTATGATGATCAACTTTGAATAAAATGACTATTATCAACAATGTGAGGATTCAGGACAACTCCCAGGGGCTCATGACAAAAAAGTCCATCCACTTCCATGGAAGGAACTGACAGAGTCTGAATGCAGATTGAAATATATCATTCTTCACTTTATTTCCTCCATGAATTTTCTCTTATGAAAATGATTTGTAACTCATTTAATATGGCAAACATGGAAATATATCTTATACACGTATTACCTATATCATATTACCTACTGTCCTGGGGAGGAGCAAGGTGGGAAAAGAGGGGTAGAATACGTATTGCAAAATGTCAGATAACAATTTATTTAAAATTGTATGACATGTAATCTGGAATAACATTAAAAATCAATACCTACACTCTAACTTGTAGTCTTAAAATAGTTTCCTAGGTCCCTGAAAAGTTAAGTGACTTGACCAGGGTCATGCAACTAGAATGCCAAAGGTGGGATTTGAACCCAGATTTTCCTTACTCCAGGGCCAATTCTCTGTTGACTTACTGCCAAGTTATAATGAATTAAAATGTGTTTGAGTGCAACTCTGAGGAAAGGATACCAGATGTGGGGTTGATGGACATTTCAAGACTTGGTTCTTTCATATACTACCAGTGTGATCACCAACTAAGATCTGCTCTAGTACTTATTTTCCTTATCTATAAAATAAGAGGCATCAGATAATCTGCAGTGTACTTTTCAGTTCTAAATCTATGATTTTCAAGATTAATAACTAAGCAGAATTTTGTAACCTGAGGTAGACTGAATGGTGATATGTTCTTGATAATGGGTATTTTAGAATCTTTTCATATTGTACCCTGTATACTCTATCTACCCATAAAGCAGAGCAGGACAGAAACAAATCCAGAATGAACTCACAATGAGGCAGATCTACAGAGGGGCCAAGTAAACCTGAATGTAGACAATAGGGGTGACAAATGTCACATGAGTAACATGAGTAACTAGAAGCCTAATTTGGCATTTGGTGGCCAAAGGGGCCCTCTGCCCAGTTTCTCATGTTTCCAAGTAATAGAATAAAAAAAGCTCTGGCCTGAAAGCCAGGTCCTAGATTTGCCATTGACTCTCTGGGTGATTCTGGGCAAGTCAAGTCACTTGGAACTAAATAACGTCAAAAGACTTTTCCAGTTCTATGACCCAAGTCTTTATTGAAGGAAAGAGCAGTAGTTGCTTCTCACATCAGAAAACTACATAGAGGCCACACACTATGGGAGTTTTCTTGGCCTGATTGGTCAAGATCTGACCCATCATACTGTGCCACACTAATAGTCTAGTAATAAATATTTTCACAGTGCTCTAATGCATTTATTATGTAGACCTCTATACTAAGCTATAAGCTACATGAGGGCAGGACTCATGTCTTTGTTAGACTTTGTAGTTTTTCTAGTCCCAGAAAAGAGCTGGCACTTAATAAATATTGACTGGATATTTGAGTGAATGAGTGCATATCATCTTTCATTTGCTCATTGAAACTATCAACAACATAACACAAAATTTAGAGAAATATTTTCTAATTACTTCTTTAGAGAATGTATATTCTTGAAATTATTCTCATTAACTTACTCAATAAGACTTCTAATCTCCGTATTTGTTTGTTTTTAACTTCTGCTATATGAATTTTATTATATTCTCTGCAAGTTTTGGTTTTGGTTTTTAGTTGGTTTATGTAACTCTACTATTTTTTTTTTCTAAAACTGATGGGTTATAGGATAAGATTCTGAACAAAAGAGAGCAAGTCATATAAGAAAAAATAATAACACTGGGTGATGGAATTGTAATCATAGATTTGCTAATAGGCAGTTGACCAAAAAACACATAAAATGCTTTAGGAAATGTATCATCAAGTTGATTCTTTGTTGATTAAGTTGTAAAGAATTCTATTCAGGTCAGTTTAGAATAGATGGTCCCTGAGTTTCCTTCCAACTTCAAGATTCTGTAATTCTATGTAATTCTCTAATTCTATGGTCTATCTTTTCCATCTTTCCATTGAAGGAGAGCTAAATCTTCCCAATATTAATTACCCTTTAGTTTTATCAAAATGCTTCACATTAGGTGGGTGGGAGATTGTTCTTTCATTTAGAAAGTAATTGTCAACCAGTGAAAGCTGGTTTGACCAATCCACACCTCACTTCCCAGGATGCAACTATGTTCAGGCCAATAAACTGAGAGACTGAACCATAACACCCCACTCCCCTTTTCAGTCTCTTATTGGAATTATAGCTTTAGTGTGAAGTTCCTGCCCCTCCTATCTTATTAGGCAATTTAGAAAATACTCTTACTTTATTGGTCCTATAGATAAGAGGAAAATTGGCATCATGCTGGACCATTGTCTAAAATTCTCTTATCAATTTGAACCTGAGGGGCTCTGGGCCATCAGCTGTATCATAGATCCTTGACACTCTCATTGTGTGTTGCACAGTGAAGATGTAGAGGCCACATAGTGAGATTGTCTCTGTTAGCAACCATTCTCCTCCCCTTGTCAGTAGCAATAAACTTTGTCCAAAGTTATTGATGTGCCATTGTCACCTTTTATCTGAACTCTATTAAATTTATACAATTGACCCAATAAGCTTAGGTGTCCTTATCTTTGTTGTTGTTTATTCGTTTTTTTTCAGTCACATCTGATTCTTCACAACCTCATTTGGGGGTTTTCTTTTTTTTTCTTTTTTTAAACCCTTACCTTCCATCTTGGAGTCAATACTGTGTATTGGCTCCAAGGCAGAAGAGTGTTAAGGGTTAGGTAATAGGGGTTAAGTGACTTGCCCAGGGTCACACAGCTGGGAAGTGTCTGAGGCCAGATTTGAACCTAGGATCTCCCATCTCTAGGCTTATCTCTCAATCTACTAGGCTACCCAACTCCCCCCTGGGGGTTTTCTTGAGAAAAATACTAGTGCTCCCCCATTTCCTTCTCTAACTACCTTACCTATGTACCCTTATTTCTCACTAAATTCAACATGAAACTGAAATTCCAGCCAAATCATCTTCTCATTCACTTGCCCATATGCAATGTTCATTTTTGCTTCATGATTTCATTCATTTTATACTTAATCATAACTTTCTTCCTCATTTTTTCTGTTTCTAAATCCCTGTCTTCCTTTCATTAAATGCTTTATTCAGCAAACATTTTTTAAGCATCCAGGAGGTATTGTGTTAGATAAGTGCTACATACATAATTACTATTATTATATTTAAAATCCTTACTTTTCATCTTAGAGCCCAATATTAGTTGTAAGGCAAAAAGAAGAGCAGTAAAGGCTAGATAATGGGTGTTACGTGACTTAGCCAGAGTCACAAAAGCTAGGAAGTATCTAAAGCTATATTTGAGCCCAGGACCTCCTGTCTTCAGGCCAGATTCTCTATGCATTGAACCAATTTCCCTCTTACTTTTATTTTTAAATTGCCTTAAAAAGCCAACAATTGAAACTACTAAGTGTCATTCTGGTGGCTAGCAATCCAGGCTCTGCTCATATGCCCCTCCTCTGAGGAGAGGAGTCAAAAGACTCCCAGACCTCATCTACTTCATCTATTCTGTTGGCCAAGGAGGGATTTAACCACATCTCTTTCTTCCCTTTCCGATTTCTTCTCTTCTCTGCCTAGGGATTACGAAAGAGTTTAGCTCAGAGTCCTTGGCATTGTGATTATAAAACATGACTGCAAGAATCTCAGCTCATTTAAGTATTCAGGAGCAGGAAAGCACCAGCCTCTATTGTAAGATTTTCTGCTTATTATTAAATTTATTGGGTTGCTAGTAAAAGTAAAATAAAGTCAATGTTTGCTCAATCTGTACTCAGGTGAATTCTAAATCATTAAAGCTGGAAAGGGAAATTCTAATCTATTTAGTCCTGAACCCCCTTCTTCCCTTCTCTGTTCCCAAACCTCCACCCCACACATTCTGCATCGGTTTTCAATGCAAAATGTAATGCACTTGTTTAAAGTCAAATTCATAAGTTTTATGTGAAGAAATAATTAGATAAAAAGATTTTAAAAAGAGAGAATATATCACAAGGATTTGCTTCTCACATTGAACAGGTAGGTGCTAAATCAGGGAGAATAAAGATCTCTGATAAGATACTAGAGCCTAGGGCCTCAGGTCTCAGAAACCACACATTAAGCATTCCTGGTCCTGTACTGAGAGGCAGAGGCTGGCAATTAATCACTCTCAAGCTTTAGTTAACCGTCCCAAATACCATCATCCCCTCAGGATTCTCCAGACACCATCCTGTTCCTTAGCTTCACATTTCTTCCCTCCATACTTTCCTCTTTCTCAAACTTCTTTTAGGAATGAAGTCATCTAAGGTTCCCCTCCCCTACATATACACACAATTCCATAGCCAAGTCCTGTGGTTGTTTTTTGGCTAGAAAGTTGAGCAAAAATATAAAGATCCAGAATATTTAGCTATGGTTCAAATCATCTCTGCTAATATATTGAGGAGTGGAGGAAGAATCTGACCCAGAGGGCATGTTCCACAATTAGGGAGAGGGGTAGCGTGATAAAATATGTACAAAAAACCCTAATAGAAATAATATGATTGAGTGTGAAGGAGAGGCCAAAGACAGTGATGTCATTGGTTAAAGAGAGGAGAATCGCTTCAAGTTTGGCAATCTGGAAATATTTCTTGGAAGGAATTGTGGACTACACAGAAGAGGAGAGTTTTAGCAGAAAATGTTAGAGCAGTAAAGGGGTATGGTGAAGTGTGAAATCTTATTTGAAGTATGAAGGAAAAAAGGCAAGAAGAAGAAAAAGAGGGGGGAAATGGTATGGGTTGGTTTTTTAATTCCTACATAAGAACTGATAGAACTGAGGGTAGTTATTTGCTTTCATTCAGCAATTTTTTATTGCAGATCAAAGACACACCTAAGAAAGAAATCTACTTGGAGAAAAAGTTGAAGAGAGCTCCAGAAAAGGTATAATAGTTTATTGTAAATAAAGTCTTGCCAAGAAACTCCCAGTGACAGAACTAAATGCAGTGAACATAGGTAGAAAACAGGCAGGTTTCCATGGCAATTAGCCAAGAGAGTTAGCAGCAATATCCAGAGTGACAGAGAATTGAGTATCTCTGTTACAGCAAGCATGTAGGCCAAGGGCAATCTATGTTTGTATTTCTGCCAGTTCCAAATAACAATTAAAATGAGGGGAAATGCAGGTTAGCCTCTCTTTTCTAGAGAAGACAAAAAGATTAGAGAAATATTCTACTCTTTGAGTTATCATATAGAATGAAGCATTCTTTGCAAGAGTGAAAAAAGGACTTGAAGGGAAAAAATCAAAAAAGAAAAAAGAATCTAAAGAGGCAGAAAGAAATCCTAATCAATGTGAGGAAGTTGGAAAGGAGAAGTAATACAGAGGAGGGATAGAAAGAATACTGAACCTTTTGAGTTTTGCAAAAGATTTGAAACCCTACCTATGGAAGCTAAACCTGGATGCTCTGAGGAGGACACAGCATCTAAGGAATGCTATTAAGAATACATAGGTACCAGCCAGGTAATAAAGTCAAGCAGGGCTTTTCAGAGGAGGAAGAGACGTGAGTTAGGGGGGTGATGACTTTCTAATGAGTATTGAGGAGAACATATAAACAGTACAGAGAAATGTTATCTTCCCAGGGCATAGATCTGAGATGTGACAAGGAGCCTCCAGAGGTTTTTAATCAATTAACCAATCAAGTATTTACCCAGTGCCAGCCACAGGGCCAGTAGTTATTAGGATACAAGTACAAAAGTCATTAGGATACAAATACAGTTCCTCCCTTCAAAGAGCTTTTTATTATTAGGGGAAAAGTTCTTAATGTTTCTTGTGTATCAACCTCCTCTAAGTAACCTAATGAAGTAAATGAACCCCTCAAAACAATGTTATAAAATGAATAAAAGAAAAAAAAATAGGATTAAGAAGAAAACCAATTTGTTGAAACATGGTTATCAAAATATTTTTTAAAAAAATATTGACTTCAGGTCAAGAATGCCTGAACTAAGAGGATGCAATATATGTGTGAAAATAGTGGCCAAGAAAGATATTTTTAACCAAGGAAAGTTTTAGGATTATGAATCTAATCATAGATCATTAAACTGTGGCATCCTTTCCAGTGACAACGATAGTGTTCATTTGGTTGTACAGTAAAGGGGAACTGTTCTAGAGGGATGTGAGATGATACAACCTACCTAAGAACTCCTAGGGCCAGAAAAGCACAAACCTCTTGGCTTCTAAAAAACAAAGTTTAAGGCAATAAGGGAAACTGTTAGGGAAGACCCTACCACTCTTAAAACTAATTCCACTCAACTTCTAAGTCTCCTGAGAAAGGAGAGCCTTCTGTTTCTTCTCTGGGCCCTGCCTATAGTTCCCTATTCTACCTAAACCCTTCCCCACACTATCTGATTCTATCTGATCTTCCCTCTAGTGATTAGTAAAAGAAAAGGAAAGCCTGGGTTTGACTACTAAGTACCCAAAGTAATAGATGAAAATCTTTGGATTACCTTAGCCCAAGAGGATTTCTGGCAGATGCACCCCTGGAAAATGATTTCTGGACTCAGGGAAAAATGGTTTCCTCCAAATAAATTCTTTACCAAGAAGTCCAAAATTTCTCCAGGAAATTTTGAGTATCTTGGGGAAAATCTCTGAGAGCAAAACCCTTCAGCTTGGTGGAAATTCAGGCAGAGAATCCAACCTACTTCCAGCTCAGAGGAAATCCAAGAAGGAAATAAGATCAGTTATTTTCAGTTCAAACTCCCACAATTCCTCTTTCCTTCCCAGTATCCTCTCCCAGGACTTGTATCAAAATTCCATTCTCTTAACTAATTTTTGAAACCAGTCTATATCTCTGACTTATATTCCTATGGTACTCAGAACAAGAGGGAGATATAGAAAAGGTAAAGGGCAAAAAAGGAAGATGGCAGAAATACTCCATGCTGGGTAGTTTATTTCCTGGTGTACTGAGCTGAGGGATGGATAGGATGTGAAGGATATGACTAGCTAGATAGAGAGATGGAAAAGTTTTCACTGGTTCACCTACAAATAAGGACAGCAAAGCCACAGGGCAGAGTTTTAGTCTTAGCAAATTAACTAACTCTCCCTGTGTGGAAGGGCCTCTGGAGGCTGTGATCCAGAATGTTGAATATGACAACTTTTATCAAATTCTGGTTATATGTATATTAACAAATAATATTGTCAAAAGGAATGAAGAAAATATCTCTAGGAATTGGGAAGTCCTTGGCAAAACTTCTGAAAAACAGGTGGTGCCTTCATCACTGATGTCAAGTATAGGAACTTGAGAAGAGAAAGACAGAGATGGGAAATGAATAGCAGATTAGGTATATGAAAACAGTATTTAGATTTCAGAACAACGGCTTAAGAAAAACAAATGATGGGCTATCAACAACAATATGTACAAAAAATGCAGGCTGATCTCTGGATGAGAGGAAAAGATAAAAGGGGTAGAGAAATATCTCTACTCTCTGGATTTTCCGGGAAAATTAAATAGTTGTTAAAAAGAATGGAAGAAATGTTTCAAGGAGAAAACAGAGATGAAAAGTAATCTAGCCAAGGAATGTATCTAATGAGGGACAAAAAAAATATTAGCCTAGAAACTTAACATTCTGATACTGAGTTTTCAAATGAAAATGGAGGGGGCAGGGAATTCCATATATAGCTGCCAAGCCATCCATGTATCACTAAGAAGAGTGAGAATGGCAAGGAGAAAGAATTATCAATGTTGAGACTCAATCATCCAATGAGCAAAATCCAAGAAAGGTAGTAATAAGACCTATTTCTTCAAATGTCTATGCATAAACACATAGTGTATGAATCATTTTAAAAAATAGCTAGAACTAAATGTAATCATGTAAACGTTTAACTCTAATTCTAATTCTATCCCTTTCAGACTCTAAGTAAAAAGTAAATATAATAATTTAAATTAAAAGTCATGGGTATCATTAAAACTTTATGGGTCATCATTGCTCATGACAATAATATAGTATTAAAAACAAAACAAAACATATTTAGAACTGGAAAGGATGTTTGTTGTTGATCAGTCATTTCAGTTGTGTCTACTCTGTGACTACGTTTTGGGGTTTTCTTGACAAAGTTCCTGGAATGGTTCCTTTTCCAGCTCATTTATAGATGAGAAACCTGAGGAAAATAGGATTAAGTGGCTTGCCCAGGGTCACATAGTTAGTGTCTGAAGCTGAATTCGAACTCATAAAGATGAATCTTCCTGTTTTCAAGCCCAATGCTACATCTGCTATGCCATCTAGATGCCCAGAAGGTTCCTTGTGAGTCATTCTCAACTGCTTCATTTTATGCGTGAGGAAACTGAGGTCCAGAGAAATTAGATGTCAAGCAAGTCATACAGGAAATGTCTGACATGAGATGTGGACTCATGTTTTCCTGATTGCAGTTTCACGGCTCTTTTATATGATAATGTGCTGCTTTTATAGGGAGGTATATCTCACTCAAAAGGAACAGATTAGATCAAAGGTCAAGGGACAGGTGAAAATTGACTTAGTGGTGAGTATCTGGTTGAGAAGGACCAGAGAAAGAAACAGAAGTGATAATGTTGCACAATTATAATATACAACAGAGGTGTCCATTATGACCTGAAAAATTCCTACTAGATTAAAATATAATTGGGAAATGGTTGACAAAATAAATTTTAAAATAAAATACAATATGGATAATGTTAATTTATGGTGTGGCACCCAGGAATCTATTTATACTTGAATTTGACACCATTATTATACACTATTGTGCTAGAAAAAGGGGGAAAAAAAGAATTCAAGAAAAAAAATTATGCATTTGATTTTTAGTCATGACATAGTAGTGATAAGGAATTCTAATTATCCAGGCACTGTTTTCTGCTAAAACCATGGAATTTGATTCTTTTTAAAACTTTCAGGAGGCAGCTGGGTAGCTCAGTGGATTGAGAGCCAGGCCTAGAGATTCGAGATCCTGGGTTCAAATCTGGCTTTAGACACTTCCCAGTTGTGTGACCCTGGGCAAGTCACTTAACCTCCATTGCCTGGCCCTTACCACTCTTCTGCCTTGGAACCAAGACACAGTATTGATGAAAGGTAAGTGTTTAAAAAAAAAAACTTTCATAATTACATTTTTCAACAAGTAGGGGAAATAGAAGGGGAATAGCTATTTTGGGCCAATTTTTGCCAATAAGAAAGAATCTATTGTCAAACTAGAAATGATGGAAGCCCTTGGGGGAAAAAAAGGGATAAAACACATATCAGAGCTTTTTTATAGATAAAAAGGGGAGAAACTGGACAAAAAACAACATTCACTGAGATTCTGAAGAGATAAGAGAAAAGATAAGAAGAATCCCAAGGCTTAAAATTCTATAGAGGAAGTCAACCCAATAGGAATACTCAAGAGAATGGAGTTCTGGAGGCAAAAATACAAATACTTCTGATAAGCAAGAAGAGAAAGGAGACTTTAAAGTGTTGGTGTGAGCCTATAGGGAACTCACAAAACAATTTTAATTTTTAAAAAGGACACATACAAAAGATGAAAGGAAGGAAGAGCAGATAGATACTTGAGAGTGACTTGACTGTGAGTAGAAAGTCCTCTAAGAAGTGTCAAAAATATTAAAGCGCAGAATGAACTATAGGTGGAGATACATGGTTGGTAACATCAAAAGGTACTTATTATTATGTTTTTTTTAATCGAGGGCTCAGTGTATAAAGAGCTGACCTTAGAACCAAGACAACACAAATTCAAATCCCATCTCTGACAAATGCTGTCTGTGTGACAAGTCACTTTACCTGTCATTGCCCTAGGTAGCTGTCTAAGACTGAGTTGCAGTAAAAACACTGATCTCCGTTGGTAAAAGGATTTTTTTTCTTCTGGAATTTTTCTATCTATAAAATGTTATAGCTAATATTTGATTATGTTGTAAGATTTAAATTAATGTCTAACACTCCAAGTATTACTTTTATAAAGTTTGTTAATAATCACTTGAACTAGAAGGAATAAAAAGGAAATAGAAGGATAGAAACCTAATTATCTAACAAAAGTAAATCCACATGAGTAAGTTCTCCTGCCTCTCAAAAAGCCCTTGCCCACACCTGCCTTCGATCACAAGAAGAGAGACTGAGAGGTAGAGCTACACAAAATTTATATCTTGCCTACATTAGCAGGTAAGGTGAGAAGGAAGGTGGGGTGCTGGGGATTGTAGTTCTGGGGTTCAGATTCCAATTACACAATGCTTACTATGTTCAAGGTTTTAAGTACTTTATAATTATTATCTCATTTGATCTTAACAACCCTGGTAATATGTTATTGTTATCCCATTTTACAGATGAAGAAACGAACACAAACAGAAATGAAGTAAGTTTCCCAGATTCACACAACCAGGTAAATGTTTGAAACCAGATTTGAACTTGGGTCTTCCTGACTTCAAACTCACTCTATCCACTGCACCACCTGACTGCTTCTCTATGCCAATAAAGTTAAAGATGTAGTACCAGTTCCTCTTCTGAGAGAGAAACAAGAATCAAAGAAGGAACCAGTTCCTCTTCTGAGAGAGAAACAAGAATCAAAGAAGGAATAAGAGTCATTGCTAATGTGGATGGGATGATGAGAATGGTTGACAGAAAGAAGGTAGACCAATTTTTCTTTTATTTTACTATTACTTTCTCTTTCCTAAAAAACAATATTTCAGTGTGAAAGGATTAAAACAAGGAATCAAAATCCTAAATATGGGGATAGCTAGGTGGATCAGTGGACAGAAAGCCAGGCTTAGAGACAGGAGGTCTTGAGTTCAAATTTGACTTCAGATACTTCCTAGCTTTGTGATCCTGTTCAAGTTACTAGGGGATTACCCCATCTCCTAGCCCTTACTGCTCCTCTGCCTTGGAACCAATAGATAGTACTGTATTGATGCTAAGATGGAAAGTAAAGGTTTTAGAAGAAATACAAACACACAAGTAAATGAAGATTCGGTAAGAAAGTACATTTGTGGTCTTGAAGGAATTAGGCCATGAGATCTGGACAAATTACAACCTAAGGTCCACAAAAAGATCAAGTTATGTGGTACCTGAAGATAGTAGAGTTATGTGGATTCAAGACTTTGAACAACATGAATAATAGCTAACATCACTATTTGAAAATGCTTAAAAAGCAAATATATGGTGAATTTATAGATGACTTGAATTTGGGAACAAGAGCTAATGCAATGGATGACCATTAGAATTCAAAGGGATCTAAGTAAACTAGTATAATGGTCAAAATAAAAAAAAATTAACTCATTAGAGATAAAATGTCCTACTTCAGTGTCTCATCACAGCATAGAGGTGACACTGAGATTTCAGAGGCTATGACAATGGGGTACCAGACCTAGTAGGACCTATCAAGATGGAAAGTTTTCAATATGAGTCTGATTATATGTCCGTTATGTGTCTGTTTCTTTTATCCAAGGACCACCTAATTAAATGAAGAGAATTAAATTCAGACAACAAAAGAAGTCAGGAAGACCAATTAAGAGATTATCATCACAGTCTAAGTAAGAAGTATCTGATGACCTGGGATTAGAAGGATAGAAGCAAGTGGAAAGACAGGTATAAGAAATATCCTATAGAGTAATCAAATCCACCAGATTCAACACCTGATTATATAAGGGGGATAAAAGAAGAGAAAAAAATTCATGATAACTTTCAGGTCCTAAGAAAAGATAAAGAAATATCGGAGGGAAACTTTGTCTATGAAGCCTCTATAGCTTATAGAATAGCTATTCTATTCTAGCTAATAGAACTATTCTGTTCTAGTCTATTCTAGCTAAATCACTTTTTTGTTTTTCTAAACACTTATATGTATGCTGCTATACTGCACAGTATAGAATGTTATAGATCCACTGACATAGTTTTTGTTAATGGTTTTGGGTTTTATTTTCTTGACTAGAATGTAAGCATCTTGAGAGCATATATATATATATATATATATATATATATATATGACTCTTCTATATACCCTTTAGCAACCAACTATTTGTATATATAAAAATATACACATATATGTATACACACATATAGATTGATAGATGTTAGTCAATGAGCATTTTATTAAGTACCTACTATGTGTCAGGAACAGGCAATATGCTAAGTTCTGGGGAAACAAAGACAAGCAAAAGAAAATCAGTTGTATAAACAAGAACAAGAAATATATAGAAGAAAATAGAGAAATCAACAAGGAAGAAAATGATGGAGAGACAGAGACAGAGAATGTGCTGAAGATATTTGTTGATTGGTTAGCCTGAATTAATTCAGACAATTCTCTATCATCATTTGATTATTAGAAACTGATTGAGCCTTAGATGGCATGATCTGAAACAAGCATACAATATTATAGTTTGAGCCAACATCAAATATATGATTTTTGTTTGATTATACTCTCTGAATAGCAATCTAGATTCTAGAGTGACCCAGAGAGATTAAAATGTGAATGATAACATCAATTAGTCTGTAAATACATTGAGAGTCTGGGTCCTTCTGCTCTGTGGCCCTGTGACCCTATAAGGATACTTACTGTAGACAATGAGAAGGAATTCACTTTCTGAGACCAAAGAAGAGAGCTTCCTTCCAGAACTGACATATGTCCCTAGGGGGTTTGCAGCCCAGTTTGACTTAGACTGATAATTCTGATCAGCATGCAGAGCTGCTCCCGCAGGTGGGGTGACCAAAATTGGTGTTTTAAAAACTAATTTAGACATGAAAAGAAGCCTTCATGTAACAAATTTCATTCATCTCTGTAACACAGTAAGCTTTGATTCCTTTCTACCTAATTGTGTACCTTTCTAAAAAAAAAAAATCCTTTTCCTTTTTTTTTTGTTTAAATTCCAGGCTGAGTCATCAGCTTTTCATGTATTTTTTAAAAGTCCCAGGGGGTAATGATCTGGATTGCTCTTAATTATCAATTAAATTTCCTCCAAGTAGATTGTTAAAAGTTTAGATGAACCCAATTAGGGGAAACCTCACTTTGACAAGCAGCTATGGGCCTGACTATTTTAAATCTATGACACTACAGGAAAAAAAGAGACCAGACTTCTTAGATCAATGACAAATGAATCTTAGGGAAATGAATGCAAAAGAAATTCTTATTGGTGCACTCAAAAGTTAGCAAGTGAATAAAAACGGTTCTAGGAATTATACCATCTCCTAGGGTGTTAGAACCTCACAAATTCTATGATTCTACATAGTGGTCTTTACCAAAAAATAATACTTTCATTCATAGTAAATGAGGGATTCATATATAATAAACAATTATTTAAAGAAATCAAGAGTAAATTTACACTAAGGAAATAAACTATTTTTTACATTGTTAGCATAGAAAACATTTATTGAGAAGAAATATCTTGAGTTTCACTGAAGTTTAATGTCTTATCATGGCCTAAATATTACCCACATCATATTACATGTAGAAACAATTTTTGACAATTTTTTTTGGACATTTTATGATGCAGATTCTCTTTCTCCCTCCTTCTCTCCCTCCCTAAGAGGTAATTAGTCTAATATAGGTTGTACCAGTGCTTTCATGCAATATAGATTTCTTTATTCCCCATATTGTGACAGAAGATACATTTCACACATACAACAAAAAAAAAAGATGAAGGAAAAAAGTGAAAGATGGCATGCTTTGATTTGCAGTCATACTCCAACAGTTCCTTCTTTGGCTTGTGGGTAGCATTTTTTCTTATGTATCCCTTGGGGCTATCTTGGAACCTTGTTTTGCTGGTAATGGTTTAATCCTTTACAGTTGATCATCATATAATATTTCTCTTACTATATACACTGTTCTCCTGGTTCTGCTCACTTCCCTTTGCATCAGTTCATATAAGTCTTTCTAGATTTTTCTGAATTCATTCTGCCCATTCTTTCTTGGAGTGCAGTCATGTTTCATTACAACCATATACCACAACTTTTTCAGCAGTTCTTCAATTGATAGACACCACTTCGGTTTCCAGTCCTTTGCCACTACAAAAAGAATTGCCAAAAATATTTTTGTCCAAGTGGTTCCTTTCTCCCATCTCTGATCCCTTTGTGATACAGACAGTGTGGTATTATCTTAGCAGACTTTCAAGAAATCCTTGCAAAAGATGATAATGGACAACTAAGGTATTGTTTGATGACCTCAATGGCTTACACTGTGAGAACTGATTTACTCCTAGGCTCTAGTTGACTGAAGGGATTCTGCATTTGACCACTGATGGACTCACTTATATAACAGGAAATTCCTCTATACTCAGCAATGAACTTGGTCAAATATATGTAGGGTTAGGAATACAAATGGTGTAACAGTTAAAATTTAGGGGAAACTGGGGAGAGACTGAGGCAGGTAGAAATTAGTTTCTCTCTGCAAGGAGTATTATATTTTTTAGAGGTTTATTAAGGATTAAAGAAAATACCGGATAAGGAAAACGTGCCTAGGCCAGAGGCCTACACAAGACCTCACCTACATTATGGAAAGAGCCACATCTGCTCCAAAACGGAAGTCCAAAAGGCCCTCAAAAGCCTTTGTAATCAGCTTAAGTGCTTTCTCGATCTCGCCCACCTCAGAATTCCGTGAGATTACAAAGCATTTTGGGGAAGTGGAGCAAGGGCTTGTGGGGATTGAAGTCCAGAGTTCAAATCTCAATTTTACAATAATACAAAAATACAAATTTACAATTTTACAATAACCGATTTCTTCATCCAACTTCATCCAATCCAGGTGAGTAAGGCTAGCAGACTTTACTATTCACAAAATCCCTGTGATGGGGTTGCAGTCTAAACCACTGGATGATTTGCTATCTCTAAAGTCCTCTACCACTCACAGTACCTTTAAATATACTGAGCAGCATCAATCAGATATAAGGATAGAGACCAAGGAAATCTGGGCTCCCAATGAGGATACATGTCCACTCTGTGCCCAAGCCACTGCCATTGTTATTGTGTGCTGATTGGTCTTCAGGATGAAGGAGTCACACACATTTACACACATATAAGTAATAAACTGCCTAACTGGCAATTCTATGAGCTCTTTTGTTCCTTCTCAGTATCTCCTCACACAGGATTTTCTCACAGTCACCTTTCAGGGTATTTGCATTTTCCAAAGAGATTTTTGTAAGTGACCCCTAGAGGGTTTCATAGAGGTCCATGTCTGCTGTCAGATTTCTTTGGGCCATCATTTATTTTACCAATCTATGTTTCC
This sequence comes from Monodelphis domestica, assembly GCF_027887165.1. Lineage (NCBI taxonomy): Eukaryota > Metazoa > Chordata > Mammalia > Didelphimorphia > Didelphidae > Monodelphis > Monodelphis domestica. Next base: position 221,037,584 of record NC_077227.1, on the reverse strand, counting down.
CTTCCAGAAAAAATAAACAAATGAAGCTTTTTGGCTCTATAAATAGATAAGTTGTCTTGATTGTCTTCTCCAAATTCTCTCTTCTCCATCAAAGCAAATGGGAGTCCTTTCACATAAAACTAAGAAAAAAATTGCATGTTCTTGCCCTAGATAGCTCAGGAACCTGAGCTCAAGAGCCTAAGGAATATCAGAGTCCATTAAATCATGGGACCTTTTACCAGACCAGTCCTTAGACATCATGGAAGGGAGAAAACCTTGTGGAGAAGGGACCTCTCTTCCTTGGACCAGTAACAATAAGTGGGGAGTGGGATTGGAAATAACCATTTATATAATAGAACCTACTACCCACCTGCCAGTTCACACTCATATCTTTACAAATATTATTCCATTTGATCTTTACAAAAATCTTGAAAGCTAAATGCTGATATTGTCCCCATTTTAGATATTGAGAAAATTGAAGAAAACTTGTCCAGGGTCACTGAGATAGCAATCTGGAGGCTGGATTTTAATTCAGATCTTCTTGACTCCAGGTTCAGCACTCTAGGCTCTGTGTCATCTTAGCAGCCAAATGCTGACAGATTGTTGCCAAGAGGCAGATAAGCACAAGAGCCCTGTGGTGGCAGGACCCACCAGACTATTGGTCCTCACCATACCAGACCTCACAGCTATTATCTACCAATGAAACTCCTGTGGAAAAGTGGCCAATCATCCCTCTCCCAATGCCAACCAACTGCAACCCAGAGGGCAGATGAGACAGTTTAAAATAAAACATTAAGGCACAGTTAGGGAAAGACTGGAGGCAGTATGGGTCAGAGAGGTCAGACCATCATTATGTTGACCATCATCTCCTCTCAGATCCTTTTGCAGACAGGCTAGGACCCTGAAGGAAAGAGCTTTGAAAATGGCAATGCTTTCATTCAAGAACCCAGAGTCAACCATCCTTTCCAAATATACTAGAAAACACCTGTGAAGAAGTAGCCTGCCAACTGCTTTGGTAGGTGCTACAGCCACATCTATGGAAGACACAAAAGAGCTAGTTCTGGTTATCAAAATGCATTTAATCAATGAAAATGACATTAAAGAAGAAGTACTAACATCTTCCTTGCCACTGTGTCTTAAGGACCACAGGATTTTTCCATTTGGCTTGCAGAGAATGTGATTAGGATATGTTCTCCTAGAAAACTGAGAGTGTTTGACCTCTCTAATTGTAACCTCGACTCTTAGCACAGTGTCTTGCACACTCTAAGCTCTTAATAATGTTTCATTCATTTACATAATAAACATAAAGGAACAACTTCTTAAATCAGCCAGTTGTGATTTCTACAAGAGGTATAAAATGCTTCACAGAAGGTCAAGGAGCTCAGAATAAATTATAAGAAGGGCTAAACTAATCATTCTGCCTCTCTTCTGCCATTGAGACCTTCTCCTAGAAGGCTGACAGTCCAGACAGTTCTAAGTCTTGCTCTTTTACTTCAAACTATTGTCAGGAAGGACTTCTATAAGTCTAACTTAATAACATTCATGCTGAAAGCAAGTACATTTCACCCTGTTTTTGCCTCAATATGATTGGAGAACATTTTTATCTCATTTAGCTATGTGTTTGTCAGAGACAGAGAGGAGAGAGGAGAGAAGAGGGGGAAGAGACAGATACAGAGAGAGACAGAGAGAGAGATACAGAGAGAGAAACAGAGAGAGAGAGACAGAGACAGAGAGAGAAAGGGAGGCAGAGATAAAGAGAGAGCAAGGGGGAAAGTAAGAGAGAGAAAGAGAGAGAGACAGAGAGAGAGAAGGAGGGAGGGAGAAAGAGAGAGAGGGGGAAATAGGGAGGTGAGAGAGGAGAGATGGAAAAAGAGAGAGGGTTGAGGGAGAGAGAGAGGAAGAGAGAGTGGGAGAATTATTAAGTCATAAGATCTGGATTCAGGTTCTACCTCTGATCTACACTGTACACTGATTCTGGACAAGTCAACAACTTCTTAGTACTCAGTGTTTTAAGTAACTTTGTAACCTACAGTTACAGAGAAGATGCCTATCTTCATTGCTTATATTGTGGCTATCTCTCCCAATTGAATGTAAGTCCTTGTATCCCAGTGCCTAACACTTAATAAATGCATACTGATTGATTGACCATTGTCTGGGAATTATAAGGAGTAGGTAAGGTAGGGAAAAAAAAGCAACTTCTTAATGGCTGGAGCTTTAAAAAAAAAAATGAAATATAACTCCTCCATGAGGCAGCTAGGTGGCACAATGGATAGAGCACCAGACCTGGGGGCAGAAAGATCTGAATTCAAATTTAACCTCAAACATACTAGCTGTGTGACTCTGGGCAAGTCACTTAACCTTCAGCTCCCTCAGCTGTAAAATGGGGATGATAAAAGTAACTACCTCCCAGGATTGTTGAGGATCAAATGAGATAATGATGGCAAAGTGCTTAGCACAGTGCCTGACACATAGTATGCACCGTATAAATTATTATTATTTTGATATGATGTAGACAGGAATACCTGCTTTCTATAGGGACTGGACAAGACTAGTTCTAAGGCTCCTCCCAACCTTGCTCTGATCTTCCTTCCAACTCTACAGTTGTTGACTTTATGATGGTATTAACCCTTTAGGTAGTTAAAAATGATTCCTAAATTGGTTTTAAATCTAAAAATGGGGTACAGTGTCCTTCAGTGTTTGAGATGCAACAAATTCTGTCACAGGGCCACAGCAACAAAGAAGTGATCACTCAGCTAAGTCCATGGTGAGCTACTTATCTCCCCAGCCCACTTGCAGTATCATTCATCCTTCAAGTTGCCAAAAGGGCAGCTGTCATGGCTCTTGATTGAATTGTCTTTGCAAAGGCTGTGTATGTTTAAGGAATAATAATAACTGGTATTTACTTAGCATTTGAAGGTTTGCAAAGCACTGTACACAAATTCGTTGATTTGATCTTTCCAGTGATCTTGAGGAGAATCAGCTTGGAGTTGTGGGTAGAATTCAGGTCTCTGAGAAGAATGGAATGGAAAAGCACTTATTTTTTAATTTTATTTTTTAGGCCTTTACTTTTCTGTCTCAGTAATGACTCAAAGACAGTAGGGCAGGAGCTAGACAATTGGGTTTAAGTGACTTGAACAGGGTTACATAGCTAGGATGTTTCTGAGATCATACTTGAAATTGGGCCTGCCTTCAGGCCTGGAACTCTATCCACTGAGCTACCTAGTTGCCTTGGTAAAACATTTATTGAGCATTTATTTAGGTGCCCAGCACCTTGTTGAGGTTTGAGAATACAAAAAGTAAAACAAAACAGAGCCCTTCTCTGGAAGAGCTCATATTCTAATGAGGGCAGGCAAAATATAGAGGAGGGTTCAAATGTAGCAGAGATAAAAAGTCCCAGGAATCTAGAGGGCAAGGTAACAAGGCAGATGAGAAGACCTGATTGATCTGAGGAAGCAAAGGCAGGGCCCAAAAGATGAATGACCTATGAGAAGGGGGTAACGAGTGGACTTGTGGATTGGATTAGAGCAAGGATTCCGGATTACTGAGGAAAGCTGAGATGAAGTACCCAACAACACTTAGGTTGAACTGGGCTGAGATGAGAGAGGAAGTCTCTCTGAGGCTTCTATTGGACCTTTGGAATTCCATTTGTATCTGGGTAATGGGTGGCCTTTGGCAGGAGAAAGGAAGGGGTAGTCGCCATGTTTTTTGGATTGTTTCCCACCATTAGCCATGTTTCTTTTTTTATGATTTATTATCCCAGCACTTAGCACGGTGTCTGGTATATAGTATTAATAAATGTTTACAGAATTAGTGAAAAAAAGCAATAATTCTTTTTTCTTAAAAAAAAAACCTAAGAGTAAATGACAGGAAATATTCAAGGGCAGTTTTCATAAATCCTCTTTCATTGGAGACTTATTTCATTTATACATATTCATAATTGATTATGAGACCTATTTGTTGTTTGGTCATTCACTCTTTGTGACCTCCATAGACCATAGCTATCCATGGGGTTTTCTTGGCAAGGATACTAGAGTGGTTTGCCATTTCATTCTCCAGTGGATCCATTGAATGCTTTTGCCAGGCAATCAGAGGTCAAGTGTCTTGTCCAAGATCACAAAACTAGGAAGTGTCTGAGTCTGGATTTGATTTGATCTTAACCACTAAATCTACTATTCAGATCTATAGTTATGAAAATAATTCTGTGTGTCAATAGACTCAATCTTAAAAGATGTCAAGCAGGCCCAGTTAGAATATAAGGAGATAGCTCATTGAACTTTTATGTATTCTACCTTATCTTTGCAATGTCTTATCTCTTTGGGGAAAAAATGGTATGGGAGAAAACCTTGAGGGTAATGGTTTCCATCAAATTATTGGTTCGTTTTGCTCAGAGACAGAACAGTGCCTGCTTCACTGTTCATAATTAGTTTTTATACAGCACTTACTATATTCTAGGCACTATGCTAAGTGCTTTAAAATTAATATCTCATTTGATCCTCATGATAATCCTGGGGGATAGAAAACTATTATTATTCCCATTTTACAAATGAGGAAATTGAGGCAACAGAGGTTAAGTGACTTGCCCAGGAATACATAGCTTGTTAGTGGCAAAGCTGGATCTGGAACTCAGGTTTATCACTGGCACCTGTGAATGGGAAATACTTTCCTGAGAGGCATCAGCGCCACAAAAGAATAGGAAGGAAGTGGCAGATTGACTGTGTTTACCACTGCTATTTCCAGATTGTACAATTATGGGTCTAAAATACTGGTGGGAGGGCTTACTATTTACTTGATATATCCATTTTTACTCATTGTTCATTATATTGTTGGGAAGTAATCCATTGTCTAGAGAGGCTAAACAACACAGTGAAATCCATGGATTTGGGGGCTGCAATTAAGCTTGGGTTTTCAAAGCAGTTTTGTACTTTGGTAACTTAGCACCTCTTTGACTTGCACATGAACTGAAGAAAGTTTCCAGTATTGTTTGCGAGGAGGTACTGTGATAATAATGACCTCTGAATTAGGACTACTGCTTGTCACTTCCCCAAAGTTAGATTATTTAAGTACTAGGGTGTTAGAAGGTGTATACATACTATCTTCTTTTTTTAGAACTAAATTAAATTAATTTTTTCACATTATTTGATATATTTATTTTTAGAATATTTTCCCATGGTTACATGATTCAAGTTTTCTCTCCCTCCCCTATTTCCTTCCCCCTCCCAGAGGTGACAAGCAATTCTGTTGGTTTATACATGTCTTATTACTCAAAACCTATTTCAATATTATTCATTTTTATAATAGGGTAATCTTTTAAAATCACAATTCCAAGTCATATACTCATATAAACAAGTGATAAATCATATGTTTTCTTCTGCATTTCTGCTCCCATAGTTCTTTCCCGAGATGTGGACAGCATTCTTTTTCATAAGTTCCATGGAATTGTTCTTGATCATTACATTGCTATTTGTAGCAGAGTCTATTTGATCATCCCACAATTTCAATTACTGTGTACATTAGCCTGGTTCTGCTCATTTCACTCATCAGTTCATGAAGGTCTTTCCAGTTCACATAGAAATCCTCCAGTTCATTATTCCTTTTAGCACAATAGTATCCCATTATCATCATCATATACTACAATTTGTTTGGCCATTCCCCAATCAAGAGACACCCCCTCATTTTCCAATTTTTTGCCACCACAAAAAGAGCAGCTATAAATATTTTTGTGCAAACAATAAATACTATCTTCTTGAAATCATGCAAAACAAATTTCCAAATTAGCCATTGCCAGAAAAAGAGAGAAAATTCTTCATTCTGCACTTTGAGCTTATCAGTTTTATTTCTGTAGCTGGATAGGATTTTTCCTGATATGCTTCTGGTATACAAGGAGAAGATAGGATTTATGATTTCATCAGTGTGGAGAATTCCCTCACTGTAAAGTTTCTTCCAGATGCAAGTTGATCATTTATGACTTGGCAATACATTTCTAGGATATTGGTTTCTTATAGGAGACAATTAATTAGCATGCTCTAAACATTTATTTTTCCTACTTATGTGCATAGTGTATCATTTAACTTTTCATTGGTACTTTTTTCTGGGACTCAACACAAGACCATAATAAGAATTGTTGTTGTTCAGTTGTGTACACCCTTTTGTGACCCTATTTGAGGTTTTCTTGGCAAAGATGCTGGATTGGTTTGCCATTTCCTTTTTCAGCTCAGTTTACAGATGAGGAAACTAGGGCAAACAGACTTCAGTGACTTGACTAGGGTCACACAGCTATCAAGTGTCTGAAGTCAGATGTAAACTGAGGAAGAGAAATCTTCCTGACTCTAAACCTAGCACTTTATACATGGTACCATACAACCAGGACAGTGTCAGAGGGAGAATTCAGATGCAGAGAAGTACAGTGTTCTATCTACTACATAATCTAAGGGGAAGTAACTAAGATACAATATTTAACTCATATTTACATAGTACTTTTGTGGTATGTAAATGCTTTCCCCCAAAAAATTTATGTGGTAGAGGCTGAAAAAGTATTGCTCCTATTTTACTGAAGAAGAATCACATAGATGAGACACTGAGTCATAATGAGTGAGTATAGTGCTATATCTTTAGTGAGGAAGATCTTGTCTCAAATTCTGTCTCTGCCACTTGGCAGCTATCTAACCCTGGGCAAGTCACAGTCTCGAACCTCTCATTTTCTCATTTGTAAAATAAAAGAGTTAGAGCAGATATACCCTGAGATCTCTCTAGTTCTAAATATATGATTATATACTTTTATGGAAACTTGATACATTTTTGAGGGGATTTCTGTTCAAGGAAGGTGTTGGAATTCCACTGCTGAAATCCTGCTATGTTCCAAGAGGTTTACTGACTGACCAAATGCTATACAGAATACCATGGAGATAAGGGATGAGCTGGTAACTTTTTATTTCAAAGTCAGTCCAGTTCTACGAGGCCATTTTGTCTCTCTAGGCAACCTTGATTTATTTTAAAACTCCTTATGGATCTTCCATTCATTAATTTATCCTTAAGCTGTTTTTAGGTCAGTTGGTCCATATGAATTTACACATTTGTTAAGCATTTACTGTGTTCCACTCAAACTGGAGTTATAAAGAAAAAGAAAAACATGGTCCCTGACCTTAAGGAGTTTACATTCTAGTGAGGGAGAGAACACACTAATAACTATGTAGATACAAGATATATAGAGTGTAGGTGGAAGATAATCACAGTGTGATTAAAGAGAGGGGGAAGGAGGGAAGGAACTAGAAAAGGCCTTCTGCTAGTGGTGGAATATAAGCTAACTCTTGAAGGAAAAAAGGAAGACTAGGAGATAGAAGGGAGGAAGGTGGATGTTCAGGAAATATGTAGGAGGACCATTATATCTTGGATTATGGAGTATATGAAAGAGAGTAAAGTATAAGAAACCTTGAAAAGTAGGAAAGGGTCAGATTGTGAAGGGCTCTAAATACCAAATGGGATTTTATTTTTGATCCACAAGGTAATAGGGAGCCACTGGAATTTATTCAGAATGGAGAGAGCAGAGTAGTGACATGGTTAGAATTATACTTTAGGAAAATAACTTTGGAACCTGATTGAAGGCTCAATTGGAGTGGGAAGAGATTTGAAACAAAGTGCCTAGGATCCCTCATTAGTGCAAGCATGAAGTGGTGAGGGTCTATGCCAGAGTGGCAACTATTCAAATGGAGACAAGAGGTCACATAAAAGAAATGTTCATGTAGAAATGATAAGATTTGATAACTATTTTTATTTGTGGGACAAGTGTGACTGAGGAGTTGAGGATGACACCAATATTGCAAGTCTGGGTGACTAAAAGGATAGTACCCTCAGTAATAATAGGAAAGTTGGAGAAAGGGTAGATTTGAAGGGGAAATAAAGAATTTTATTTTGGGTGAGTTAAATTTAAGAGATATATCTCAAACTAATACATCTAGTTTGATATGTTCAAAATGTGAAAGTTTAGGAGAAAGATTAGGATTGTATACATATAGACCTTAGAATATTTTTATAGAGATGATATTTGGACTTATGGAAGTAGAAGAAGAAGAAAAAAAGAATATCTTGGATTAGTCCTTGAGGACTGGAATGATCTGATTGAAGACCAAGCAAAGAAGAATGAGAAGATGGGATCAGATAGGTAGGAAGATAACGAGAGAGAGAGAGAGAGAGAGAGAGAGAGAGAGAGAGAGAGAGAGAGAGAGAGAGAGAGAGCAGTTATCACAAAATCTTGTATAAGAGAGAGTTCAGAAAAAGGTGATAAAGTGTCAAAGGCCACAGAGAGATTAAGAAGAATGAGAAAAAGCCATTAAATTTTGTAATTAAGAAGTCATTAGTCATTTGATAAATAGGTTGGATCTACTTATACTTTTTTTCCAGAGATAAGGAATTCCCTGAGTTTCCCATCCATATTTCTCCTAATATTAAGGAATTATAAGTTTTCTTTAACTCTTCCTTTTGGTGAGGTCACCTTTTGTTGCTAAATGATCACTAAGAAGCACTCACTTGCATTAACAGCAGTAAATTACGTTTGAACTATGAAGTACTTTATTTGGGTGCTATCCCAGAAAATGGGAAATGAACTCTTGCCACTATTCTTAATGAAGACACTGGTAGTGGAAAAGAGCACCATTATAGACAAGAAAAACATTTTGTGAAGGAAGAAGCCTCTATATTGTAAATTTCCCTCAGAATCAGCATTTCTGATGGTAGCTCAAGACATGAGGTACCATGTATATGAGCAATTCGAAATTAACTCCCAACAATACTAACTTTAAGTGAGGTATCTTGTTCCTCTGCTACATGTCAACAGTGCTGGTGATTTACAAAACCATGGAAGCCAAATGTTTTTAATTGGATGAAATATTGTACCAATTTACATTTGCCAAACTCAAAGCAAACAGTTACAGTTCTTAAACCAAGCTGTTAGTGTTTCCTTCCTGCATTTATTTTTTTCAAATGTTCCACACCACATAATCATCTAAAATCTAAATGCCAGTATTATCTGAAAAAGAAAAGATATTTTGTATTACAAAGATAAGTGATTCAGGATGGTAAGTATAGCCTAATTATAATCACATAAGATTTACATTCCAATGAACTTTGTAGTTGCTAGGTCATATCTCACCTCAGCTAGTCTTTTAATAGGTCTCCCTGATTCTAGTCTCCCTCCTCTACTGACAACACCAAAATGATTTTCCTAAAGCAAAAGTCAAGCCATGTTACTTCTCTGCTCAAAAAGCATGAATACCTAGTGGCATACCAGCATTGCTTCTGAGATAATATAGACACTCCTGACATCCTGAACACACTCTGGTTCCACCTGCCTTTCTGGTCTTTTTTCATATTACTCCCCCTCATAAACTCTATGTTCCAGTCAGACTGAACTACTAACCATTTCCTGAATTTGATTTTCCATTTTCCCTTTTTGTGTGGTCACATGAATGTTTCCCGTGCCTAAAGTACAATCTCTCCTCATCTTCACCTCTGAAAACTCTTGTGTTCCTTCAAAGATCCACTCAGGTGCTATTGCCTTGAAATTTTACTGTATTTCCCATATTAGAGCTCTTTCTCTCCTCAGTTTCCCTTGTATAATATTTTCCATTCATGACTTCTCATATCCTTCTCTCCACAAAAATAATCATTCACTTACTGCCCTCTCATTACCAAAATGTTTATTCTCAATCTATCACCCTTACTCTCTTCCCACTAGAAAGTTGGATTTCATCCCTGCCCCTATACGTGACGTTTTGACACATCTCACTGTACCCAAGCCACTTCCCAATTATCTTGTCATCTATCCCCTTTGCCCAACCCATCCTTTAAGGGTTTTTTTTTACCCAATAAAATGTGGCCTCATTCAAAGGAAGAACTATATTACTTGCTTATCTTTGTATGTCCAGTGTTTTGTACAGTGCCTAGCACACAATAAATGCTTAATATATGTTCTCTTTCTCTCTCTCTGTTTCTCCCCATCTATCCATCCATCCATCCATCCATCCATCCATCCATCTCTTTATCCATTTATTCATCTATCTATCTATCTATCTAGCTAGCTAGCTATCTATCTAGCTATCTATCTATCTATCCATCATCTAATCTCACCATTTCTATTTCTATTTCTATTTCTATTTTAGTTTAAATCCCCATCTATTATTTGTACAATTGCAATAGCCTTATAGGTGTCTCTGCCGTAAGCCTTTTACAACTTCAATTTATCTACCACTAAACATCAAAATGATTTTACTAAATATAGGTATGGGAGCAACAGGGTGGCCAAGTGACCCCAAAGCCACCACCCACAAGAAACTTCAGTCACTTTTATAGTCAAATGGAAATTACTCCATCTGGCATTTTAAGCTGTTCACAACCTGGTCTTATCCCACCTTTTCATCTTCCATCTACACACCTCTGGGTCTAACCAACCTGGCTATGTTTCCCCTTCATACATTGTGACTGGAATCCTATTTCTTCCTTTCCACAGATTTTCTCCCATGTCTTATCCTTCTTACCTGAACCTGGTCTTCTTAGACTCACTGATCTTAGTTAAGACTCAGTTCAGTGCTCCCTTTTGCATGAGGCATTTGCTGGACTATTTGAATATAAGCTCCTTCATGTCAGGGGCTTTTTCTCCTTTGTCTTTTTTTCCTAACACCTAGTGTAATGCCAGACAAATAGTAGTGGTCACATAAGTATTTGCTGATTATTTCTCCCCAGTAGAAAGTGAGCTTCTTGAGGGCAAGAATTGTTTGTTTGTTTCTTTTTATCCCCAGAGCCTAGTCCAGTATCTTATACAACACAGATGCTAAGACATGTTTTTTTTAATTGAAAAAATTTTATTTATTTGATTAAGAATATTTTTCCATGGTTCCATGATTCATGTTCTTTCCCTCCCCTCCCCTCCCCCCAGTCAACAAGTAATTCCACTGGGTTTTACATATGCTGACATGTTTGTTGATGTAAATCAAATTTGTAATTAATGGTTTGGCTTTTCCTGCTTTCTTAAGGTGGGGGTGAGATAGTGAAAAGGGAATGAATATGAAACTCAAGATAAAATTGTATTAAAACAAAGTGGAAAAAAATAAGGTGTTCTCTCTTGGGAGGCAAAAAAAATAAAAGAAAAAAACAACAACAAAGTGAATTGAGTTGAGTTGACTGTAAAAAAAAGCATTGCATTTAGAATCCAAGGACCTCCATTTAAATTCCAGCTTTTTGACTTGTGGGCAAATCTGTGATTCATTTGTAAAGTGGGGATTAAAATATTTTCATTGCTGACTCTTTTGGTATCAATGTGAAGAATCAGAAAAAGAGGAAAGCAGTAAATAGTTATGAAGTACCTACTATTATCCCCAGGCTAAGGAGTTTATAAATAATATCTCAACTGCCCCTTAGAACAATTCTGAGATGTAGGTGCTTTTATTGTTCCCATTCTACAGCTGGTGAAATTGAGGCAAACTGAGGATAAGTGACATGCTTAGGTTCACACAGCTGATAAGTGTCTGAGGTCAGATTTGAACTCAGGCATTCCTGACTTCAGGTTTGGCGTTTTATCCACTATACCCCCTAACTGCACAAGTCCTCTACATACTTTCAAGGGCTATATGGATATAGTCATGAACTATTATTTATAGGTGTCTAGGTTTAATAGAGAGCTGAATGAGCAGCCAATAGACTTGGGTTTGACTTGTGGCCTGCTGCTTAGTTGCATGGCTTTGGATAAGTTTTTTATTTCTCTCTAAACAGCAATTCCCTTAACATATAAGACTGCAGGCTTTTGAGTCAAATGATCTTACTTGGAATCCCAGTTCTGCTATCTACAATTTGTGTGATCATGGGCAAGTCATTTAACCCCAAAGGGGCTCAGTTTCTTCATATGTAAGATGATGGAGTTAAATTAGTTTACTTCTAAGGTCAACTTATACCTCTAAGTTCATGAGTCTACTAGGGTCCTCCACTGAGAAAAGAGGATGTTATATTAAAAGGGGTTGAATGTCCTTTTCTAGCTCTGATATTTTATTAATATCATGGAATGAGGTCATTATTCCAGAAGTGTCAAACTTTGGCTTTTGGTTGCTTGCCCACAAAACTGCAATGTCATTGAGAAATCTTTAACAAAATACATAAAAATACAATGCATCATAGATAAGGTTAATTTGTGCTTTTCTAAGTTGATATACATCCACAAAGATCCTTATGTATATGGCTTGGTGGTCCCATTTCTATTTGGGATTAACATCACTGACCTAGTCTACTTACTCATTTTATAGCTAAAGAAATTGAAGCCCAGAGAGTTTTAGGTGATTTTCCCAAGAACCCTTAAGTAGAAAGTAGCAAACTTGAGATTCAAATTTAGGCCTCTGACTTCAAATCCAGTCAAAATCCTTTTGCTGTACCACCCCACCTCCCCACTGCTGGAATAAATATGTTGCCAGTTTAATTTGGAATCAAGGGAATTTCCATTTTAGGGCAGCAAGGGAAAGGAAGATTGAAAAATATGAATTTTTATTTAAAAATCAAATACACAAAAGAGTTTGTCTCTGTTACTTTATGGAGTATTCCACAGCAACTAAGTCCTTTGGATGAAATACATCCAGCACATCCAAACTTGGACACGTCACCATGCATCCCCAAGAAGCAATATGATTGAAGAGATAATGAATTATAATACCAATGAGTGAAATCATCTCTTGGGAGACAAGAATGCATCAGGAGACCTCTTAGCTCAGTGAGTTAGCAAAGGAAGAGCTGTAAGTGGTCTTTGGCAGGAGTTTACATAAGCTAATGAATAAGGAAGAATGAAAGCATATACTTCATTAGGCTGACAAAAAAATCAATCACGTTTGATCAACCGATATGTCAAATTCAAATGCCAGGGAGCCAATCTCGCAAGAGTACACAGAGCTACTCTACCTATTCATTTGGGCCAAATGTACAAGGACTTTGAGGGACCTAAAGGGCCACCTGCTGCTGCATCCCTCGCAGCTTGGAATGCTTTTTTTTTTCTCCCTCCCTCCCTCTGTTTTGAAATTCTAAGATTCCTTAAAGGCTCAGCTCCCAATACTACCTGTAAGGGACCCTTTTCTTTCTCCCTAATCATCAGTGATCTCTCCCACCTTCCAATTGGCATGTATGTATTGGCCAGTTTGCATGTGATGTCTATCAATAGAATCAATGAATCAATGAGCATTTATCAAGGGCTTATATTGGGCCATGCAATGTACTAGGCCCTGGAGATAGGAAGATTAAAGGAAAATGAGGCATTTCCTTATATTCTATCAGACGAAATGGAAAGGACATAGAAACGTGATTTCTTTGGGAGAAAGAACTCCCAAGTGAGGAAATTCCTTCTTCTAATGAATATCAGCACCTTCTCTTCAACTTGGAGTTTTAGAGAGTTGTCTGTATTACTGAGAGGTTAAATGACTTGCCTAGGGTCAGCCAATATATGGAAAAGGCATGAACTGAACTTGAATCTTCCTTTATGTAGATAGATGACTCAGTGGATAGAGTCCTGGGTCTGGAATTGGAAGACATAAGTTCAATTCTGGCTTTAGAAATACTTACCCCCTGTGAGACCTTGGATGTTCTCTTAACTCCTATTTGCCCAGGAGGTAACTAAGTGGATATCAGTGGTATCAGCGGATAGAGCAATGGGCTTGGCCTCAAGAAGATCTTAGTCTAATTTTTATTATGTTAGGAAGTCCCAACCATGAGCAAATGACATATATACAATTATTTAAGTCTGCAAAGGATTTTTTTTTTTTTGTAGTAAATAGTTCATATAATTCCTGTATATGGGTTGGTCAATAGACTTTCAGATTTTTTTTTTTCCAAAGTAATTTTGAATGAATTTCCCTTCCTTGTCATTTTTCTGCTAGTTTTTTGGGGGGAGGGGTGGGAAGGGAAATATTTGTAATGGATAGAAAAGCTTCTAATTTTTGGATTATATTACTACTTTATTGAAGTTATTATATTTGTAATTTTTCTGCAAATTTATTTGCTTTAGAACTTTCTAAATAAACCATCCTCAGCAAAAAATGATTTAAAAAAAAAAGAAGACCATAGTCTAATTTTGGCCTCAGGCACTTAATAGTTGTATGACTTCAGGAAAGTCTTTTAACCTGTTTGCCTTAATCCACCTGAGAAGGAAATGGCAAATCACTCCAGTACTTTTGCCAAGAAAACTCCATGGACATTATGGTTCACGGGGTCACGAAGAGTCGGATACAGCTGAACAACAACAATTTCCTGATTCTACATCCAGTGCTCCATCCACTGTGTGACACATAACTGCCTCTCTGTAGCTCCCTTCGTGCTGTGGCACACTGTGAGAAGTGGCAAGGCCAATTTAACTCTACAATAGAATTCTCAATGTAAGAGGGAAATCTGACTGCCTTTTACTTTGTCTTTGTTTCCCCAGTGCCCAGTTCATAACAGATACTTAATCAACACTTTTTTGATGATATTGAATTGTGTTAGAATTTAAAAGTTCCTAGAATCATAAAATACTGGAGCTTCAAGGGACCTTTGAGATCATCTAATTCAACCTCCTCATTTTTCAGAGGAGGAAAGTGAATCCCTGGAGAGGTAAAGAAACTTGCCCAAGGTCATATTGCTAATTAAGCATAGACCATGTACTCAGAAGAATTCTAAGTACTCTCAAAGAAATTTAGTCACCCTTCTGATAATCCTCATGTTGCATTCACTCTGTGGATTAGCTGCAACAGATCATTAATTAGAGACTGGGTTCTCTCTGCTATACAGCATGTTCTGGTATGTATCTGGCACATCTGTTTGAGGATTCAAAGAATCTTATGATCAGTCCAAAGAAACTATAAACAGGAATGCATGTATGATTGTGTTTATATTGTACTAAATGTAATGGATTTTTGGATAGTTCATTCTTATATTTTGTTGTGAGATTGCTCTTCAGTCATTCCATTGTGTCTGACTCTCCAAAACCCCATGGACCATAAACGTCCATGGAGTTTTCTTGACAAGGATACTGGATTGGTTTTCCATTTCCCTCTCTAATGAATTAAGGCAAAGAGAGGTTAAGTGATTCACCCAGGATTACTATTGTCTGAAGCTGGATTTGAACTCAGGCCTTCCTGACTATAGGCCCAGAGCTCCATTTACTGAGCCACCTAGTTGCCTCTTATTCATTCTTTTTTTTTTTTTTAAAACCCTTACCTTCCATCTTTGGCTCCAAGGCAGAAGAGTGGGTAAGGGTTAGGCAATGGGGGTCAAGTGACTTGCCCAGGGTCACACAGCTGGGATGTGTCTGAGGCCAGATTTGAACCTAGGCCTGGTTCTCAATCCACTGAGCCACCCAGCTGCCCCCCTCTTATTCATTCTTATAAATGTTCATGCTCAGTTATTTCCAGTCATGTCTAATTCTTCATGACCCCATTTGAGGTTTTTTGTGATAAAAAGACTGGAATGGTTTGCCCCATTTCTTTCTCTAGCTCATTTTACAGATGAGGAAATCGAGGCGAACAAGGTTAAGTGACTTGACGAGGGTAACAGAGCTTGTAAGTGTCTGAAGCTAGATTTGAACTCATGAGAATGCCTTCCTGATTCTAAGTCCAGTGCTTTCTCCATTGTGCCACCTAGTTGCCCTTTCATATCAATAGGTCCTTCTAATAGCACAGATGACTCATTTATTTGCAATATATCCCCATGAATTGAGAAGTTATATATCTATATCTATTTATCCATTTCTCTCTGTCTCTCTCTCATTCTCTCTGTCTCTGAGTGTGTGTCTCTGTCTCTCTGTCTCTCTCATTCACTCTCATTCTCTCTCATTCTCTCTGTCTCTCTGTGTCTGTGTGGGTCTCTTTGTCTGTGTCTCTCTCATTCACTCTCATTCTCTCATTCTTTCTATCTCTCATTCTCTCTGTCTCTCTGTGTGTCTTTCTGTCTCTCTCATTCACTCTCATTCTCTCTCATTCTTGCATTCTTTCTATCTCTCATTCTCTTATTCACTCTCATTCTCTCTCATTCTCTCTGTCTCTCTGTGTGTCTGTGTGGGTCTCTTTGTCTGTGTCTCTCTCATTCACTCTCATTCTCTCATTCTTTCTATCTCTCATTCTCTTATTCACTCTCATTCTCTCTGTCTCTCTGTGTGTCTGTGTGGGTCTCTCTGTGTCTCTCTCATTCACTCTCATTCTCTCATTCTTTCTATCTCTCATTCTCTTATTCACTCTCATTCTCTCTGTCTCTCTGTGTGTCTGTGTGGGTCTCTCTGTGTCTCTCTCATTCACTCTCATTCTCTCATTCTTTCTATCTCTCTCTTATTCACTCTCATTCTCTCTCTCTCATTCTCTTATTCTTTCTATCTCTCATTCTCTTATTCACTCTCATTCTCTTTCTGTGTGTATGTCTGTGTGTCTGTGTGTCTCTCTGTCTCTCTCATTCACTCTCATTCTCTCTCATTCTCTCTGTCTCTCTGTGTCTGTGTGGGTCTCTTTGTCTGTGTCTCTCTCATTCACTCTCATTCTCTCATTCTTTCTATCTCTCATTCTCTCTGTCTCTGTGTGTGTCTCTCTGTCTCTCTCATTCACTCTCATTCTCTCTCATTCTCTTATTCACTCTCATTCTCTCTCTCATTCTCTCTGTCTCTCTGTGTGTCTGTGTGGGTCTCTTTGTCTGTGTCTCTCTCATTCACTCTCATTCTCTCATTCTTTCTATCTCTCATTCTCTTATTCACTCTCATTCTCTCTGTCTCTCTGTGTGTCTGTGTGGGTCTCTTTGTGTCTCTCTCATTCACTCTCATTCTCTCATTCTTTCTATCTCTCTCTTATTCACTCTCATTCTCTCTCTCTCATTCTCTTATTCTTTCTCTATCTCTCATTCTCTTATTCACTCTCATTCTCTTTCTGTGTGTGTGTCTGTGTGTCTCTTTGTCTCTCTGTGTCTCTCTCATTCACTCTCATTCTCTCTCTCATTCTTTCTATCTCTCATTCTCTCTCTCATTCTCTCTCTCTCTCTCTCTCTCTCTCTCTCTCTCTCTCTCTCTCTCTCTCTCTCTCATGCTCTCTCTCTCTCTTATAGAAAATTAAAGGTTCAAAGTTCAGTTGAAAACTCCATAGTCAGGACCACCCCGTAAATTGTAGTGACCTTCCATTCTGTAGATATTTTCAAGGAGAAAAAAAACAACATCCTGTTTTGAAGATATAGGCTTGTCTGAAGGCAAGAGACTGGATCAGGTTAACTCTTAAGGACTTTGATTCTGTCCTATATCTTTGTGACCAAGGCAGTTGACTCTAAGCAGTGAGGTGTGCAATACACAGATCCCTAGACTTCAAGTTAGTAAGACCTGACATCAAATCTGACCTCAGACAGTTGTGTGAGCCTGGGCAAAAATCACATAACCTCTGTATGTCTCAGTTTCCTCATCTGTCAAATGGGTAAAAGCAGCACTTTATGTTACCTTGTTGTGAGAACAAAATAAGATAACAAATCTCATTGTAAAGCACGCTGTAAACTTTATCATTCTTGTCATTTTTGTTCTTTTGTTTCAGTCACATCTGACTCTTCATGTCCCTATTTGAGATTTTCCTAGCAAAGATAATGGAGTGGTTTCGCATTTTCTTCTCTGGCTCATTTTACAGATAAGGAATGAGGGAAACAGAGTTAAGTGACTTGTCCAGGGTCATATAGCTAGTATGTGTCTGAGGCCAGACTTGAACTCACAAATGAGTTTTCCTGACTTCAGGCCAGGCACTTTACCCACTGTGCCACCTGGCTACCTAAAATAAGAGTTGTATCTACCTTATTCTTTGGTTGTTCAGTCATATCTGACTCTTCATGACCCCATTTGGGTATTTCTTGTCAAAGATACTGGAGTGGTTTGCCATTTCCTTCTCCGGCTCATTTTACAGATGAGGAAACTGAGGCAAACAGGGTTAAGTGACTTGCCCAGGGTTACACAGTAATAAGTTGCTGAGGCCAGATTTGAATTCAGGAAGAGTCTTTTTGACTCCACGTCGGATGCTCTAGCCACTGTTCTACTTAGATGCCCAATATCATTCTAGTTTTGATCAGACCAAGACCACATTATCAGCATCAGAAATGAACTTTCGACCACAAAGATATAATGGCAAGACATATTCCTAGTTGTAGCTTTACCACCAACTAGCGGTGTGACCTTGGGCCAGTCTTTTATCCTCTTTGTACCTTTGTATCCTCATCTCTGAAAGGAAAAGCTTGGTCCAGATGGTCATCCAGTCCTTCCGCAGCTCTAAATTTCTGCAACTCCCAATCCATCCCTCTCTCCATTTGACTCTATTGCTTTCTAATACAATGAGCCTTAATAAAAGGATGGTAATTTGGTGGCTAGGCAAACTCTGACGGAGCAGATTACCTACAAGCAGTGTCAGGACAGATGTTTGCCAGGAATCTTAAGGCTTTTATTATCAGAATACTGAACAAACTTCCCCACATTGACTTCTATGTGAAAATAGAGTCCTCTCCTAGAAGCAATTTATTATGAGATCTTTCATTGGGGAATTTCTTCTTATTTAGGGGAATAATACCAGCCTGCGACAAAAAGTGAGAAATATCACTTCTTTTGTTGTGTCTCTTTCCTTGGGTAAAAATAGTAAGCAGGCCTTGATTTTCAAGAACTCCGTTAGGCTGGAGATTCTCTAAAAATAACTTTTTTCTTTGGCCTTTCTTAGCATCTTTTCCAGTGCATTTTTTCAGTACGTATTTATCGAGCACCTACTTTGTGCAAAACACTGTCTCCGGCTCTGGGAAACCATATGAAACCTGGTACCTAATCTCAAGAGACGTACAATGTTAAGTTTAATGTTTTGGAGAACCAGATAGCACAGGAGATAGAACACTGGACTCCAAGCAAGGCAGTCCTAAGTTTCAACCCCGGCTCAGACACTTTCTAGTCATTAGACCCTGAGCGATTTATATGAATGCTCTCATCCTCAGTTTCTTCCTCTGTAAAAGGAGGGATAGAATAATAACATCTGCTTCTCAGGGTTGCTGTAAGGAGAGTTGGAAAGGAAAATGTAAAGCAAATTGCAAACTTTTGCTTTAATTGCTTGCTTTTATTATCATGGCCTATTGGGGGTTAGGGGAAAACTTGCTTTGAGACTCATTTTCATGAGAAGGAAATAAGGTAGTTGAATCCAGTGTGCTAGATCTGAATTCTAGAAGACATGGCTCCAAATTTAGCCTCTGACGCTGCTTAGTCAAGAGTGAGCATTGGTGGGTATCATCAATCTCCCTAAACCTTGGTTTCTCCAACTTGGGAATAGGTGGTTTTATTGGTATGGGTATTTTTTACACACTTTAGTTTCATAGGTCAGTTTTGTCAAAATAACTAATCACCTGATGTCCAAGAATTTGGAAATTAATGTTTCCAAAATGAACTGGGCTGGTCCTTCAAAAAAGAGATGTCTATCCTGGCCTATACTGGAATTCTTTCTACTATAGAAGGATCTACCAGAATTTATGCTCTATTGCTATAGTCTTTCAACACTAGTTCATATCTACCCATAATGCAGCATCAGAGTAGGGCGTCAGGGACAATATCATCTTAGAAGTCAGTAAAATTTGTTACTTTAATTTTTTGTTTCTTTTTGAATGGGAGGGTTGAAGTGGGGAAGGAGTGAAGGCATTTATTAATTAAGTACCTACAATGCATCAGTCACTGTACTAAGTGCTTTAAAAATATCTCCTTTGTTTGACTAATGATAATTTATTTTTTGCAAATTACTTATGAGGAATTTCCTGAATCCTATCTGGAAAATATTTTTAGGGGACCAATAGCATTTCACTAAATGCAAGCTATCTCAGAAAGAATCATTCCTAAAAGTCTTTAGAGAAGACTTCCTTGGTATTGCAGCCCTAAGTTTCATAGCCTTTGGGGTCATGAAATTGCATCTATTTCCCAATCCAAATGTTTTCTGATGTAATTGATGCCCATTCTCTCATTTCGTTGTTGAAGAAAAAAAGAGAACATTTACCTAGCATTGCTCTTGAGAAGGCTTTTTATAGATTTGAAGTTGGTTTCTAAATCACCTTTAGTCTTCTCTGAGCTAAATGACCACTCAGTCCCTTCAACTTTTCCACAGAGTGCTTAATTTCCAAAGCTTTCCACTTTGGGCTTATTGATTTTTTTGTTAAGAAGGTTACCTGTGACTCCTTCATGATGGGTTCCTTATTACATTATTAAGTCTTTAAAGGACCAATCAAAATGTTCAGTAGAATAAAACAACAAAGTCTTTTATCTCTAGAGGATACTCTTAACTATTGATGGCAACTGGTGGCATCACGGAGGTAAGTTTTTTGAGGTAAGGAGTAGGGTAGACACTAGTGAGATGACAATGGATGTCCCTGAAATAGCATATTTTAAATAAGGCAGGCTAAACAATGGGAATATTCTAAACTATTTCTAGAAGAGGAGAAAATATTATTCCTTTGTAGCTAATTTCTCTGCTCCTAGGGTATAGGTATTCTAAAGCCTTCTAAAGCGGTGGACTCCTAAATTGAAAATTCCAAACAATGGAAAATGGGAGGAAGCTCTTTCCTTTCTCCAGATTTTCCCCACTATTTGAATCAATAGTTAAAGAAACTCAACAGTAATGTAATAGGATTAGGCTCAGTTTCCTACTTCATTTCACCCTCCCAATAATTCAGTCTTTTGTAATTTGGGGTATATAGATGATGGGAAAAAAGTAGATCCTCTACATGTTAATCTCAATATATATTATTTTAAATGAATATGCCTGTATCCTACTTTGGGGTCTGTTTTGTAAAGTGAACTCAGTTTTGAGGACCATTCCTAAGATATGGTGCCTGCCTACTTTTCTAATGGCAAAGAAATGAATGTGTGTGTGCAAAGCCACGACCAGCACCCTTGTGCTGTTTCTTCAGAGAAGAGACCTGTTACTATCCTTGGAGGAGATTTCACAAAAGGTGCATTTGACATTCAATTTTTGTCTCATCACCAGTAATTTGCTCGAGGCTAACAAGGCAAGGTTGCAATGACAGAAAGAATGTCTTGGCAGTTATTACGGATGGTTGTCTAGATTTTGACCTGTTGTAGAACTGATCCTAAGTAGTGACTATCTGTTGGTAATTATACTCTCTTGCAATTATATTCTCTTACTTCTCTCATTCTTGAGGTCCATTTGCACAATTGCACAATTACTTAGGGCTCAGCTTAGGAATATTTAAAATAGGCCTTCTCTCATGATCTGTTCCTATCCCAAACTCACCTTCCCTACCAACTGTCTCACAGGACTGAGTGCTGATACTGGGCACCCAAAGGATGAGGTTCTCCTTCCCTGAAAAACTTGACAAAGAATATATTAAGGGAAATAGGCAGGGGGAAGAGAGGACCTGTGGGACATTACAAGATGGAGTGAGTAGAAGAAATGCTTTAGTTGGTAAAAGGATAGGATAATCATGGGAAGTATATCATTCTGAATGACCTCAAGTAGGTCTCCTCTGAAGAAGAATTGTGAAATAGGTCAAATATGTCTTTGACATTCTACTATTTCCCACCCATCCCACTCCATTTTTTAAATACATACATTTTCCCCCCAGCAACTCGCTCCACCCTTAGTTAATTAGCATATGTGGGTGAAGGAAAGAGAAAGGAGAATCTTATGGTCTGACCTTTTTTCTTTTCAGTTTTACCTCTTTTAGTTTTATTTTTGCCCTGATAGAATGTAAGCTCAAAGGCTGGGAACATTTCGTTTTTTGTTTCTGTAGACCCAGGGAATAGCACAAAATAGATGCTTAATAAATGCTTATTGAGGGACTGATTATTCTTTAGAACCCTACTCTCTCTGGGCACAATATGGTAAACTTATCTGAACAGATTGCAAGCTCTTTGAAGGTAGTAACTGAGTTTTACTTGCTTTTGTATCTTCTCCAGAACCTAGCACAATGATATAGACTATTCAAAGGTTCATAGATTGAGAACAGGAAGGAATCTTAGAGATTATCATCTTTATTTGTCATATATGGGGAAAATGGGGCCTAGAGAGATTAAATGTTTTGTCTTAAATCCCTCAGCTAATAAATGGCAGAATGAGGATTTGAATGCCAAATCCAGTACTCTTTCTCCTATACTGTGATTTTACTCTGTAATGGGTTTGTAGACTAGTTATCACTTCACTTCATTCCCCTCTCCACAGTTGTTTTATCTCTCTCCCTTCTCAGTTAATTTTGGATCACACTGATTTACACACATATTAGGTTTTCCACTACTACTGTTACCACATAGAATATAAATGCCTTAAGGGCAAGAAAGGTTTTATTTTTGTTTTTGTTTCTCTAGGTCTGGAACTATGTCTTTCATGATGTAATCTCATAAAAAATGTTTGCCTTGTAATGCTGAACTGAATTGTGGTGGATGTTGATGTTTGTTAAATTAACCCAAGATGTGAGTGACTAGATGTAAGATCCTCTCCCTGAGGGAATTTAAATTTTAGCAGAGACTTTTATTTATCCTAAAACAAAGTTATTTTGGAATTTTGTGGGTCAGTAGCCAAGTCACCTTTGCCTAAAGCACAGAAAATTGCTGTTAAATCCATCTCTTTGTTCATTTGCTCCTTCTTTCCTGGTCCATTCTAGACCTGATTACATATGATTCAGTGTTAGTGAGGAAATAGGTAGGTAGATAGATAGGTAAATAGCTTGGTAGGTAGAAATATCAAGAGACAGGTGGATAGATAGATAGATAGATAGATATATAGATAGATAGATAGATATAGTGATAGGCATAACTTCATGCTGCCTTTGGCAGGAGAGAATTTATCCTTTATTAAGAAGGTAGATATTAACATTATTTCTCATTGTTTCTTGGTTTTAATTCCATACCCCATTCAGCTTCGTAGACTGTAGGTACCAGTCAGGACTACATGACATGTGTAAACTGCTTCATTGTAGCTTGTCTCTTTCAGCTGATAGGCATAGGGAGTGGACCTGTGATTTCATTGGTATATGGAACTCTCATGAAAAAAGCTCTACTGAAGAAGAATGACACCTTCTCTTCAATTTATTCTTAGGGAATCACGCAGAATACTAAGAGGTCTGATAACATACCCAGCATCATGTATCCATAATGTTTCAGAAGAGGATCTTGAACCCAGGACTTCTTGGCTCCCGCAACAGCTCTCTATCCACTGAACCAAGTAGCCCCTTACCTTTCAGATGATGATGGTGAAACTGCTTCAGTAAAATGAGTTTGCTGATCAACGCTGGCAAACTTTTATTTTTAACTTTTACTCTCAGAACTGAGAACACTAACAGTGAGGTCTGACCACTCCATGATTTTTTTTTAAATGTCATTGCTTCATGGATTATAATGTGCCTGCTGAGCATCAAAAGGAGATTTCCTTTTTATAGAACCATTACATCAGAGGGAGTTTTTTCTCCATAAGCACAATTCAAGGAAATGTTCTCTAGTGGAAAGCACAATTGGCTGGGAGCCAGGAAACTGGAGTCCTGGCTGCAGCTCTGCCAGCAGCTTCCTCTGAGATGCTAGGGAAATCACTACATTATTTTGTCTGTCCATCTTCAGAATGGGAACAATAATCCCTGACCTTCCTTTACCTCATCGAAAGGGCAAATAACATAAAGATGTCTGTTGCCCCTCATGCCACAGATCTATGTACTATGAAGAAATCATCTCATGTTGCCTCCAGTTCTGATAATGCGTATCCTAATGAATATTACCTAAGGCAAATGAAGCACCCACAGTGATAATGTTCCTGAAGAAACATTGAACTGTAAGCCCTCTGTTATTGCCATTTTGCTGCCATCTTGTGTGTGGCATATGGACTGACTGCAATTTCCTCAGACCTAGGCACCTTAATGATTTGCAGGGACCAGTGAGCTTTCCTTATTACCAGATAACAGTACTAACTTGGGTGAGATACATGGGAAGGCATGGAGAGTTTTTAGAGAGATACTCAATTAATGTAAGATCTTGTTACTATCATCAGAATAGATCCACAGGATACGAGGGACTGAATATATAAAGTAGTAATAAAAAATGCATCTTGTGATGAGCACTTTTCATGTGCTTAGTCTGAATTAGCCCCTACCCTTTTAAAAATTCTAGTTATAAATAAATTTTATAAAAGATGACAACTTCATATTTGTCTTGTAATTTCTCAGGTTGTTTCTCAAGTGGTGTTGTCTGAAGCTTGGAGAGGCCAGTCTTTCTAAAGATGTAAAACGAGTGACATTTAATAAAGGATGTAGGTAAGTTTGTGTCATTGGGTATAATGGGTGCATTATTCAATGAAATACCAAAAATCAAGTCTTTTCTCTGTAAAGTTGTAGTATAGATTTCCTGTGCATTTAAAGAGAGTCAATAGGGTATGGGTAGGGGGAGCTACAGAACACATATCCTCCCTCCTACCTCTGAGATTGGTGAGGAAGTTCCCATATTAGATCTTCTCAGACAGGACCTCATCCTTTGGTCACTGTCACCTTTCTAGGGAAAATTTTTGGTACTGGGACTTTACTTAGCATAAGTACCTACAACTATGGACAGTCAATCATATATTCTTGACATCAACACATAATATTGGATATTAGTCTTAGTTGATAGAGACAACTGAATTCTGAGACATAACTATGTGATGTCTGGCTAGGTCATTTCCCCAGTGTTTCAGTTTTTCTATACCCATTTTTTTTTTCTTGAGGAGAGGATGAAGTGGAGGGTTTGATTGTGATTTGAACACTGTAGAGAAGTCTGTTTGGAAATTCTCTACACAACCAGATTAGCAAGTCCTCTGAAACTTACAGTCTTAGAACATTGTCTAGAGCACTTCAAAATTAAGTGTCATACTCCCGTTCCCAGAGCTAGTATGTGTAAGAAGCAAGGCCTTTCATCTCCTTAAGATTACTTTAACTCCTGTACCATGTGGACTCTCAATGAAATATTTTTGAATATTAACATTTGTTACTATTGGTAATCATACATATGATCTAGTAGGATTTTATCTCTGAATTCACACTTTAATTTGGACCAAATTTGTTAAGTTCATCACTACAAGGAACTCCCAGGTGAGAAAACACTTTCTACCATTTTATGTATATTATACCTTCATATATATATGTGTAGATACATATATACATTGAAAAGAAGATATTATATATAATACCTTCTTCCCAATTTATAGTCTTAAAGAGCAATTTGGAGTGTTGAGAGGTTAAATGACCTCCCCCAGGTCACATAACTGGCATGCATCAAAAGTTGAGTCTTGGTCCTAGTTCTTCCTGGCTTTCTATCCACTCTTATCATGCCTCATCATGGAACACATATGACATTACATAAATTATTGCCCTATTGTGTAATGTTAACTGTGACATCTTTCTGTGTTCTTTCTCTCAGCAATGCAGTCACCAGACTGAGAATTATGGGCAAGGTCAGAATGGGACTTCTCAACTGGGTAGGACCATCTGACTTTAGTTTATTTTTCTTCTTTTATATCATCCATCTATAGAGTTTGGAATATAAATTTGTTGTGACTAGGGAGTATTTCATTCTTTGTACTTATATTTTTCATGACCTAGAACAGTGGCAGAAATACAGAAGGTATTAGTATATGTTAATTGAGAGATAGTACTAAAAATGATAAAGATAAGATCAAGAAACATCAACTTGAGCCATTGACAAGTCAACCATGATGCTCATTAGGAGCAACTCTTAGACTAGCAATCAATAGGCTCTGACTGAGTCTAGCCAGCTTTGTCCACCATGACAGAGCAGGAAACAGCCTTTTTTTTGTGCCTGGGAAAATGCTAAATTAAATTCTACCTTCTCCATGAATCAACAACTTTCCTTACAAAATAATTCTCTTTTTCACACAGTAAAAAAAAAAAAAAAGAAAAAGTTGGCTTTTGGGGATTTTTCATTTGTTTTTGTTTTGTTTTGTTTTTAGAAAGATTTTTAGATGGGAGCTGTAAAAACAAGCTTAATAAACTAGAGACCTAGTCCTGGAAGATTATTTCTTTTCATTTATGTTAACTTCTTAAAGTATATAACACCTAACTCATCAACAGAACTTTTTAAAAAAAACTATAACACATTAACTAATATTGTCTAACCTATTCTGAAAACTTTAAATAATCCAAGGAGCTTCCATTTTTATTAGGCCAACTATGGATGTCCATGGTCCAGGTAATACAATTTTGGAAACTCAGTCCTCCTAACTATATAATGTAATGAATGAAAGCCAATTGCCCTTTTACTTACCTGGTCAATTTCTGGATTATTTGTGGCATATTATCATTTATGTGGTAACATAATGGGGACCTGCGGCATTTTTTCATGACTTTTAACTCTTATCCCATTAAAACTGACTTACCACAGGCACAAGTCAAGGGCCCATCACATCTTGAGTGTTTGGCAAAGATAATACCTAATATTTTACTTGACCTGATTGCCAGATATGTAGATCCATATGCAAGTTCAAATCTTGAAGTAGAATCTAGACTTGAACTAAGAATGACAATTTATTCTTTTTCACTACTGATTTTTGAGACAGGACTGCTTATTCTTATAGAGTAATCCTTTATTTAGATATGAAGGTAAGCAGCAATGATTTAGTTGTGTTCATTTATGCATATTAGCCTCCAGTTAAGGCTAACTGTGATCTCATTGTGATATGGTGATGATCCTGGCTTCTCAAAGGCAGAAGAGAGCATAAGCTCTGCCAAGTATGACAAAGTTGGCAAGACTTGCTATATAGTTCTGGCAATGGATATGTCATGTCGCATATCTATTGGCCAAGGATCAGTTCACCCAAGTTTGGAGACATTTAGCATAAAAAGGTTGGCTATGAAGGTATGAACTTTTTTGGCTACAACAACTCATCCATTTAGTCATAGAGGATTGTGTTTTGCATTCATCAAGGGAGAACACACACTGACGAAAGAAATAATAAAGTCAGTGCACATTTTAAATATATCAATTATATAATTGCATATATTCTTTGTTTTTTGTCTCACATTTTAAAATCACATAGAAACTGTGAAACTTCTAGAATATCTGCAAACAGAAAGTAAGGGAGGAGCATAATTTGTTTTTTGCTGTGATTTTTCCCTCTAGTTAAAAAAAAATGTTCACCTATTTGACTTAGAACCAAATAATTTCAACTATTTGAACCCTAAGTAATCAAGAAGTTAGTAAACAACATGGATAAGTCAAGAAAAATATCCTTCCGCTTTGAAGAAGCAGGATACTTCTTTTTCAAATATATATCTTTACAGTTGGCCATATTATGACCCTGGCTATGAAAGCAAATTAAAGCAGAAATTGAACTTACCCTGTTGAGCAGTAGTTTTCCCCTCATCTGATGCCATCAAATTAAAGATTGGATCAACCACTTTTTGATGATGCTGTGTGTGTGTAGGGATGATTTCAATTGACATATATGTTGGACTAGAATATCTCTGAAGTCTTTTACAACTATATATTCTGTGGATTATTTTGAAGGTGTGTGTGTGCAGGGGGCAGGTGTTAATTGTATCCAGACACTTTGTTTCATCTTTATTTCAAGTGATAAAGCTAACCACCATAAAATTTTCTTTTCTTTAACTGGCCTATTCCTCTTCTACTTTGAACAATGTTCAAACATAGCAATGAAAGTAAAGGAGATGAAAATCTTCTTTGTCACTTGACAGCTTTATACAGACTCCATGCACACCTTAAAAATCTAGGAACCAAAGTAATGATTGATACATAGTTTAGAAAACATAATTTAGAGGAATGGATGATCAAATATGTTGGACTTGGTGGATTCATTTAATTTTTGAGCTTAAAAACAATTAAAGAGTGTGATGTGTGTGCTTTAAAAATATTCTATATTATGGAACTAAGGTGCATCCATTTTTATATTTGATCTTTGTATCCCACAGGAAAATCATCAATCTTTTCAATCTTCAAAATGTTTAGTTGATATTGTCAATAAAATCTGCTTCAATTTCTGCCTTCTTTGTGTGTATATAATTTTCTCTAATGAATGTACATGTTTTTTTTCAAATTTACAGCAAAACACTAAAAAGTTGGAGAAATAAAATTAGACCATATTTCATGCAAATTTCCACAGTACGTGTTAATATAATACACATCAAGTTGGACTGTAATGTAATATAGTAATTTAGGGTTTGATTACTTGTATTAATAAATGTTTTTGTAATAGCTACAATATTGTATATATCAATTCTGATATGTAATATGTAAGATAAATAGCCCAAAGAGGATAGTATATACAGGACATTTTCTACTCAAAATGGTTAGTTTTCCCAGTGTGAATGTTTTTTGTTTTTTTTTTTGTATTTTGCATAGTTTCCAAAGTCAGACATAAAGGGGTTCTAAGTCTGAACAAAAATAAATGAACACCCTCAAATTCAGTAAAACTATGCTTTTTATACTATTGTTAAAATGTACATTAGGTTTAAAAAAATGTCAAATGTCACACTCCCCCTATCATCACCACCTTCATAGAACATTTTTCTGTTTGGTATTATAATTATATCTTTAAATGGTATTCAGTGGGAATGTACAAAATAGTGGACAATTGAGCTAAAATAAGCTTCTCTGCCCACCCACTACTCCATGTTGTTGGTTTTTTTTTAACTTTAAATCACCTTGCATAGCAGTTTATGAGCTGTTTGGAATCCAATATTCTATTATATTCAATTTCTATCACTAAGAAGTCAAGTATTTCAGAACTACTTTTATTGGGAGTAACTGACAAGAATAAGTCAATAGATTTAATCTTTGGCCATTGGGAACTCATTTTCTAGTTCTAACACTGAGTAGTAATATTTTGCCTAATCTAAGTACCAAAACTCATCCAATATTTATAATACTTATACAATTGATCTTCCACATCAACTTTCTATATTGGACATATTGTCTTTTTCCATTTGCATTTCTATTCCATTTTTTATTTAAGACTAGTTTGTTTGAAATGATGGTATGTTTCAGAACTTCCTTTAATTGAAATATTCAATTTCATATTTTAAGGCCAGGTGAGGTGAAGTGTTCTGAAATGACTATGACTAATATTTTAATGTAGTGATGTAGCAAAATTCATTAACATATTCATGTTTTTCAAAGATTGAGTGATTAATGCTCTCCAGTTTACTTTTAGAAATGTTTTAATGCCGTTTCTTCCTTCTCACCTTTGTTTCTTTCATTTAACAATTAAACCCTGAGATTTTTAAAGGATGTCACATATAACTCCGTCATCATTTGCTCCTAAGAATTATATATTGCTGAGGCTTATTATACTCAACACTTCCTTTGTAATGTGCTACCTGTGACCTTGAACAAATCATAACCTCTTTGACCTTTACTTTTCTCATCTATAACATCAGAGGATTGGACAAATTGGCCTTTAAAGACCTTTCCAACTCTATTTCTATCACCCTAAGATTAATCATTTCCTCCCACTCTTTTGGTTTGTACTTATAATTTCACAAGAGAGCTTCTAGTAGAGAAAATCCCTCTGAAAATGTGGCTTGGTAATTCTTTTATGATTTATGGTCACACTCCAGAAACAAAGTTTTAGAGTAATGCATAGAGATGATGAAAAGTTAAGGTATGTGGCCAAAGTCACATACCAGTCTATGTCAGGGAAAGGACTTGAACCTGACTGCGAGGCTCCTGGTCTCCATTCATTTGACATCTATGCTGTATTTGAATATACTAAACATGTTATCAATAGCCATATCTTATACTTCTGGTTACCAGGGGAACATATTAATGTCATCATGAATATTAATGAAACCCTCAAATTAACATTTTGAGCTTAAGTATGACAAAGATATTAGGCTGCAGGACAGAAGTACTCAGTGAGGAGAGTGATCCTGGGACCTTAACCCTTGGAAGAAAGGCAGGGATTGTTGCTGGTAGTGAGGAAGCATATCAAAGACTGTTTGATAAGGTGCTTACTTGGGTGTGTCAGCATGGGGGAGAAAGTGGGGTAGCTAAGAATTTATCTTAGTTATTCTTGATGATTACTTACAAAGGAATCTAATCCTATCAGGGATCCCTACATTGGAACAATATGGAACAAAACTTCTATCATTCTGCTCTAGGGAATGTTCTGGTTCTAGCTCAGATGACAGAAAGTGTCTTGTATTTGTAAAAGTTGAGTATTCTTTGTGCTGAACTCCATACCAGGAATAGCAATCTTGTTTCCAGGAATTCGGTTAACAAATCTTGAGGGTTGATCGGTGAGTAACTACTTGTACACTATAAAAAGTTCAGGTTTTTTAAAAAACTGATTGAAAGTATTTCTAAGCTGAACAATATGTTATAATCTTGAGAGCAAAGAATGGTGTCATTTCAAATCTTTTATCCCTTTGCATTTTGTACATAATACATATATTTACAATTTCATTGATTTTGTTTGGACAACTTTTGCATTAGTCTCCCAATTTAATGCATTGACAGAGGCTTCTATGCCAAATGTGGAAGTCCAACTCAGCTATTATCCTTTTATGCATTGTTGAAAGAGAAAAGAAAGGTGGGACAGAGCATACTATGAAATGAGGTGGATTTTCCCCCCTTAGTACTCAGAATTTACTGTAATTC
Source organism: Monodelphis domestica (assembly GCF_027887165.1). Taxonomy (NCBI): domain Eukaryota; kingdom Metazoa; phylum Chordata; class Mammalia; order Didelphimorphia; family Didelphidae; genus Monodelphis; species Monodelphis domestica. The sequence goes on along the minus strand of NC_077227.1, from coordinate 221,006,992 downwards.
ACTATTAATTTAGTTGAATGGTATAACACAAGATGCATCCAAGACCTTTCTGAATCCACCACTTCCAACCCTTATTACTTTGGGCTGTTTCTTTATCTATGCCTTCAGAGTGAGAGTAGTGTCTTTATCTTGAGAGTTACCATTTGACTTATTCAATGATAATTTGTGATGTTTTAAAGAGTAATGCCCCCAAAGAGTAATTTTATTGCTTAGTAATTATAACAACTTTGTCTTTTGTCTTAATTATGGAAGTTGCCACTGCTGTTTTGCTACTCAGATTCCAAATCTGACACTGACAGGCCAAATGCCAATTTGCCATATGCCAGAAGATTGGGGAATCATGCATAGCGCTCATTTAGTCAATAGCTACCCAGAATTTTCCAACATCTAGCTTTTTTAAATTCACTTTATCATTATCTAGTCATATTCATTTTCATGCTGTGTAGCTTTAACATTTGCTTGTAATTTTTATATTACTTGAATATTTAACTATTAATCTATAATTTTTAAATTAAGAAACATTATTATTCTAGACATTTAAAATGTTTTCAGGTATTTCTTCTTAGGAATAGAATGCTGTCAACTAGTCAGTGAGTTAGCTTGATTGCTTACTTACTTCTGACCCTGACAATCATTTTCTGATCTTGATCTCATTCCAGTAGAATTTTAAAATTGTATTTTATTTGATGTTATTCTGCTTGGATTATATGGGAACTTGAGTTCATATGGGAATCAAATTCTTTTAAAAAATACCATCTCTTACTAGCAAATAGTATTCAAGTCTTTCACAGTAAATACAATTTAGTGTGCAATTTGCATGTGTGTCAGAATTTCACAATGGTATTTAATGAGATTATATTAAAATCATTGATAAACACCCAATTCTTTACAGTGTACTTTCTCACTCCCATTATAAAACAATAGCAGAATTTCCTGGATTTATGGATGCTTTAAAATGACAAAAGAACATTTAATAACTGATTTGGTATGCGCGGTGTCAGTTCACCAAACTCATTAACAACAGCTGAAAGCAATTAATTGCCAGATGTTTATTTGCTTTCAGCACATATTTTTGATAACTGTTTCACTATTATAAATCTCAAGAACATTACACCTTTGAATGTTCCTTCACTGTTGCTGCAGGAATATAACACATTAAGCATAATGGCTTCCTTGAGTGTTCCTACACTTTCCTGTATACTTATATTTAGAATTTCCATTTCCACAAATTCATAAAGATATTCTTTTAAATGATTTTAGAAGCACTTTCTCATATAAAATTACATTTCCCTTTTTTAGTTCATTTTGGCTAGTAATGCCTATAAAATAATTTATGTCGACAATATAACTATTCTTATAAAGCCTTTTTAAACCTTTTAATTCATTGATGCTTTTGTTTTAGTTGATTTAAAGTATTTTAAGTTTTATTTCATAAAAGCATAGAAGTGTAAAGACTTTTTTTCTTGGCAAGTGTTTTGAAAGTACTGAAGCCAAGAAAATCACATTGAGAAATTATGTTCCTAGTGTGAAATATTATAGGATATTTTTTTCTGAAAAAGAATCACACTATAGCCATACTGCAGAAAAATCACATGGACCATAAAGTTACTGCAAATCTTATGAAATGCCATAAGATTTGTTTTTTTCAGTGCTGATTATATGGGAGCTTGACTTGAAGACCTAAAGTAACAGTAAAGATAGATATATTAAAGACAAATATATACAAGGCTTTTCTTAGCTTGAAGAATAGCCTGATTAGCAGAATATTTTTCTTTTCCTTCAGTGTTCTAAGACATATGATTAAAATTTTCAAAGGAGAATGTCTGATCCAATTTTATTAAAGTCCTTAAAAGAAATCTTTAGATTTAATTCTTAGGTTTGGTATTTTAAAAAATTATAAGAAGGAAGAATCTCTGATCATGTTAAATGATACAATCAAATTGAACACAGTAGTGTATATATAATTATCTTCAGGATCAAAATTGTAACAACTGACTGAACTTACAACATAACAACCTAATTTCATTTGCTAAAATGGATGGAAAAACTGTAAGCTATAAAATATCTTTGTAAATATGTAAACATGTAAGAATTTATATGTATATATAAATTTTATAAACATCAGGAATTGTGAGTGATTTGGAAGAGTCCATAAACATCATCGAACATCACCTCATTTTAGAGATAAAGAAAAAAAAACTTCAGTTAAATTAAATGACTTGGCCAACATCAGAAGACAGTGGCAAAACTGGGACTTCAACCTAGATCTTCTGATTCCTTTCAGTGTAGTGTTTCTTGTTTATACTTTGTAGATATGTGTTTTGTTTTCTTCTTTCACAAAAGTAGATTAATTTTGAGATAAATCATGCTACTGAAATACCTAATAACTTGGCTTCACTCTGCCTTCACCTTGTATTAGTAATTTCTGAATTCTTACTTGTTAACTATCTTATCAGAATTTACTCATATAACCCTTTAATGATTATGGCTTAGGTATTGATATATAGGCACATGTTAAATTAGTTTTAGGGGGATTATAAGTTCAACACATTATGTAATGTGTATAGTTAAACTACTAATGAGAATGTAATAAAATATAAAAAACCAAAGACTTAGGGAAAGGAAAGAATATATTAAGATAATAATGCCTCTTGAAATTACTGATCACACTATATAATTATTTCTATAGAATTAAGAATTTTAATCAAACTACATCTAGCACTCATTGATATGTTTTGTTAACCATTTAAAACAAAATTTTAAATCCCATTAACATATCTCAAGTTCACATTTAAATCTTTTTGACTATATCTCAATATATTTTTTTTGATAGTTGGTAGGAAGCAGAAAGTATTTATTGGAATGTTCTTAAAGTTTGAATATCTTACATTAGAATTTCTCAGATTTCATTCTTTGGAACTCTAGTGTTTCATGAGAACAATTCTATGCTGGTGCTATTTCCTCTTCTAAAATACTGAAGATAATATATCAAGACCAAAACATTTTATTATGAAATTTCTTGAAATTAAAAAAAAAACTTAATTTAATCTATTTTCTTTCAAAAAGAGTCAATGTTTCTCTTTTATTAAAGAAATAATTTAGATCTGTAAAACCCTCAGGTCAGTATGTCAAATCAATATATTTTAGACTTAAAAGTGTTTCAAAGCTTAATGAATTTTGTAAATCCTAGTCTACACAAATAAAGGGTAAAATTCCAATAATTTCCCCAAATGAACAAGTTTTAAAGTCTTGAAACTATAAGAAGAGTTTCAAGTTCACTAAATACTAATAAAATGTTCTATCTACATGCGTAGCTTGAGAAAATACACTAAGCCCCCTATATAATAGACTACAGAAATTATTAATGTAAAAAAGAACCCTCCCCATTTATAAGCTAAATCAACATTATTTTCCATAGCACTTAGTACAGTGCCATGAACCTAGACTAATATGTAAGGACCGGGATCTTTCCTGTATCCTAAATTTTCTGATAACGCTATGTGCATGAGGAAACACATTTGTTCCATTCAGCAAAATTTTGTGCACTATAAGCAGAGGTGTAAGGTACAGTGAAAAGAAATATTTTTTAAAGTCTTTAGAACCAGGTTCAAATCTTGCTACTTACCTACTAATTCTTGGTCAATTCATTTGACCTCTTTCAGCCAATTTTCTCATCTTTAAAATGAAGGGGCTGGACTAGAGGACAACACAGGTCCCTTCTGTAGCTCTACATTTATGAATCCATGATTCTATGACCAGATGACCTCTAAATTCCCTTCAAATCTTAAATATGAGAAGTTTTGTTTAAGAAGGTATTTAACCCCCTGTATGTAAAGGCATTGTGCTCAGTCCCTAGAGAAATGGTTCAATAGGACAGAACTAAATGGTACACTTACAGCTTGAAGAAGTTAGCATACTGATTTTATTCACAGGAAAATAGTTGCTAAGGAGGAAGTCTAATAGGATTGATCTTCTTAATGTTTAATCTATATTGGGGGAATTGAGTCATAGTTTCCTTCAGGTTTTCTTATCTCAAATTTTGTAAATTACATTTTAAACATGGTAAGAGGACTTCCTATTTAAGAAAACCTATGATGAATATTTTCTGTAATGGATAATCATTCCCTAATTTATCTACTATAGCTGATGTCTTTGCATAATGGACAACTAGACTTGGAGTTGAGAACCTACATTCCAATCTATTTTGGACACAGTAATCACATAACTGTGGGGAAGTCATTTAACCTGGCTGTGTCAGTTTTCTTCATTGGAAGAAGTGATTCTCACATCACTGCAATTAGTCTCTTAAATTAGTAAAATGCAATTTGCTAATATGTTTGGTAGCCTTTAAGTTAGCCTAATATGAAAATGCCAAATCTATTTGTTTTACAGGAAAAGAAAAACCAAATGAAATGAAATGCATCTCTATATACACGTGTCCTCAATCCATGTTAGAATTGGGTTCAGCAATTTATGGAGTAATAAAGGAATTTAGAAACCATCTAAATGATTTTTTTTCTTTTTTTTGGCAAATGAAGAAACTGAAGCCCAGAAAGGCGAGGGCTCAAGTCACAAAGGTAAGTTAGTGGCAGAGGCACTCCTACATAGAATATAGGACTTTTAACTCCCAGATCTTTCTATTTTCCTGTTTTCAAATGCTTTTATATTAAATTTCACATACAGGTACAAAAAATATGGGCATGCTAGTAGAGATTCCAGGGTCAAATGCACATTTTCTTATGAATAACAAGTGAGATTAATGCAGTTATTTCTATAGTAATGATTATTTATAAATTATAAGTTGTACTAGATATTATTGTCAGTTAAATTCACCATAGTACATTTCTGATACTAAATATTATATGTTTAAGTAGCATAAAAATGGAGGTACTAGATTTATAGTAGATTTTATACATCATGGTAAATTTTATAAGTGAAACATTTTAAACATTCTTAATCAGTAATACTGTAGAGAAGTGCAATAACTTATGCTATACCAAGAACCAAAATTTTGTTAAAATTTTGAAAATTTTAGATGTTGCATTTTTTCAACTATGTAAAGTAATATGAAAAGAGGCGTTAATAGGGCAATTTCAGTGGCTCTCCATCTGCTATCATAAATATACAAATGATCATATTCCTTGGTGGAAATAAAAACAATTTACTCTTAATAAAAATGAAATGAAGCCTTAGCCTGAAATTCTTTATATTAATTCTAATACCTAGCCTTCTATAAATCTTTGATTTTATTACTAACGTAATGAATTTTTAATTTTTATTTTAAATACAATATGTGCTGTTGGGCACAACCCTTTTAAAAATATTAAAATGTGGTGATATTATCTCCCTGGCTTCCCAGGTAAAAAATTCTGACAAGGAGTTAAGAAAAAAAAATCCAAGAAGAGTATCAATCCATAATTCTACTGTACAAAATATTATATTGCATGGATGCAATAAAAAAGCCCTCTTACTATTTTGATAACTCAATTTCATTGTCTTTGCTCATCAGTAGTCTATTAAGTAATTGTTTTCAAGATAAATGAATTATCTGAAAAACGTAAAATGTTTTGTATAAACCCTCAAAATAAAGAACTCCCTCTTGGTTTCTGATTGATATATAACCATTTTAAAGATTGTGATTAAACTAATTTGATTTGAACAGTTATACTTCTCTATATTTTAATTGTTTTGCATTAACACATTTGTGAACTTTTCAATGTCTTAAGAAACATAACTTTAAAAATTGATTCATTTTATGATTTTTTTAGAGCTAAATGAATGTCTCATTAATGTATGGAATATTTTTAGCATTTTGAAAAAAATCATGTTAAGATTTCTAAATATTTTCAAAATGTGAAACCACACATGACTCTTAAAAAGGAAAATGGTCAAAATCCTAACCTACACTAAAAAAATAAAATGACATAAATTAGGCATCAATTTGAAGAAAGGTGGTTGTAATTTTATCACTGAAAGGAATTAAAAGTATACAACTTGAAATAAAGATCCTAAAGAGAAGCTCCCAAATGAAAAAGTTTTTTTTAAAGCCCATGAAAATTTAATCCAGTTAGTATTATATTTAAAGCTTGAAGGTAAGCAACAAGCAAAAGTTAGAGCTCTATTTTACAAAAGAAGGGAGGTGTGAGGGATATTGTCTAGCTTGGAAGAAAATGGTATTTAAGATATTGGCTTAACATGCTGACATAGTTCTCCCTGTTACTACAGTCAACTACAGGAGCACACCAGTAATCTCAAAATTAAATGAAGACAAAATTAGCATGCAGTTTCATAGAAAAGCTAATTTTATATTAGCCAAGAGAGTTGAAAGTTGAACAATATAGATAAGTAATGATACTTTCTCTAAATATTTCTTAATTTACTTTTTGGTTTCAATTACCCAGCTAATTACCTCTACCCTTTATTTCATATTTTTTTTTCTTGTACAGCCACTGCTATGCTATATTAAATATGAAAATAAGAAATGACTCCACTAGCCACACCTGTATCTCATGAGTTATGAATGCAGAATATCCCGTTTGCTTTCAGCAAAGACTTGAAAATTTTAAATATTGGTTTGGATTAAAATGATTTAGGAAGGTGATTGCAGTTCAGCAATATGTGTATGTGTGTGTCAGATTTAAAGTCATTCAATTTGCAGAATATAAAATTCATTAGAATTTTGGCTTCTGGTTCAGTTGAAAACCTTACCTTAAACCATAACAAAATGTTCATGACATCAATTATTTATTTTGAAGGAACTTTTTTCAGCTTTGAAACATTACTAGAACTTTACAGAATCAATCTGGATGATGTTGGGTTTTGCATTCCCAAAGTATAGTGTAATGTAAATATAGACCTATATTAAAATAAAATATAAACAAGAGTCTATGTAGGACACATTATGTCACTTTAGTGCATCATTAATGTTTTTTTAATCATGTTCTTTATTATGATTTATGTGTAAATATTAGTTCAATGGTATGAATACATAAAGATATATTTAGATTGCCTCAGTATTGAGAAATTTTTATTCAAAAATTTAATGTTAGTATTATCTCTTGAAACAAAGTACATCAGTATAATTACAGGTTATTAAATATTGATATAAAATAGTAATTTAAAAAAAATTAAAGCTTCAGTAGAGTCCCAGATATTCACATCTCTGGGATATTTTAAAGTTCTAATTATGAGCCTGACCCATTGAAATATTCCACTGATTTTAAAACGTCTCGTTGGGTGATTAAGGAAATGAGCCAAAATTACTAAATTGTACATTCCATGATTGACCAACTCATTTGAAATGTCAACCAGTTGCAGAGCAGAATCCCTTTGCTGAAGCAGAACAGTTGCAAATTTGTCAATATTAATACATGCTTCATAGTATTTGTGCTCCTACAATTTTTAGCTTTGTGAAATGTCCCTTTACCTTCAGTAGAGCCAATCATGTTTCTGATTAAAAAAACCACAATGATCAGACTATCGTGTAATTTACATTCCAATATATCTGATAAAAGGAAACTTTAATTCTAGGGCTCAAACGATACTTAAAAGACATTGTTATGCTTCGCCAAGTACTTTTTCCCCCACTGTGTTGGACTTTCAGTTTGTAGGGACAGATTACCTTTATAGAAGTAAATCATCACGACTCTGCCAGCCTTTTAAATACATAATTTCATTTGCTTATGGCTGCCTCTTCATTCTTGATACTCTGCTGTAGATGATGCAAACTGTTCTTTTTCAGGTAGACTATTGTTATATTTTAAAATATTTGGTCAAAAGAGCCATGGTTCTTTTGATTTGAACTCCAACATCATTTCCTGGAGGTGAATATACTTAGCCTACTGAATGAATACCTTAAGATTTTCAAATAAATGAAGACCTACCTGGAATTTCCACTATCAGCCTCTATTAGTTTCTGTGTGACAATATTTCCGTGAAAGGCAAAACAGGTGCTACATTACTTATATTTAACAGAACTAATGATTTAAATAATTAAAACTAATTTGAGTTTAAAGCTATTTGCAGATTTATTAGAGAAATAAATACAAATATGCATCTCTACAGAACTGTTTTTCCAAAATGAACTTAAAATTTGTTCCACATCTTCGATTTGTTTATATTTCTATGGTAACCCCAAGCACTAAATTTCTGTACCACTTGTAGTGAGACAAATGCCCTTCCATTGCAATTATAGAAAATTATTTAAAAAAAAATCCAGCACATACATTTAAAATAATTTTTCCTTAAAAAATAATCTAATCAAAATAGTGAATACTTTAGATTTAAACAGCATTTTATTTACAAATTTCAATTGATGTTATTTTTATTAATGATACAAGAGAATGCTTCAATTTTCAAGAACAGTGGACTTTTTAATGTAGACCAGTGGGATGACATCCTATCTTATCCTACGTGCTACACTTCATTTTTTCCCTCCACTCGTCTTTCCTCCCATTTTAATAACATGACAGATCTTAAATGATTCAATCTGTAATACTGGCATCTCCTTTGAAAGAATAATTTAATTTGGGTACACATCTGATATAATTTAAAAAGATATGCAAAACTGTAATCATTACCTGTTAAAAGTCTTATACTTACCTTTCATGTGAAAAATATTAATTTCTAAAAGTGTATAACAATAATGTGCATTCATGTTTATGAGAAATCAAGCAGGATGCATTCATTATGAGTTCATCTTATAGTCTAATCATGTGCAATTCAATAGAGCCTTTTCCATCATTTAACTAAATCATGTCTATTAAATTTATAGGGACTGCACTGCACTAGAAATTAGTATGTAGAGCTGGGTTTGTTGTTTAACAAGTGATGTATTTCTCCTACTTAAAAAGCAACTAGTCACAAATCATGATTGTGGTATAAAAAGTACTGAAATTCTTCATCTTCTTTCAACTGCTGCCTTAGTAAGCCAGGATGCCCTTCATGTAGAAACCTCATAGAGATAAAATTTACATAGGAGAGTTTGGTGAGGAATCAGCGTGTGAAGTAAAAATGTATCAACAGAAATATGACTATCAATGAAAATGTTGAAATCTGTATTACCATCATAAAATCTCCAAGGCAAGTTAGGATCTATAACATAGGGATTCCATTCATTGTTAAATTACTAA